>NC_060142.1:77016887-77361232 GCF_021461385.2 Schistocerca piceifrons | reverse complement strand
TATAGGGATTTATTGAGATAACTTACAGGATTGGTAGATGTGTCATTTTGTAGCAAACAACCTCAAGTTTCACATAAAAGTGTCAAGTGTCATTTTGGTTCTATGTGACTATCATTTGTGATGCAGCAAACATCCCACCGGTAATCAGTTTCTTCCCACACTCATTGCAGTAAATCACGTGTACCTCGTGCAGTGGAAGTGTAGATTCGATTTTTCAGGTTCACTAAATCATCTGCTGAGGGAGGAACATGCACACGGTCTTTAATGAAACTCCAGAGAAAGAAATCCTGTGGCGTAAAATCTGGGGAGCTCCGCACCAGTGAAAGTTGCTCTACACTGGCACCCCGGTGGTGCAATAGGGTACTGATGCACCATGTGAATGAAACTTGAGGTTGTTTACTACAAAATGACACATCAACCGATTCTGAAAGTTATCTCGATAAATTTCTGCATCATTCCAAAGTTGTAAAGTTCTTTTTCACTCACCCTCTATGACAACAAGTCAAAATTCATTTTAGTAAGGCAAAACTTTAGGTCGCCAAGTGCACACATTTCATTAGCAGTTTAGATTTTTACATAGAGATTCATACATGTGGACTTCCTTGAAATTATGTATTTGTTTCTTGCAGTATAGCATAACATATTATTTCACCTGTTCCAATATTATTCACTTTTTCAGTAAATAATTTTTTGTTTTTTCATTGTTGAACGTAAAAAGATTGTCTTTTTATATAAATAAAGATTCTCATGAGAAACAAGTTGGTTTTGTTTTTAATTAAGATGTACTTTGGGTGGTGTGAAATATTTGTTGTATGCAATCATAGGGGGACTAATAGCTGTTACGTGCGTGGGTAGCTCTGGAAAAAATCATTAACATCATATCTCACTTCGGTGAAGTATTTACAATAAAATAAACTGTTTTTTTAATGTTTTTCTTCCTTAATCACTTTTCGAATAAAGTGGGAGGAGAATGGTGGTATAATACTGTAATGTAGAGTGTGTGTGTGTGTGTGTGTGTGTGTGTGTGTGTGTGTGTGTTAAAGGAGAGGGGTAGGGAGGAACGTGTGGCTATCAGAAGTGATATTTCAGTAACTTTTTATTGAGTTAGGAATGGAGGGGAGAGGGGGTAGGTGTGTAGGAGTGGGAGGAGGCCCCACTTAATGCACTTGGCCCAGGGCTCCCATGACTGTCCTCATGCCTCCGACATAGGCTCCTGACTCAACGTTTCTCAGAACCAGCTCTACTCCCCTGTCAAAGACACCTGAGGATTTTAGAATTAATCTTGAACTAAACATACAGTGACTGCAAATGTTCAGATCATAACACAACCTCTGCAAACCTTTCAAAATCAAAACCATACAATAATTTTTTTCAGAAAAGTATGATCCTCTACCACAACTGCTAATGAGAGAATTAAACCAATTTAAGCACCATGACCATCACAAACCATATTAAAGAAATTATTGGCAGTTAAAGGCCATTTAACCATACAACCACAGAGCACAGACAAAAATTGCCTGTACATTTTTCTTTTATTAACAAATGATAACAAATATTCTTCTGTGTTTATGGGCCTTTTCCTATTTGCCTTTCATCTTAAAAAGTTCTATATTGTACATTTCTGTGGCCAAAATTTTAAAAATTGCAAATTAAAAAATAGAAATTTTATACCGAAGGGCCCATTTTGCCCTGAGTTGATACTACATGTGATCATAATTTTATTGTCTTTCCTACAACCACCAAACCCAGACAAAAATTGCCCGTACATTTTTCTTTTGTCAAATTTCATTTGGCAACCTGCAATGTAAGTTTTACAAGTTAGATTAGATTAGATTCAGTTTTCATTCCATAGACCCAAAAAATGAGATGATTCTAATGGGCGTGGAACAGATCAGAAAGTATAACATAAAAACATAAGACATTTGAATATAATACTTACTACCCGGATCATTTGTAAGGAGATTGTCAAAATAGCTGAATGCATGTTAATTCTGTAAATATTAGCTGTTCCAGTTTACCACATTGCTCAAATGTTTTATGTTTTTATGTTATACTTTCTGACATGTTCCACACCTATGAGAACCATCTCATTTTTTGGGTCTTTGGAATGAAAACTGAATCTAATCTAATCTAACAGGGCCTTGTTGAGAGTCTGATAGTTGAGTTTTATTTTCATTGTTGATTACCAGCCATTACTACTAGCAGTTTGTCACAGTAGAGCAAACAGCTTTCTTGTAAAGTAGATTTTCTAAAATGGGCTACAGAGACTTAAACAACACAGAAATTCTTGCTCAACTTTTAGTAGATGACTATTACCAGGTTTCACTGGTTTTGAGTTGGATCATACAGAAGTACAAGAGAATTCAAATGAAGAAGTGGAGTTCTGGTAGAGTCTATCTTGTAGAAGCCCCAAGGTGTTGTAAAAGTGATTTTGCCAACATAGTCCATGAACATGCTACATGTGCTGGCGTAACCTGGTGCCAGCACCCCATGTGGCGTAGAGGTTACAAGAAGATCGACAGAGGCCAAAAACAGACTCGCTGCCAAAACCTCTTGGCCGCCAGTATTTACATAGCCAGTGCGGACCGGAGGGCCAGTTAGTTCTAGTTAGTCACACCTAGTGAATTCCAGCATGTCACCGAGTCAGAACTGCAGTCCTAGCCTCTAGTACAGAGGTAGGCAACACACAGCACCCTTATAGCTGACTTCTACCTCACCAGCAGTGAGGCTAATGTGGAATACACAGAGTGCTTGTATCACAGCACATAGAAGCTAAAGTTAAGTAGCTCTTTGTTTATGTTAATAAAGAACCTAGTTAATAATTGTGTGCAGTCTTGTGTTATAGATAGAGGATACTGGCCACCAAACATTTTCCTCTCCTTGCACCCACTGCACAGCTCTACAGAGACAATGAGACAACATAAAAGTACATATGCTTGAAGAATGCAAGTAACCAGTGAGCCAGAGACATCATCACGAAAACCAAGTTAGCATGTGGAAGCTGTGGGCTCCATCTGTGTAAGAGTCATTCAGAATCGACAATTTTGCATGCAGGAAATAAATGTCATCTGTAAATGACTATTCTCTCCAAGTGAAGTGTATTTTTTAAAGTTTTCAATATACCAAACCTATAATTGTGCAAGTGTTTTTATTTCTGTTTTTGAAACTTTCTGTCATGGTGAAAACTGAATTATTCAGTTATTATATCAAAGAGTGCATAGAACCTTTGGACAGCCTGTCTACGTACAGACTTTATGTTTCTAGTTTATACAAACTTTCATTGTCCAAGATTTGACCACTTTTGTTTGTTATATTCATCCTACGTGTTCAAAAAATTATGTTTTTAGTTACATTGTCACTATTTCCTGTTAAACTGATTTCACATTGGAAACATAATTACTTAAAATAAATACATATTACAGGATTTACAGCTTATTGTAACACGGGCAAAATTTGGCCTTGGATGGTGCTCCGTGTAAACTGAAATACCTACGTGCTCCTAGGCTGAACTACGGAAAAATGCGTTCTCTCCAAATTCCTTGCTATGTTTTGGACAGCCATAATTAAAAAAAAATATATATTCACCACCTCCACATGCCACTTGACCATCCATACTAGCAGCATTCTTCAGTTGGGTTTGAAGAAGCGTTCAGTTAGGAGATACAGGCAATGGAAGAATAAACACAATACACTCTCTGTAGAATTCATGTTAAGCCCAGGTGGTCATAATAAATACAAAAATTCCCAGTCCCCACATGTCACATGTTCCACCCATTCTAGCAGCTCGTCAGTCTGGGTGCAAATTTTCACGCATGACTGAAGAACTCTACTTTCTTATTCTTATAGTTATGGTTCTCCAAGCTCATTCTTAATGCCGCATTAGCAGATTGCCGTGTCCAGTTAAAAAGGAAGCACAAATTAAACTAACATGGTAAATATATTTCATGCACCTTACAATAGCCAATCTGTGGCAGGTGATGCAAGTTGTGTGGGCTGTCTGTTTTAAGATGCAAGAAATATTTTCTAGGCCAGTTGTATTTTGCCCAACCCAAGGATGTAGACAGAAAAGGGTGAGGGGGGGGGGGTCTGGAACCCCCCATATCACCTGAATGAAATTACACATGACCTAGCTGCTGTGTAATGAAATTGAAAAGGGGTACTCACTATCAATAGCCAGCAGTGCCAATGATAGATTTAAACTATTTATACATCTATTGCACTCTCGAATATCTCCCATCCCTATTCTGTCATTACCAGTGCAGATGGCAGAATATCGCCCTATCTGATCACCCGAGCTGTACTCAATTATGAAAACAAGTATCAACACAGAAGAATGGGAAGGGGTTTGTAGAGAGCAGAAGGGGTATGCGATAACTACACACCCTACAGTTCGTTCATTTCTAAAATATTTTTTCGCGGGTTCCCTCCCCCTATCATTCAGAAGCTGTTTGCGCTCTTGTAATACTATAATAACTGAAGCCAGCAATTCCTTGCACAATTAAATCTTAAAATATTCATGCATTCCTGCACTATCAAATGACTAAACATGCACAGTTAAAGGAAAAACATAGAATGTCAGAATTCAATTTCTTGTTGTGATGCATTTCATTTTATTTTAAAACAATGTACAACATCCAGTTTTTCCAAATTCTCCACCAACATGGAGTATTTCTGCATGTTGAGCCTCTGAGATAGCAATTCCTGGATTCAAGATGCTAGGTGGTTTGAATATATCCACTGGCAACCTTGAAAATGGTTTTCTGCTGTTTCCTTTACAGACAATTCCTTCCAAATACCTTTCTTTCCTGGCATATTCCATTTCCGTTAAAGATGCTGTCCCTCTTCTTAAAATGAAAACGTGAGCCGAGTATCTCTTCGAAGACTCCCGCTACTAAAAGCCATATGATAAATAAATGATAATCCAATTCTCCTCAATCAGGTTCATGCTTTTGACTGTGGGGTCAGTCTTTAATGCAGAAAAAGCTCTTTCTTACACTGCAAGAAGTGACAGGTGCATGCTTAAATGAGGAAATTTGGGAAAGTGTAACACTGAATAATTCCAGAGTCTTTCCGTTTTTGCCACCAAAAATTGTTCTAGCTCTCTGTCGAACAGAGATCTCTGTACTCTAAAACACCTTGTCAGTAATAATCATGGAGTGCCAAAAAAATTAGCGCTCGTCCACTCCTGATTACATCCTCAGCTCAAATATGGACTGAAAAAAAGAAGACTGTAAAATGACCTTGGAGGGTGAAGGGAGATTGGAGCACGACTGCTTCTTAGTGGTTTGCCAAAATACAGCACTTTGAAGAAAAGAGGTTATATTTTTGCTTGGTGAAAACTTCAAAATCATTGTTGAATAAAATGGTTTATCGTTCTTTGTGGAAATTTTCGGAAAAATATATTATTCCTTTTAAGGTCCTCTTTCACAAGTCGGAGTCCCCCTTTGACAAAATCCTGTAGATATCTGTTATGAGATATATTTACTGTGCAGTAATTTTAGGTTCCTATTTGTTCTTATCGGTTGAGTAGCGACGATTTTGTTTTATTAACCGAATGGCCCACCATACTGTGTTGTGGAAGGAAGTCACGCTTATTGTTAGATTTGTCGTTTCTTTCCTACTGGTACTACACTATTTCGCACCTGCCAGTTATGTATCCCATTGAAGGAAAAGAAGATAACTTCAAGATGGTGTGGACTCATTTGTATGGGGAAATGTCAGTTATAAAATGATTTTTACTAAAATTGTATGTTCACAACACAGGTTTAATCAAGGCCCCTACATGAGAAATGATTTTACATTTACTTCAGAAAGATCAACAATTATTTTACTCTGATTTAGAATCTTGTTAACCTTACAGAAAATGAATAATTGGGAGGCAATGGCCCCCAAAATATCACTGCCCAGTAGTAGTACAGCGCAGCACCTTTAATTTCTAGTCCATCATTTAGTCACAAGTTGATGAGATGCGACACTCTCTGTGTTAAATTTAATATTCCCTTTCACATTAGGCATGCACTGAAAATGATTAAAATGATATGTATGTTCTTCAGGGTGTACAGAGATTCTAAAGAAAAAGTTTCCTGATTTTTTCAGGTTTTCAAGGTCAATTTTTGCATCTTTCTGGGGTAGTATTGTACTTAGTCCTTAACTAGTTTTGACAGATTTTGACAAAATTTATAAATTTGTCCATATATAGGAACATAATGAGGGCTAGATCCTGAGTTAAAAGAAATAAAAAAAAAACAAATAGACATACCAGTATCTCACAACAGAATTAAGTGTCAAAAATAATATGAACAAAAATTTTAGAAAAACCTAAATGTGGCTAGACTGCAAAGAAAATAAAATGTTATTTTCACCAAGAGATCCAAAATTCAAATTCAAGTACAATTTGAACAAAAAAAATATGGAAGGAATAGTAACAGACCAGTTTGATGTATACACATACATGAACATTGAGTGAAGTCAGAAGCACGTGTTTTTTAGTACCAGAACTACTTCAGTCTAAGAAACCTCTTATTCAGCACTTTCCACAAGTTCTGTTTTCTTACTTTGTAGCACTCTTCCCTCTTTCTTTTGCTTTCACTTGAGGACTTCTCAGCCACCCTTTTCTATGCTACTGCTTCACTGTACCTACCACAAGCACTTCAGAAGCTGTGTATTAACTGCTTCACAATGAGTACACAATCAACACCCCAAGCCACCTTGACCACCTCATGAACATTACAAGGTCTGTTGAAAAAATTCCAGAACTTTGTCCACAACTTATTTTACTTAATGTACATGGTCTCTTTCGAAATACTCTCCTCCACAACTGATACACTGCTCCCAAAACCGCTTCCATTTCTGGAAGCAGTCTTGGTATGCCTATTGTTGCATTGCACAAAGCGCCGTCAGTGAATTTTCTTTTATATCTTCTATTGTTGCAAATCTTCATCCTTTCAATGAGGTTTTTAACTCTGTAAATAAAAAACATCATCTGGAGAGTATGGAGGATGAGCAAGCACAGTGATTTCATTCTTTGTGCAATAGTCATGCACCAACAGTGATGAATGTGCGGTTGCTTTATTGTGATGCAAGAGACATGAATTGTCTTGCCACATTTCAGGCTGCTCTCAAATTTTCTCGCAGGCATTGCAACACATCCTGATAGTACCATCAATTGACAGTTTGTCCCTGTGGCACGAATTCACGATGAACTAATTCTTCAAAGTCAAAGTAAACTATCAGCATGGCTTTGACATTTGACCAGATCTGACGAGCTTTTTTTAGTCTTGGAGAAGCTTTCCCGACACATTGTGAAGATTGAACTTTGGTTTCAACATCAACCGTAGACTCACGTCTCATCACCAGTTAATATTCTTTAAAGGGACATCTCATTCTCATTTGCGCAGTCCAAAAGCCCTTCACAGATTTCAAGGTGGTCTCTCGTGAGCCGTGGAACAAACTTTGCAGCAACATAATGCATAGACACAGGTATGTCAGGATTTCATGTCATGATCTAACTGAAATGTTACATTCTTCTGCAACCTCTCGGACAGTCAGTCTTCGATTGACACACACAATTTCTTTGATGTTCCCATGTTGCTTCTCTAACTCTCCCATCTCGAAATTCGCAAACTGTGCAATACAATGTTCTACTCAGTACTAACATACATATAACAATGAAACTTCTGGCAGTTACATATTAAACACAGGCGTGTGCAGGGATGCCAACCACATTTCGCTTCAGCACATCATTGGCGCAAAATTACGAATGTTCCGGAATTTTTTGAGCAGATCTTGTACAAAAGCCTTTGAGGGAGGCTTCAGTCAAATTTTCCAACAGAGCATAGGAAAGGTCGAAGAAAACTCTTTCATAGCTATCATTTCAACAGAAGACAATGAAAGCAAGCTTCATAGACATTGGACATTGTAAAAAAACCAGGTCATCAGATCTGTGTTACAGACAACCTGTTTCTCCAAAACTTCTGATTTGAAAAATTTCCTCATTAACTCTGTGACCATAGATTGGAATGAAGTATAGAGGAAAGGAGCTAGGGGGGCATCTCACTAAAATTTAGTCAGAATCAGCTCAACCTAAACAGCCATAGTCTCAAGAAAGAGAAGATGACCTTGCAGCATTTGTCCCTAAAAGACTCAACCACTACTTGATAGATATGACTCTTAGGAACTCAGATAGTGACCTTAGGTTTCATTTTTACCTACTGTTCTTTCCTTGCCCTTTCTACTAGCTTCAAATACTTTTCAACAATTGTTAACATTTGCTGAGCCCCTGAAAAACACAATAGTGGGTAAGTTCTACCAGATTAATTTATTGAATTAACCAGTTGTCATCTGGCAAGGCCATCATCAGACTTTAACTGACTACTGCCGTCAAAGAGGATTCAATACATTTAAACAACATTGGAAAATATGTTACTCATCTAGAGTGAGGCACAAACACACAAAAATATCAACTTTGACAGTGGAGTGGTAATGCAATTAAAAAGTTTAAAGTTGAATAGTAAATAAAAGTAAAGGGAGCAAACTAGAAAAAAAAATATTAACACTAAACTCAAAAAACACTGGTATGTAATGATTTAATTTAAAATTAACAATATTATGAAAATGATAGTAGTTACTCAGTAATATAGTGGAGATTCTGAGTTGCAGATAGGCAAAACAAAAAGACTGTCAAACAAAGCTCTCAGCCAGACAGACCCACATGTTCACTGTTTTTGGCAGTCCGTTTATTCTATATTTGTGCCTCACTCTAGATGAGTAACATCTTTTCCGATGTCGTTTAAAAACATTGTAACTTCACTGATGATGATAGTTAAGGTTTGATGGTGGCCTTGTGAGTCAACAACTTGTTAATTCAATAAATTAATCTTGTAGAACATAAACAATATTATGTTTTTCATTTATAAGTAAGCTGTTCTACCAAGAAAAGATGGAAGAATCAGCTAGCTGCCATTTTATTTTATGCCCACTAAATGGCAAAGAAGCTCTTTCGTACACAACAGCAATTAGATAAATAGCTGTTGGCATGCTACAATAATAATTTTTCCGCATACATTCAAAGCAATGGAGGTATGCAGCCCTATCACCTCCTAGATAAAAGGATTCAAATAAGCTGCAAACTTCCCTAAAAGACATATCTTCCTCATCACACTGTGTTAGAAAAAAAAGTAATACATCTGAACAGATGTAAGTGTGAAACCACATCAAATACTCCTCACAGCTCTTTGCTGGTTCATATCGCTTCACAAACACACAACCACAGCAAAACAACAAATCGTGGAAGTGTGGTCAGGCTGCAGGAGAGGCATGCAAACCGTTCTACACCACCAACAACAACAAACGTCTGCACAGCTCAGCTCACACTGACTGGCTGTTGCATTGACCTGAGTGAGGGGAGGGAAGGAGGACGCTGCAAAACTGATGGCAGGCAGTTCCACAGCACCAAGAAGAGGATGAACAGTGAGCCTAACAATGTATCAAGCTAAGCAGAAAGCAAGCACATGTCTCTGCCCACAAGCAAGTTGGGTACCATGTTTTCTCCAGAGTTTTTAGGCAAAATGCAAAAATTCACCGAGTTTTACCAGTTTTTTCAAAATGCTGGACACTGTTACTTTTTCTTTAAATTGCTGTTAATATATTAATATGATTAACATTTACTACATGTTGTTTTACAAACAAAGCTTCCACACTGCAGACAACAAGATGGAATACTTGTCACACAGATACACGTACTGGTGAATATACGATTGGCTGTGCCTGTAGCCTTGAGCACAGTGGAAACATGACATACCTCCACTACTACTTGTTAGCCTGGAACTGAAATAGATATGAATTTACTTACAGCATTAAAAGTAATTTCAATACGTTATCCACATTTCTTATATTGGAATGCATGACCCTAAGTGTACCCATATGTAAAATAAGTGTTGACATTTTTTCAAGGCAAACTCTATGAACAGGTTACTGAAATTCAAAATGTCATAATGACTATGGTCAGTAATTAAAAGGTAAATAGTCCTCTGAAAAATAGCGATTTGAGGCTATAAGAATTGAAATTGTCACTTTCTTTAAACAGTTTCCTCAATATCGCACCACGCAGTGCACAGAAGAAAATGCCATCTGCGATGAAGAGGAGACAGGAAACATTGCACTGCCATGGCACCAACAGGTGGACAACTGCATTGGTGGGGACTGCTCCGTTAGACACCACGTGTCATGAAGCTGTAAGTGTGTTTTTAAATGCTGAGGCAGTCAAGACATGGTTTCTACTATGTAAGCATGGGCCAGTTACATGTTCCTTAAATCACACCAAAAAGCACATTCTGATGCAAATGGGAGAAGTCAAAAGTCATTAGGCACACCACAAAGCAAAAATCAGTAGACCATACTGCCCATGCAGAGAAATAGTTCTCATGTCACTGAGTGCCAAAAGAGATAAACAGTTTATATTTTCTGCATTATACACCACTCTCCTTCATGGGATATATCAAACATGATGAATGGATGAATGATTAAAGGATTCTAACATTCACACAACCAGTTATAAGAACAGTGTGGGACAGTGATTGCTCTGTGCACTTGGTTGGGCTGTATGGAGGATGCCACCATGTTGGTTGGTTGGCCAGTAAATCGGTACTTGTGTAAGGCCCTTTGGTTGGGTGATATTGGACTCGCCCTTCCAAAGAAACCATTCTGGCATTCATCTTAAGCAATTTTGGGAAATAATGGAAAACACAAATCTCGGTGACTGCACGTGGATTGCAACCATCATCTTCCTTAACGTAAATACAATGTGCTAAACACTGTTCCGCTACAAACAGTGCAGGGCCACTTGTGAAAGCAGTCAGGTCATTTATCAACTCTGCTGTAACTTATGCACAGTCTTTTATGCAGACATGACCACCCACAGCCAGCCACCTGAATTAATGGTCACCATAAAACTGTTGACCAAACAGTGACAAGAGCAAGCCACTGAGCTTAATATTCTCACATTCTCAAGTACAGTGGCTGCTTCACAGTCTATGCCTTACAGATTGGCTGTGTCCCACCACATTCAGCTCTCTAAATTGCATAAATGAGAACAGTTACTACAGCGTGTCATTCAACCATCCAGTCCTCCTTGCCTCAGTCTCCATTAGCCTCTGTCTCACACTCATCTCCACCTAATCCCTTATTCCATTTCTCATGCCCCTCAACAACTTCACTCTAGCATAATCCATATATCTGTTAGTTTATACCACACTGTTCTGTTCTCTTATTCTTTCAGCCTTGTTATCTTTTGTCCTCATTCCCCTCCCCAAAGCTAATTCCCACTTCCTCTGCCTGAGTCCGGGAGAGCTTGCCAGTGTTACATTTATTTCTAATTCCCTTTCTGCTTCTCATTCCACAGCAATCACCCTTCTTACCCTTCAAACTTGCGTTTTAGTTTCAAGGACGGACATTGTCCGAAAGTTTAGAGATGATTTCAGTCTTGTTTATGGATGTATCAACTACTTACTGCTCAACTATACACTGACCAGTTACCTTTATTCTTTGCATTGTTTGTATACCACCCAGCACTCTCCAGAATTATATAAAGAGATAAACATGTGGTATAAAGACATGTTTATGAAATCATATAAGGGAATTCTCTCGAGGTAGAATATTTATGATTTACTTAAAATATTTCAATGACAATGGGATGTTTTGATGCAAGTGAGTATGGGTGCGAAGATCCTCCTAATCTGGCTAGTACTACTAGTGCATGACAGAAGATTCTAAATATGCAGTCTCATAACAAAGCATCATCACTTGCTAAGTTAACTAATTTGTTTACAAGATTTGATCCTGTCTGATTACCAAGCATTGTGCTCATTATTAAGCTAATGTGGTATATAAATTCATTACTGAAAATATTCTGTGATTTTTAAGTCTTTTGACTCTCAACTTGTGATTACTCTCTACAAAATAACTTCCAGATTTAGTACAAACAACTTCCATACTGTGATCATACAAAACTAGCTTGTAATGCTTGTTGTTGTTGTGGTCTTCAGTCCAGAGACTGGTTTGATGCAGCTCTCCATACTCTATCCTGTGCAAGCTTCTTCATGTTCGAGTACCTACTGCAACCTACATCCTTCTGAATCTGTTTAGTGTGTTCATTTCTTGCTCTCCCTCTGCGATTTTTACCCTCCACGCTGCCCTCCAATACTAAATTGGTGATCCCTTGATGCCTCAGAATATGATCTACCAACCGATACCTTCTTCTAGTCAAGTTGTGCCACAAATTTCTCTTCTCTCCAATTCTATTCAATACCTCCTCATTAGTTATATGGTCTACCCATCTAATCTTCAGCATTCTTCTGTAGCACCACATTTCGAAAGCTTCTATTCTCTTCTTGTCCAAACTATTTATTGATCATGTTTCACTCCCATACATGGCTACACACCATACAAAGTGCTTATTAACAATAAAATAATACTGTAAATTCTGTCATAGCCCATAAGCTTAAATTCTGTCATAGCCCATAAGCTTAAATTCTGTCATAGTCCATAAACATGCGGCACAACCGAAATGTAGCCACAATGCCATATAAAAGATGGTGAAAACTTAGGGTATTGGATGATCTGTGTGAAATAGATACTTTGGTCATTGACAGTGAAAATGAGGGACACAAAGAGGGATCTGAAACACTCAAAGCCATTAAAAACAGGTTTCTTCCCAATGCGGTGGAAGATTCAATGCAGTCATTTCTTTAAAAAGAACATCAGTGGCCAAATAAAAATCCTCGAGGTACAATTTTTACCCTCCATTCAGGGCATAAATCAGCAGCAATTTAAAATTAATATTAGGTTGGTGCATAAGTAGGTAGCATTCTTGTCTTGAAGGTTCATATTCCGGTTGCCGTGTGTTTATTTATCAACTATCATTTTTTATTTATGGTTCACTGTTTGTATCTGAGTTTACATATTGTCATTTTGAGATACCGAGCGAAGCTGTGGATGTTAAAAAACGGAGTGCAAAGCGGAGAAATTATAACATTTCAACATATTCTTCCGTGTGAGTTCAATAGAGGGGTGATAGCAGCGTATGCAGCCAGAAATATTCACGGCATTTATGAGAATAATGCCACTGGACATAACACAGCAAGAAAATAGTTTTCTCATTTTAAGGAGAATCGTTTTGACATTAATGACACTCTACGTTCAGGAAGACCTTCAGTTGTTGATGAAGATCATTTAAACACATTAATCCACAATAATTCATGTCAAAGTACTCAAGAAATGGCAAATGTGATGAACTGTGATCATTCCACTGTGCAAAATTTCTACGCAATGGGAAAGTTTCAAAAATCAGTGTATAGGTTACCACAAGCTCTAAGTTAAAATTATAAAAATCACAGGGTGGCCATATGTGCATCTCTGCTTGCTTGTCATCAACTGGCTTATGAACAATACCAACAATTCCTATCTTGTATAGTTACTGGTGACAAGAAATGGTGTCTTCATACTAACATAATGACAAGAAAGAGATGGTCAACCCCAAACAAAGCAGTAACTCCCATGCAAAGACCTGCGTGCATCCACAAAATATAATGTTATGCATCTGGTGCAACAGAAACGGTATGGTGTACCACGAATTGCTTCCCTAAGATGTAGCCATCACTGCTCACATTTATTGTTGATAACTGAGACGTCTTGCAGACAGAATTTAAGAAGAACGAGCAGGAAGACTGTGTGAACTACTGCAACTCTATGATAATGCCCACATGCTTTCTACTAGACTAACAAAAAACACTATACAGGAGTTGGGTTGGGAAGTCATTCTGCACTGAACTTATTCACATGATCCTGCACCTTCAAGTTTCCACCTTTTCTGCTCTCTATAAAACAACTTTCAAGGAACTTCCTTTCCAGATGAAAATACGGAATTGAAAAGTTACTCCAGCATTGGCAGACAGTTGTAAACAGTGAAGAAGAATATATTATTGATGACTGAAGTCTCTATTCTATGTATCTGTTATGTTTATTAAACTTACAGAAAAACATTAGAAACTTATGCAGCAACCTAATATATGAGCAGGAACTGTAGGTGACTGAACTATCCGGTACGTGCATACATTCTCCCAGCTGAGCTTACAGGTGCTGTTTACAGTTTGCTACAGTATCTGTCACTGTAATAAGAGGAAGATGTGGTTTATGCATGATGACCTCTGAATACATTTCAGTAGCACTGTTTGAGATGCACTGAATGACATCTACCATGTCAGATAGAAAGTAGGGGAGGACAGTTGCATGGTCCTGTCTGTTCCCCTGATCTCAACCTTTTGAATTATTAACTATGAGGCATGAGACAACTTTTTCATGCACAGATATTCCTGTGATTTTTACAAGCCACTGTAGAACTGCAAGTAACATGCAAATAAGTGAATTTCCAGACCTGCTGCAAATCTAATTACTTGACAGTAGAGTTGAAATGGGAAAGTAGAAATGGAGAATTTTATACTGTGTACTCAGATAATATTTTTAACACATTACACGATAAAGTATTTTCCTGACACACACGTATGGTTCTTCACTCCCAGCCAAACTCTGGTTTGATCATATACATGTGTCAAAGTTTCCAATGATGAATTCATATAGCCTATTTAAGTTCACACACATGCATTTGATATGTGTTTAAAGCAAGAGTTTCAGCCTATACTGATATTAATTGCCATGAAGAAAAATAATCCTAATCCTACTCCTAATGATCCAACTCCCCAAGACACTATCCAAATTGAACCCTGCCTGGAACAGTTCCGTCCTCCGTCACAGCGGGACCCACCTCCTCTTCCTCAAAATCACCCTCTCCAAACCTTCCAGGAATTTCTCACTTCCAGCCTTGCCTCTCAATCTTTCTTGAAAAACCTTAATCCTACTCCCAACATCACCACAGCTGAAGCCCAGGCTATCCTTGTAACCATTGATGCCACTTCCTTATACACAAATATCCCGCATGTCCAGGGCATCGCTGTGATGGAGCACTTCCTTTCGCGCCGATCACCTACTACCATATCTAAAACCTCTTTCCTCTTTACCTTAGCCAGCTTCATCCCAACTCACAACTTCTTCACTTTTGAAGGCTAGGCATACCAACAATTAAAGGGAACAGCCAAGGGTACCAGGATGGCCTCCTCGTACGCCAACCTATTTATGGGTCACTTAGAGGAAGCCTTCTTGGTTACCCAGGCCTGCCAACCCAAAATTTGGTACAGATTTATTGATGACATCTTCATGATCTGGACTCACAGTGAAGAAGAACTCCAGAATTTCCTCTCCAACCTCAACTCCTTTGGTTCCATCAGATTCACCTGGTCCTACTCTAAATCCCATGCCACTTTCCTTGACGTTGACCTCCATCTGTCCAATGGCCAGCTTCACACATCCGTCCACATCAAACCCACCAACAAGCAACAGTACCTCCATTATGACAGCTGCCACCCATTCCATATCAAACGGTCCCTTCCCTACAGCTTAGGTCTTTGTGGCAAACGAATCTGCTCCATCCTGAATCCCTGAACCATTACACCAATAACCTGAAAACACCTTTCGCATCCTGCAACTGCCCTCCCAACCTGGTACAGAAGCAAATAACCAGAGCCACTTCCTCATCCCCTCAAACCCAGAACCTCCCACAGAAGAATCCCAAAAGTGCCCCACTTGTGACAGGATACTTTCCGGAACTGGATCAGACTCTGAATGTGGCTCTCCAGCAGGGATACGACTTCCTCCAATCCTGCACTGAAATGAGCTCCATCCTTCATGAAATCCTCCCCACTCCACCAAGAGTGTCTTTCCGCCGTCCGCCTAACCTTCGTAACCTCTTGGTTCATCCCTATGAAATCCCCAAACCACCTTCCCTACCCTCTGGCTCCTACCCTTGTAACCGCCCCCGATGTAAACCCTGTCCCATGCACCCTCCCACCACCATCTACTCCAGTCCTGTAACCCAGAAGGTGTACCCGATCAAAGGCAGAGCTACGTGTGAAAGCACCCACGTGATTTACCAACTGACCTGCCTACACTGTGAAGCTATGTGGGAATGACCAGCAACAAACTGTCCATTCGCATGAACGGACACAGGCAGACAGTGTTTGTTGGTAATGAGGATCACCCTGTGGCTAAACATGCTTTGGTGCATGGCCAGCACATCTTGGCACAGTGTTACACCATCCAGGTTATCTGGATACTTCCCACTGACACCAACCTATCAGAACTCCGGAGATGGGAACTTGCCCTTCAATATATCCTCTCTTCCCATTACCCACCAGGCCTCAACCTCCGCTAATTTCACGTTGCCGCTGCTCATACCTTACCTGTCATTTAACAACATATTTGCCTCTGTACTTCCGCCTCGACTGACATCTCTGCCCAAACTCTTTGCCCTTACATATGTCTGCTTGTGTCTGTATATGTGCGGATGGATATGTGTGTGTGCGAGGGTATACCTGTCCTTTTTTCCCCCTAAGGTAAGTCTTTCTGCTCCATTGGAATGACTCCTTACCCTCTCCCTTAAAACTTACATCCTTTCGTCTTTCCCTCTCCTTCCCTCTTTCCTGATGAAGCAACCGTGGGTTGCGAAAGCT
Source organism: Schistocerca piceifrons (assembly GCF_021461385.2). Taxonomy (NCBI): domain Eukaryota; kingdom Metazoa; phylum Arthropoda; class Insecta; order Orthoptera; family Acrididae; genus Schistocerca; species Schistocerca piceifrons. The sequence goes on along the minus strand of NC_060142.1, from coordinate 77,344,616 downwards.
TGAATTTTGTGTGTTTGTTTGTGTTTCTATCAACATACCAACACTTTTGTTTGGTAAGTTACATCATCTACACATAAAATTCAAGCTTTCGCAACCCACGGTTGCTTCATCGGGAAAGAGGGAAGGAGAGGGAAAGACGAAAGGATGTGGGTTTTAAGGGAGAGGGTAAGGTGTCATTCCAATCCCGGGAGCAGAAAGACTTACCTTAGGGGGAAAAGGGAAAGGTATACACACACACACACACACACACACACACACACACACACACACATCTATCCGCACATATACAGACACAAGCGACATTATATATATATTGAGGTGGCAGTGTGTAATGGAAACGTGGAAACGGAGAACATTATATTACATACTCTGATAATATTTTTAAATCCTTAAAATATAATAATGAGTTTTTCTGTTACATGCTTATAATTTTATAATTGTTCAGTACGTGAAAGGCTGTTTGGGTCATAGACAGGTGTCAAATTTTACAATAATCAGTCCACACAATGAAGATTATTCACTTGCATTTGAGAATAAAGCAGAAGTTTTAGTGAATGCTGAAATTAATTATGACACACTCTGATTGTTATAAAAATATATTTATATAATATATACATAAAAGCAAACAATCCTAATTCATTAACATACAATAAATTAAACACAAGTATTTCAGTTTGAATGTACAATTCTTGATAAATTATGATTTCCTGATTCAGTTAAGTTCCTTGGTTTCACTTTTCAGAAACAATTTGATGGTTGCTCAGCTTCTTCTGGAACTAAAGTGATTGTGTCTTGACTTCAATTGGTTACTGTTTCTGGCAGTGATTATATTAGAGATCACTGCTCACAGCACCTATAGACAATTCACGCAGTCAAAGTATTATGTAACAGACTATTTGGCAATGCTGCTGGAACCTAGGACACAGTGTTTACACAATGAACTACAATTCAAGGCACAAAACATCTTTCTGCTTTATGTTAACCTTTGGTTTCTGAAGGCTTTATGTCTCCTAAAAATACAGAATGCTGCAAGAGTAATTCCACCACTGGATCATCTTTCTTGTTACTAAGTCTGTCATATTCAGCTCCAACAGACCATAATGATTCCAGGTCATAAGTCAGTCTTGCAGTTTTGGAAAAAATGTGCAATGCAATATTACCTGAAATAAAGGAACTGCTTCAGATTAATGATGATTATATATAAACATTACTGGAACAACACAGGCATCCTGGCCCATTAACTGTATCCACAACCACAATCAATCAATAAAGTACATAAATTTACATTATTAACAGTATGCTTCCCATTTCTGTTTGTCAAACAGTCTCAACAGGAAGGAAATTTTCAAATAAAAACATAGCCCAGAACAATCATTACACAAAGCAAGAAAATTTCAAAGAGCTAGGGATCTTACCACATTTTTAATTTGTTTGAATGTCTGCCCTACTCTAGTAATTTTTGTTTTTGAGATGCTATTCCACCAAAAATACTGTCATTATTGCCACTTATTGCCATTATCTTGTTACACAGACACGTTTCCTGTCAGCATCATTACTTTTATCTGTGAGGTGGTTGTATCCTGGGGCTGATACCCCACACAGGACAGCCCAGGCTGCTTACTCGGCTGATGTCAATAGCATAATGTTTACGGTTAGGCTTGTGGAAGTTTCCACTCAGCCAGATTGCACAATAGGCAGTGCCAAAGTCAGCAAACTATTTCCTTATGCCAGTCACACACGCAAAAAGAGAGTGTGCAAGTAGTCTTCCACTTGGCCAATATTTATGAGGCCACACATCCAAACCAGCAATGTTCCAGTTCCAGTGGAATTGTACTTCAGTGAAGTGAAATGATTAGCAGCTACGTCTGCATTCTACAAGTGTTTATCCACGAGTTGCTTAGCCATGGTCATCAAGTAATCTTTGAGTGAGTTTCCAGATTTCTACTCTAATTTACAAATATTTACAGACTACACTGTGTCCAAAAAGCTAGTCTCAATTGGACTCTGATTCAGGAATGCATAGCTCATCCAGTTTGGATTTTGCTTCTAAGTGAGCTTTAAAGGACTTGTATAATTTATCCAGAGTGTCTTCATATGACTCAGACTACATATACTGCATCTTGAATAAATGCAGTGACTTATTAACACTGTCATTTGTAGTTCTGTAGATATGTTGGAGAAACTGACATTTATTTAGAGTGCACTACAGCACTCTTTCAGTGCCATTCCAGACAGTGTACTCAACTAAATTAGCTTACAAAATTGCTACTTAACACTGATTTGTACATTTTATAAATACACTGTTAAAAATTTGATTCAGTTTTTAGCAAATACCAACTCCCAAGATACTGTAGGATTCAGAATTTAACTAAAGATACAAACAACTTACACAAAGATAATTATGTGAATCTCTCATTCCTCACGCTGTATCAATGTTGTCTTAATGTTTCCAAAATTATCTATCAAAACTGCGCAAAAATAAGATACACAACTAAGATACAAAACTGTACTCTACCTAGATCCATGGCGATCCAATCCTTTGAGTCTTTACCTTCTATCTCTGGTATTCTATCATGTGGGTGTCGTTTCTTTTTGAAAACTCTTCTTACAAATTCTGCCGTTGCATACATATGCCTTGGTGATTTTCCAGTGACTATTACCATGTAATTCACATACTTAATTTCAGGAGGTACTGACACAACAAAAATATCTAACATATTCTCTCTCCTGAGGATACTCACAAGTTCCTCTATTTCAAAAACACCAGTCACTCCTCCTGCAAATGAGACAGTGATACTATAAGAATTTTTAATATTGGTTATAGAATTTATATCATTTTCTACTATTGAAAAGTAATGAAAGAAGTGTTTGGAACAGGTAAAAATATGTATACTGATTTCAAGCAACACACACAATAGTAAAACAAGCATAAAATAATTAAAACATTGACCTGAAAATAAGTTTTAAATAGGTATTTAGTGCGTCAATTAGCTTACTTTATATAATAAAATGTGCTAAAATCAAGGGTGTGTTTTAGTGACAAAATGCAAATTTATCAATGAATACGTGTAAAATGAAAATGGAAAAATGACATGAATTTAGTGTTTCATTATAAGATTTGAAAACTTTCACATGAAATTCATGCCATTATAGTAAAGAAAGTTAAGACAGACTGTAATTTCACACAAGCATCTTAACAGCTCATGCACCCAAGCTGCTGATAAGAATAACATACAGAAGAATGGAAAATTAAATTGAGGACATGCTGTATGACAATGAGTTTGGCTCCAGGAAAGGTAAAGGCACCAGAGAGGCAGTCTGATGTTGTGATTGATAATGGAAGCAAAACTAGAAAAAGCATTCCACAATGTAAAATGGTGTACAATGTTTAAAATTCTGGTAAAAATAGGAGTAAACTGTAGGGAATAAGGCTGGAAAGACCAAGAACGAAATGTTCGGGTTAAAAAGGGTGTAAGACAGGGATGCAATCTTTCATCCCTACTGTTCAATCTGTACACAGAAGAAGCAGTGAAGGAAACGAAAGAATGGTTCAGCTCCATATAGTGAAGAAAACATGTGAAGAGTAAAGGAACTTCATGCAAGGGAGCAACACCTGATAATTTGAATCTGAGTTCGCAGTATGTACAAAATTTAAGTACTGTACAATGAGAGAGAACAAAACAACAAACAACACAAAGAGATGAAAGAGTTATTTCACACAAAATAGGTATGAGAGGTACATATTAAGTTGTCCGTCTGCTCAAAACAAGCAGGAGAACAAGATTAAGGTTTAAAATCTTGATGATGAGGTCATTAGAGATGGAGTACATTCATAAATGGGGTAAGGTTGGGGAATGAAGTTGGCTGAGTCCTTTTCAAGCTTAAAGAAAACATGGGAGACCTATATCTGGCTCGATGGACTAGTATTTGAACTGTTGCCACTCCAAATATGAATCCCCTGTATTATCACTGTGCCACTTGCTTGGTAAGATGCAGATGATGGTAAACACAAAAATTAAGAGGAAGCTGCTTAAAGCATGACACCATCATACAAACTTATGATAGTTACATGGTGGAAAGGGAAGAGCCTTCCAGGAAACAGCTTTAATTTAAAATGTAAACAAATCCAAAAAATACTTGAAACATCTTAAACATGAAAGCTCAGCATAATAGCAAACTTTGGAGATAAAATGTCAAAAAGTGAACTTATTTTAACAACTTCAATCTAAATGTAAAACATCCAACACGTCAGCAGTTCCAAGCCTTTTAGATGTGTGGACCATAAGCTTGTGGCAATGGTTCAAATTAGTCCAGCCAGCTGGTTATAGGTTTTCCATGGTTTCTGTAAATAAGTAATTCCTGTAGCCACAAGAGAATCAATACCTGTATTAAAACTGGTTAATTTTAGCCTCAAATCATATCTACAGTCATTCTATTTCTGTACTTATTTTTTTAAAAAAAGTAAAACTGAAAAGGCTCATTCACATAGATAGTTTCTTGAAAAGCCCACCAAGTGTCTCAGTAAATAGTAATTTAACAATATCTCCAGAGAGACTAAGCGAAATGGCATAATAACTAACGCCCTCAACTCGCATGCAAGAGATATGCGTTCAGTTCCCAGGTCAGCTATCCACATATCGGTTTTCTGCAGTCACCCATGTCACTCTGTGCAAATGCCAGGATGGTTGCTCAAAAGGGCCATGGTCACTTCCCTCCCCTCCGGTAGTAAGAAATTTAAACAATGCTAATCTCTCATAATCTTAGCTGTAGACAGGATGTAAAACACCAATTGCCCTTCCTTCTTCTTGTGTCAGGATATTAAATGAGCAAAATACAAGCGAGTCATTCTTGTGAACACTTGTGTCCAAGAAAATACCAACTTGAAAATTATGATCAGATTGGTTTGTTTGGGGGAAGAGACCAAACAGCAAGGTCATCGGTCTCATCGGATTAGGGAAAGACACGGGAGGAAGTCGGCCATGCCCTTTCAGAGGAACCATCCCAGCATTTGCCTGGAGCGATTCAGAGAAATCACGGAAAACCTAAATCAGGATGGCTGGACACGGGATTGAACTGTCGTCCTCCCAAATGCGAGTCCAGTGTGCTAAGCACTGCGCCACATTGCTCGGTCTATGATCAGATTGTGGCACATTATGTGTTTACTCCATGAGCAGCCAGCCAAAGCTGTGTATCGTACATGCGAGGAATGACTGCTTAAATGCTTCTGTACCTGTTGTAATTAGTCTAATTTTATCCCCATGGGCCACACAGGGATGATATCTTGGGGGGCAAAAATATCTCTAGATTCTAGACTGGTCCCGAAATTTTGTGAGTATGCTCTGGCGGGATAACTGGTGCCTTTCTTCAAGTGTCTGACAGTTTTGATTTTTCAGGATGTTCTTGACACACTCATGTGGCTTAAACAAACATGTCACCATTTGTACTGCCCTTCTTTGAACACATTCAGTATCCCCTGTTAGATCTCTCTGGTTTAGGTACCATACAACTTCGCAATATTTTAAGATGGGTTGCACAGTGTTTTGTGAGCAAACTCATTGCAGTTCCCCCATATCCTACCAATCAACTGAAGACTACCACCTACTTTTCCTATGATTTAGCCTATACAATCATTCCATTTCATATCAGCACAAATTGTAATACCCAAGTATTTGTATAAGTTGACATTCCAACTATGACTTATTGATACTGCAGTCATGGACACGATTCTTTTGTGTTTTGTGAAGTTCATAATTTCACATTTCTGAACATCTAAAATAAGTTGACATTCTGTCTGAATATTAGTGCAGCTTTTTACAAATAACGCTTCATTATATATAAATGCACTATCTGCAAAAAGTCTGCCAGGTTATTAATATGCAGTGGGAACAGTAAGGGTAGCAAAATGCTTCCTGAGAGCATGCCTGAAGTTACTTCCATGTCTGTCAATGACTCTCCATCCATAACATGTTGCATCCTACCTACCAAGAAACCCTCAATCCAGTAATTTGACACTTCATACAAACATTCTTTTGATAATAAGAGTAGGTGTAGTGCAGAGTCGAATGCTTTTTGAAAGGCATGAAATACTGCATCTAGCTACCTGGTTGCCTTGATCCATGGCTTCTAGGAGGTTGAAAAGCACAAGTTTGTTTCTCAAGACCGGTGTTACCAGAGTACTTGCCAGTTGGCATGGAGATATCATTCTGTTCAAGGTGCATCATTATGTTTGAGCTCAGAATCTGTTCTAAAATCCTACAACAGATAGATGGCATGGATACTGAATGGTAGTTTGTGGATCACTTACACTACCCTTCTCATATCAGTGTCATGCACATTGCTAAAATTGGGAGATGGGGATATACTAGACATGACCTATACTGGAATAGGAAAGGGCAACAACAGTTGGCTGAGCTTCTTGCAGACAATGTACAGAGGGGGGGGGGGGGGGGGCACCATCACACACAGCAAGATCCCTGTAGTTACTGGTGTCAGACATGCACCTTTATAAAGTTAGAATCAGGATACAGGCACGCTGCTTTAAAAGAAATGAAAGTAATAGAAGAGCCTCACAAAATGCTTAAGAATGCACAGCAAAGTAAGGTTAGCTTATTTCATCAAAATATTACAGGTCTGAGTAATAAGGGAGGAGAGCTTCTTGCCTATTTGGAAAACTTACAGAGCTCTGAAAAGATAAGACATCCTGTGCCTGTCTGAGCACCACATAACCACAGAGTTAGATAAGTTACATATAAAAGAATACATTATAGCAGCTTACTCATGTGGAACTAATATGGGAAAAGAAGGAGTTCTTAAGTACATTAAGACAGAAGACAAGTTCAAAAACAATAAGACAAGTAGATTTTGTAGTGATCAGCACAAAGAAGTATGCTTCTAAATTAATATTGAAAAATAGTTCACTTTTAATTTTAACTGTATATAGATGACAGCAGGGAAATTTTGGACTGTTTATGAGGACATCTTCAACTTTTGTAGTCCTGTCTTCCTCAGTTGCACGTAATATTACGGTATATTGATAATTTTTACTTATGGACCGTCTGACAGCAACTGAATAAAACACAATTTTAGTGCCATACGCGTTTCGCTTTTATTTTCTGCAAGGCATCATCAGTGGGAGGTTGCGTGGACAATTTCTTACATATTACGATCCTGTTGCATTTTTGGTGTTGTTCTTCTTCTTATGAATGCAAATTTACTGTTTTTTTCCCCCACACTCCACAGCACTATGAACTGAATGCTTGTTTCAATGCAATGTTTATGAGGAACCTGGATTCCTTACTGTGCTATCTGTCAGACGGTAGCAAGTAGTTAATATTCTGTGGTGACTTCAATGTACACCTTCTATGGGATTCTGATAGTAGAAATGACCTGGAAACCTTATTTGAATTCTACAATTTGATCACAATAATTATTTTCCAACGCAGGTGGATAAAGACAGTAGGATTCTAATTGATAATGTGTTCTTTTGTGAAGCTCACAGCAAGAAAATAACTGTTTACCCAATAACAAATGCTCTCTCTGTTCATGATGCACAGTTAGCTAGGATAAATAACATTGTGCCCTACAGTTTGGATACTCCTCAGTGGAAATCAGTAAGAATAATTAATGGCTCCAGGACAAATGTTTTTAAGAATAATTTACAGGAGATGACTTGGGATGAAATTTATAATGAATTAAATGCTAACATAAAATGTAATCTATTCCATAATAAATTCATATTATTATTTGAAAATAACTTTCCTTCATAAGTAAATCAGGAAGGACACTAAACAGCCATGTAAAATCCATGGACTATTAGAAGGATTAAAGAATCCTGTGAAAGGAAAAGGGAAATGTATCTTTTGGCAGGAACAAATAAGGATCCTGCAGTAGTTACACACTACAAAAATTGCTCAAAATTAGTAAGAAAAGTTATTAAAAATCAATGAGTATGCACATAATGTCAGAAATCAGTAATTTCAACAACAGACTTAAGATTATACGGAATGTAGTGAAACATGAGATAGGACAACCAGCCACAGAAGAAGATAACGTCACTATTCAACTGAATGGAAGTGCTATAAATGATGAGTCATGGGTAGCAAATATATTTAATAATCACTTCTTAAATACTGTAGAAAGCATAGGGACAAACATTTCAAGAGAAAAATCACAGCAGTATGTTGAAAAAGTGACTACCATAAAATTCAGTCATGTGAATGTATCACGAACATCGTCTGAAATTAAGAAAATTATACATTCTCCCAAAAATAAAATCTCATCTGGTTTTGATGGTGTTTCCAATACAGTACTAAAGGTTTGTTCCTGCAAAATAAGCTTAGTCTCGTCTGAAATATGTAATGCCTCACTAACTCAAGGCATTTTTCTAGAGAGACAGAAATATGTCATTGTTAAACCCTTCTTAAAGAAAGTTGATAAGTGACATATCAATAACTACCAACCTGTTTCACTGCTGACATCATTTTCTAAAATTTTTGAGGTGGTGAAATATTTCAGAATAATATCTCACCTTAGTAACAATAAGATCCATAGCAAATCACAGTCTGGGTTTCAGAAGTGTTGCTCTACTGAGAATGTCTTTTACATGTTCACTCACCAGATTTTACAGACATCAAATAATAAAATAGTACCAGTTGGTGTTTTCTGCAACCTACCAAAGACATTTGACTGTATCAATAACAGTATTCTCCTAGATAAATTGAAGTTTTATTGGGACTGATGGAATGGTCAACCAATGGATAATGTCATATCGAACCAAAAGAACGCAGAAAGTCGTACTTAGTAATTCAATCACTACAATTCAGGGACATAACTCTGACTGGGATGAAGTCACATATGGGATTCCTCAAGGCTCAATCTTAGGTCCACTATTGTTCCTGATATATGAAAATGATCTTCTGTCTAATATACAACAAGCAGAATTAGTTCTTTTTGAAGATGAGACTAGTATTGTAATCACTCCAAGCATACATGCAAAAACAGAAGAAATGGTAAACAAAGTTCTTAAAAGTATCATTGACTGGTTTTCTGTGAATAGTCTCACCCTCAATTTTAAAAAGACACAACATACCCAGTTCTGCACATCTAGGGGTACTATACCAATGGTAAGCGTAATACACAGTGACGAAATAATAAATAGGGTGGAAGCCTCAGAATTCTTAGGTATCCATATTGATGAGAGCTGAAATCGGAAAAAGCAAATTTTGTAACTCCTAAAATAATTTAGTTCAGCATTGTTTGCACTTAGAATCATCGCAAATCCTGGGGAGAGACAAATCAGTAAGTTGACATATTTTGCATATTTTCATTCATTAATGTCATATGGAGTAATGTTCTGGTTTAACTGATATTTAAGAAAGAAAGTATTCATTGTGCAAAAAAATGCTGTAAGAATAATATGTGGTGATCACCCACAATCCCCTGGTAGACATCTGTTTGAAGAGTTGGGCATTCTGACTACTGCTTCACAGTATATCTATTCCCTCATGAAGTTTGTTGTAAATAATCCACTACAGTTCAAAAGGAACAAGGATGTACATACTTACAATACCAGAAGGAAAAATGACATTCATTACTCCACATAACGTAGTATTTAGCACAAAATTGATGCACAATGCTGCAACAAAAATTTTTAATCACTTACCCAGTGATATAAAATGTCTGACAGACAGCAAAGTACAATTTCAAAACAAATAGAGAAAGTTCCTCATTGAGAACTACTTCTATTCTACAAAAGAATTTCTGTTACTGTAAAGTGTAAAAGGTGGTGGGTAGGAATTACTAATTCACATCTGTATATCTTCTTCTTTATATACTTTTATATTTAAAAAGCTTAGAAATGTTCAGAATGTAATCACATGTACAAATTAATTTGCACTGTGAATGTAAAATGTTTTGTTCCACATCATTACGATCTGGTGCGCAAAATGATCCATGGAATATGTAACTAACTTGTAGATGAATGTGTCCTGTGTTTCCTTCCAACTACTGAGTACAGTCTGTGGTCTATTACAATTACAAGAGGGGCTAACTCACTTACGGAAAGTGATATGGATTCCATCAGGCCCTTGGGGCTTGTCTAATTTTATCTATTTCAGCTGTTTCTCAATCCCACTGGTGCTAATATCTGTGTCCCTCATCATTGCATCAGTGCAACAATTAACCAGGAGCTGCACTCCTGTAACTTCCTTTGTAAAGAAACAGTTGAAAATGAAGCTCAATATATATAGGGTTTCGCTTTGCTACCATTAACTTCAGTTCATGTGTCATCCGTAAGTATCTGAACACTAAGTTTAGTGCCTGTAGCCAGTACACATAAATGGAATTTCTTTAGGTTTTGTGAGATATTTTTCAACAAGATTCTACTACAGCAGTCATTTAAAGGTTCATACTCTGCCCCTCTGACAATAAAATCTGTTTAATTCAGCACCTCTCCATCTATACTGTATACAAAAAGGCGACAGCTCTTGTCTCAGCAGCGCCACAGGAGAGAACATCATTCATTTGTGAATTATTTGCATGAGTTTCAAGAGAGGCAACTTATTTTCATTTACCTGGGTGTTTAGTAGTTTAATTTGTAAATTTCTTGCATGTTTGTGTGCTTAGCAGGTGCAGTCTAGCATTTTAATTACTATGAGTGTACAGTCCTGCCATCTTCAGTAAGGGTAGGGACTGGAATTTCTGTGTTCAGATACACGCTGAGTTGGTGAGCCTTCACACACAGCTCCAGGTGGTGCCGGATTCGGTTACGCAACTTGAGTCTGTTGCCAACAGGCACCACTGTGGGGAGCTGGATGTGGAGATCCAGGGAATGTCCAGGATGTTCCATGCCCCCCCCCCCCCCCCCATTAACCACTACTGTGGTAACCCCACTTACTGCCTGCAACTGAAGTTTCCTCACCCATGGTTGAGTGGGAACCCGTTCTGAGGTGTGACAGGCAGCAAGACTTTCTGGCAGGCTGATTGAGTGGCCTCCACAGTGTGTCTGATAGACAGATTTCACGGGCCAGCTGTGGCTGATAAAGATCCTGAGCCAGATGCAGTCTTATGTCCTGTTTCATAAGAAGTCTCTTGACCTGCAAGATCTGTGCATTCACAGAGGGTGGGATGACTGGTAATTGGGAGCTCCAATGCTAGGCACATAATGGGACATCTTAGGGATATGGCTCCCAAGGAGTGGAGGAAATCTGCTGTGCACTCTGTGTGCATACGGGGGAAAGTTATCCTAGATGTGTCATGAAGAGCACAGGGTGCAGCCAACTGCAGGTAGTGGCTCATTTTGGTACTAATGGCGGGTATTGCTTTGGATCAGAAGAGATTCTCTCTGGTTTTGTGTGTGTAACTGAAGATATAAAGACTACCAGTCTCGCTTGCAAAAGGCCACCTGTAGCATCATTGACAGGACCAATTGCAGACTTTTGATATAGAGCCACGTGGAGGGGCTGAATCAGAGGCTCACACAGTCCTGTGACCACGAAGGCTGCAGATTCCTTGACTTGCACCTCTGGTTGTAGGGGCATTGGGTTTTGCTTAATAGGTCAAGGGTCCATTACACACAGGAGGCAGCTACATGGGTAGCAGGGGTAGTTTTTGGAATGTACTGGGTGATTCTTTACATTTGAGGGTGTCAGGAAAGAACAAAAAGGGCTTCAGTCTAGGTCACTCACAGATGAGGGCAGACCTACTAACCATAGGTATTATGGTAGTAAACTGTTGTAGCTGTGTTGGGAAAGAATCAGAGCTCCAAGCCCTAATAGAAACCACTGAAGCTCAAATCATTACAGATACTGAAAGCTGGTGAAAGCCTGAGATAAGTTCAGCCAAAATTTAAAAAAAGGGCCTAATGGTGTTTAATAATGATAAATTAAATACAAATGGTGGTTGTGTGTTTTTGGCTGTTTGAAATAGTTTATCTCGTAGCGAAATTGAAGTAGATAGTTCCTGTGAGTTAGTATGGGAAGAAATTAATATTAATATTAATAATGACAATAATAATTAATAATTGCTTTCTTTTACTTACATAAATGATTTAGAAGACAATCTGAGCAACTCTCTTAGATTACAGATGATACTGTTTCTTCATCTACTCTACTAAACATTTAAATCTTTCAACTTGTTATACTTGCTTTTAGTACTTTACTAATCATTATTGCTGCAGCTTCTTCATGGTAACTGATACTAGTTTCAACATGTATATCCTCAAATGGATTAAGTCCATTTGTTGCCTTTACATCTAACACATCTCCACCATGAGTGGATTTTTGAACTATGTGTTCTCTGTAGTTTCCAGACAAAGTATTAATTATTTTTTCACATGATATCTTGTCACACCTACTACTTACAAAATTGTAACTCTCCCAATCAGTTGTTGGGTAATTAAAGTCTCTGGAGTCCACTTTCAGAGCTTTTGAAGACAGATCTCTCGGCAACAGGGCAGATTGACAACAATTTCACAAAGCTTGTTTCTTTATTAAATTCAATGCCGACATTCAACTACAGTTTAAAAAACAACAGTGATATTCACAAACAAAATAAAAAATGATACTCATCATCCATTCATTAGCCTAAGCATGGTACAGAAAGAAGTGGAGTATGTAGCAATTACACAACAATACAAACCCAAAATATTGGATGTCATGGTGATGAAACTTAAGCAAAATGAAGACAAACAACATACAAAAAGGTGTATTAGTTTGCTACAGCACAAGTAACTTCAAAATAGACTGTGATCACAAAACAGAACATGCAGGAATGTTTCTTGCTTTTAATGGTCTCTATGAACTCCATGAGAAATGAGTGTCATTCTTCTTAGAAAGTTGATCACGCTGCAAACAGATTCTTTACCATATCCTATTGGATTCAGATAAGAAGATAGAGCTGGTCACTCCATCATTCTTCATCACATAAGTCTTGAGTTTAACAACTCACCAGTGAGAAGCTCATTAGAGAAAGATCCATCATAGTATGTAACATAAATTCTACACAACAAAGTTCACTATTTTGGCTGTCTTCTCTTGCTCTTACAATATTAACTGCTGTATTACTCACATAAATGCAACTGTCTGCCATATACAGAAGATACAAGCATACTACTGTGTTAATTTAGTGCATCATTACTGTTGCAACAACATATGTAACTTTCACATCAATGTCTTTGCTTCCTCAACTAACTGTAATTTTTACATTTTTTTGTTTCAGTTCATGGAAAACAGTGTCTCTGCCTGAAAATTATTTCCGATTCTTATGTCCTACTACAGTTTAGGCCTTTTTGGTGAAAAGCTTACTTGTTTGACAGTCTTTCTGCTGTGCCTATATGGGACTTAGCATCTCTGCTGTATGGTGACTAATAATCTATTTTTTTTTCATAATACTGTTATTATTCCATGCTGGATTTTTGACTGTTAGAATTAAATTCAATGTATCATAAACACAGGATAAATTAAAACAAGTATAGCTTTGCAAATGTCCAGTGTTATACATAGAAGAACTTCGTAGACGTACAGGTTGTAGAAACCTTGTAAGTAATTAATGTCTCTGAATTCTCATTTACATATCCACTGACTAAGAAAATACTAACTATCTAACACAAAATAATACAAAGTGGCATTGTATGTTGCGAGATATGAGACACGGTTTAGTTGCGTCAAAAAGTATTAGCCTATTTAGTTGGTCCCATTTATCTTTCCTTTGTGAGCTGAAAATATATGTTGAGTATGATGATTACTCTATCAACATGTGGTGTTTGTTTTGTTTATGATAGCAAGAGAGGCAGACACAAGAAACCAGGTACCAGCACTCTCAAACAGCACTAGAATGCTCAAATTAATGATGATTTGATGAACATATTGCCATTAACTATACCTTTAGACAAACATGGTAAGACACAGCACATATATTTAGAACATAACCAAGGATACTGGCATGAATATTGATCATCTGAACAATATTTCACCCCACCCACTGACTCTATGTCAGTTGCTATGAACTGTGACCTTTCTGAGAGGAAATAATAAATCCAGATACACAGCTGAGTTGATACTCCACAGGCATGCAGTTTAATTAGAAGTTGCTTGTGGGGAATGGTATCAAAAGCCTTATGGAAATCTAGAAATTTGGAATCAATTTGAGATCCGCTGTTGATAGCAGTCGTTACTTCATGAGAATAAAGAGCTAGTTGTGTTGCACAAGCAAGATATTTCCTGGATCCATGCTCATCGTTATCTCTGAGGAAATTCATAATGTTTGAACATAGCATATGTTCCAAAATTCTACAGCAAACTGACATCAGTGATTTTAGTCTGCAGTTCATCAGATTACGCCTCTTCCCTTTCTTGGGTGTTGGCATGACCTGTGCAACTTTCCAGTCTTTAGACATTGATCTTTTTTGTTTTCTCAAATGAGCAGCTATATATGGTTGCTAGTAGGGAGATATTATATCAGTATCCTCTGAGAGGAATGTAATTGGTATACAGTGTGGAGTGGAAGTGATCTGAGTTGCTTCGCTACACCAGGGATACCTACTTCTAAGTCACTCATGTTAACAGCAGTTCTTGATTTGAATTTTGGAATACTTACTTCACCTTCTTTGGGGAAGGAATTTCGAAAAACCTTATTTAGTAACTCTACCTTAGTGGCATTGTCACTGGAGACATTAACATCACTACTGTGCAGCGAAGGTATTGATTGTGCCTTGCAGTTTGTGTACTTTACATATGACCAGAATTGCTATGGATTTTCTTTCGGGTTTTGGGACAGAATTGTTTTGAGACAACTATTAAAAGCATCTTGCATTGAAATCCATACTAAATTTTGAGCTTCTGTAAAACTTCATCAATCTTGGGAGTTTTGCGTTATATTAAATTTGGCATGCAACAGTGTCCTGACCTATTTTGTGTAATATGGGGGGGATTAGTCCTGTCTCTTAGTAATTTATATATAGTATAAATTATCTGTCATGGTACTCCTCAATTGCTCAGGATTATTTGCTGCTTGCTAAGAGGTCAAGTAAGTTTTGCAACCGTTTACAATTTGAGTGGGTTTCTAAACTAATTAAATAATTTTTGAAGGAAGCATTTAATACAATTTCAAATGTTGTTTTATGCCTACTATCAGCTCTGAACATGTAGCTTCCCCAGCATTTTGAGTGTAGATTGATATTGTGGTGTGCGTACTGTAAGACCTTCTGTACACACACCATCAGATTATTTGACTTGTCGCTCTAACGAAGTAGGCGAGTGTCAGCAATATGTCTCGTGGTCTTATCGTGGCATGTTTATCTTCTGTCATTAGGTCAGACAATAGAAATGCCACTTGCACATGTAGAGTAGCAGATTCAGATTGATGGTGACGAACTTTAAACAGAACTTGATTAATTTTCACATACATTTATTAAAATAATAACATGCATAAACATTACGAAAATTGATTCTGGATGCTATTTACAATTGACAATCTGAAGTTCCTTTGGTGTTGGTATGTTAATCTTATTCTCACATATCTCTGATACTTGACAAAGTGTCTATACATTTATCTTCATGGCTATGTACAGGAGTATGATAATCTTCTTAGGTGCAGACTGAAACTTGACTATAGACTGGTACAGACTAATGCAGACTGGTGCAGACAAATGCAGACTCACTAATCGGAGGTCTGTACACTCGTTATAATACCTCGCGCATTCAGGTATCACTGCGCGAGTGTGATCCGCAAGGAGAAAAGGTTCTACGTTAGCGGAAATCTCATTGGCTGCGTTACATATTAATATGCGGATCGGCGGAAGCAGAATTTGGTCCGTCTCTAAGGCAGTGCCATCTCGTAGTGCGGAGACGGACGAGCGCTGCCTGTGCTGTTGTGCTTAGCGGGGTGCGCTCTAGTGGGAAAGTTGTGTACGCGCTGACCACGCGGAACACAACAGATACCACCATTAACTATAATTCTATGAGTGGGGTACATTTCTGAGATGATACTCAAGTTTTCTTTGAACATTTTAACAACTATATCATCTGGGTTAGGAACCTACTGTTGCCTGTTGCCCGAACTAGAAGTACTTGATCCTCTTCATTCTAAATCCAACTCAAGTGACTGAAAGTAATTTATTACTTGGTCAAGACTAGCACTCAATTTCACAATAACTGTGATGTAGACGCCTGGTCCTAATGTTTCTTGCTGTAATTAAGGCTACTGTTGTTTTATAGTAATTCAATTATGCAACGAAGCATACACGTATGTCATGAATGAAACAATTTGTCACATAGAAACTCTGTACTGAACTGGGACTCAAACCTGGAGCTCTCTCTCTCTTTTTTTCTTTTCATTTTTTTTGTGAGAACTGACTGAAATATCAAGGTACAACACATCTTCACTCAAAATTTCATATCTGCCAGAATCTCCATCACACTTTCTAAAACTTCACAGAAGCTCTCCTGCATACCTTGCTGGACTATAGTTGTAGTCAGAAACAATGATAGTCGAGTTTAAGCTTGTTCTGTTTACCTACATCATATATTCTCTAATAGCCAATGAGTGTTCAGTAGTGTTCTGAGACCTCTACTGTAAATGTCGTAGCCAATGTGAGCATTAAACGTGATCGTAGAGGGTTGAACGTGAATTTCTACTCCATTTGTTGCAAGTTGTCATCGCTGATGGCAGTGGTAAGTGACAAAATCTACATAAGCAAGCGAGAGACATAATTTGCAGTATACACACTTTCTTCAAAAGTGCAAAACATGTGTATGTGTGTACCACAACTCGTGCTTGGAACCAGCAACACAGCAATACTCGTCTGTGCCTTTATCTGATCAAAGCATAATCATTCATGAATCAGACTATAGCACAACTGAAAGAAAATATACTGCAGAGAAAAGGCATGGCCACAGCACACAGTTCATCATGAAGTGAAAGATTCATGACAGAATACCATCAATATTATAATGTCATAGCACATGACAAGGCACTGTGTCTGATCAATACAGATTTCCTCTTTTATCATTCAAACTTCCTGTCATTTCAACACAGAAAACTAAACAGTTGCTGGAAGCCAGCAGGGTATAACATTGGTTACCCCAAAAGTGGTTTTACCAATAACAGGAGAAAGCTGTGCTGGGAGTGTGTATAGGATGTGTTTTACTACACAAGTAGTCACAGGATACGATGCATAGGGCATGAAAATGGGTTGAGGAGGGGATAAGATTAGCCAACAATGTTGCAAAGTTTCAAAAGATAACAAAAAGATGATCTGAGTGGCTTGGAGAAATAGTAGCTCTGGCGCACCTAATTTCAGGAAATCATAGTCTCAGTGGAGACTTTGAATGACAAATTCAAGGTGCACTATTTGCTTGTAATAAGTGGCCTGGCAGACATCCACTGTTTTTATAATGAAAATATGTAGTATCATATTAGAAGGGAGAAAGTGTCCACATAATCCACTCACGAAGTTGTTGGAAAATGTTCTGCTCTAAGCACTATCATAGTAATAATTGTTTGGGTTTGAAGCTTTAGCATTAATGGAAATTCAGGTATTCCTATAATGCATCCAACTGTTCTTCTTAAATGCCCAAACATGTTTCATATCCTTGTTCCATCATCAATGGGTATCTTTATACAGTTCTGTTTTAGGTAATAATTATTCTAATGAAATAAGGCCTGAAAACAGTGTCTGAAGAGATTATTACCTTATTTTCTAGAATGTTGGTTTATTTGGGAACATCTTTACTATTTGCCAGTAACTTGCCATCTGCAGCTAAATGATTTTACTGTGAGTTTGGTTGGTCATGTAACAGATCACTTTATCAATAAGTGCAATTTTGTTGTACAAAAATATTTCACTGTAAGTAGCAGCATTACTTACAGCAAAATATAATTATGAAATATTTTTGTACAACCAGCTTAAGTTTACAGATGAATTAATGTGTTACTTCACCAACCAAATCACAATAACATCATTCAGTTGCAGATGGCAAGCTATCCATATCCAATAAAGTAAAGAGGGTCCCTCAAAAACAACATCCTAGAACAGAAGGTAATAATTTTGTCAGACAAACCGTTTTTAGGTCTACTTTCTTACAAATAATTATTACCTAAAGCAAGTGTGCATTTTGCAAATTGTATAAATACTGTCCGAGAATGGCACAAAGGTGTTGTGTGTTTGGACATTTAAAAAAACAGTTGTTTGCACAATAGGTGGTCCTAAATTCCATAATAGTATCAAAAGTCTTTCTTAAAATTGAGGATGACTTCTACAATGTGTTGTTTGTGGAGGATGACTCCTACAATGTGTTGTTTGTGGAGGATGACTCCTGATATTGGCAGGGTGGTGTTATCAAATGTCGAGTAGTGTCTCCTAAACCCACACTGGGAGCAGCTAAATAGCTTCCTGGACTCTAGGAGCCACAGAAGAACACAACTGGCAAGTCAGTTCGGGCTTTATCATGTGAGATGTCAAGGAAATGTTACAACAGCTGCCTCCTCCAGTTGTAGGAGGTGTAATAGAACCACCACTCTCCACATGTTGAGTAGTGGCCATCAGTCCAAACTGCATTAAATAAAACATAGGAAGCTATTTTTTGTTGTAGTCTGAGATTCTGCAGCATACTCTAGTGAATCTTGTTTAGTCCAAATGAAACAGTGTGCTGACAGAGCTGGTTCCACGTCACACATTGTGACAAATCAGTTGTACAACTCTGTACATTCAAGGTAAAATTCAGGCTGTTCCTTATCACAGTTTCACGACACTAGCAAAACATGTAGGACTCTGGTTGAGCTGTTAATTTTGTAGAAATTTTTCACTATTTCTTGGGCTACAACCTCTGTTGCAGAGGCAAGGGAGCTATTTTTCACTACATTAATGAGTGGATATAATTGTTCTCTTCCAGAAGTCTTTGTGTACTCCCATACTTTGGTTGATGATACACAACAGTTTATTCAGAAAAACAGCTTATGCCGTGACCCATTCTTGCTCTTCCGAATGTTGATAGGTATAGTGATTTGTTACCTTTCCGACAAAACTCACAATAACCTATGTACTCCGACACCTATTAGTCGACATTACCGGTAATATGGAGTGTGGCGACCCTTTGAGTTTATGATTCCTTGAACTCTGCTGGAGACACTTTCAATAAGGTGTCTAAATGTCTATGGAAGAATGGAAACCCATTCTTCCTCAAAAGTCAAAACCAGAGAAGATAGTGTTGATTAACACTGTGTTCTGGAGCGAATTCGACATTCTAACTAGCCCCAAAGGAGTTTCCTAGGGTGCAGGTCAGAACTCTGGCCAAGCCAGTCCACTTCAGCAATGTTATTGTCCACAAGCCATTGCCTTAAAGACACTGCTTTACGGCAGGGGCACTGTCATGCTAGCACAAACAATCATTGTCTCCAAATCGTTCCTGTACTGTATGCAGCACGCAACTCACTTAGCATTTTTTGAAGTGCAATAAGGGAACCATAATCTAACCATGACAAACACCTCCATACCGTAACAACAGCCCCTCCGTACTTCACTGTAGGCACTACACATGATAGCAGGTAACATTCTCCAGGCATTTGCCAAGGCCAAACCCTTCCATCAGATTGATGCAGGGTATAACATCATTCATTACTCCAAATCGCTCATTTCCAGCCGTCCACAGTCCAGTTGCATCATCCTTTACATCATCTCAAGCACTGGTTACGACTGACTACAGGCATGTGTGGCTTATGAGGAGCTGCTTGACCACTGTGCCCCATTCTTTAATTCCATATGCACAGTTATTGTGTTAGTCGGACTGCTGATAGCAGTTTGGAACTCACGAGTAATTCCCTACACAGATTTCATGTGAGAATTTAGATTCACCCTCTGCAATGCTCAGTGGTCGCTGTCCTTCTGTAAATGAGGTCCACCTGGTCTCAGTTTAGATGTCTTCGTTACTTTGTGTTTGCAGTTCATAATTACATCACCAACAGTTGACTAGTGGAGCTTGAAAAGATTTGAAATGACCCTAATGAATCTGATAGTCAAGTGACACCCAGTGACAAGACCACATTTGAAGTCACAGAGTGCTCCTGACTAGCCTCTACTGCTGTTACTGCTTCTCTACTAATAACACAATACTCCCCACATCCTTTTATGATGGTGGATCCACCTCTCATGACATATAGTGGTTAATTTCACATTACAAAGGGTTTCTGGATACTTCAGATAGTGTGTGTGTGTGTGTGTGTGTGTAGCTCTTTCTGACTCAATCAGTGCTACACTTTCTGTACACAAAATGATTCTGAACCTTCACAGTGAAATCTGCCGATCCCTCAATGCAGTCGGATAATCATGGCTCTGTCTAGGAACAGTCTGTCTCCTAAAACAATCAGCAAATTTTTGATGTGGATGGATCAATAGCTTTTTGGATGACCTCTTCAATCATGTGGTCCACCCACTCCTGGCAGCTATTGTAAAATTTTATCACGATCAGTAGACAGTATAAAATCCAGGTCACCATGCTAAGTATTCATTTTACACGTCTTCTTTCAGATAATGTTGTCCCAGTCAACTTGATTAAAATACGATGTGTTCAGTGAACACATTGACAGTTTCACATAATCAAACCTCTGCAAAAGCGGAGAGATCTATGGCGGAGAACAACCACACAGAAGTGGTAAATGGCCTCATTTTACATGTGTTTAGAAGACACAGTTCTTCTGGGAGAAAGCAAATCCTCAATATCTCTTCCCCAAGAACAAATGTCTGAGGAAATCAATAACACACAAAGTATGTTAACATCTTCAATTAATAATAATAATAATAATAAAAGGTGGGAGGAGCTGTTGAATGACGCCTGTGAGATTTGACTACTGATATGTTTGTGATCATGTAAATCGAAATTGCACACTGTTGTTGCTCAAGCAATGTGCACCAATACATTTATTGCTTGTAGTTGAGTGACTCCACACTTCATCCTTTCACCACTGAGGGTGATCCTCCCTATGGAGTTTGTAATCTCTACAGACAGGCTGCATTTCAGATGTATCTCTTTCCCCTTTTCTCTTTGGCGTGGAGGTGACACTGTATGAGAGGGTATGGAGCAGAAAGGGTAGGTGGTTCTGTTACTAATATGTCCATAAACTATTCCAGTAGTTGGTACATCTGTCGGATTTGCAGATGCATCATAAAATCAGCTGACATGACATTTTGGCATTCCAACTGGCTGCCAATTGCAAACACCACTAAGACATCAGAATCATCACCCCTAAACAGGGCACAAAATACCTATAGTATGTGGGCCAAAAACTTTAGTAAAGTGTACAAGCACAGGCACACTATGACTTATTACGCTGGTAAAGCCTACACTTCTCCACAAGTTATTGGTGTATTCTGTTCATATGGTTTGGTATCCATTTCCTTGTCTTTTATGTACAGGACACTTAGCCAGTCTGGGTTACTGGAAGTAATCAATTAATATTTTATTGACCATCTAAATTTACTTTCACATTTGGAGCTTCGACAAAGCTACCAATATTTGTTCCTGTGGTGTCACCGCCAGATACCACACTTGCTAGGTGGTAGCCTTTAAATCGGCCGCGGTCCGTTAGTATACGTCGGACCCGCGTGTCACCCCTGTCAGTGATTGCAGACCGAGCGCCGCCACACGGCAGGTCTAGAGAGACTTCCTAGCACTCGCCCCAGCTGTACAGCCGACTTTGCTGGCGATGGTTCACTGACAAATTACGCTTTCATTTGCTGAGACTATAGTTAGCACAGCCTTCAGCTACGTCATTTGCTACGACCTAGCAAGGCGCCATTATCAACTGCTATTTATCTTGTGATGCATGTACCGTCAGACCGATGTTCACCAATTATGGATTAAAGTTAAGTATTCCAGAAATCATGTACTATTTTTGCTACTATAAGACCTTGACTTGTTCCAGACCTCACGCCAGCCTGCGTGAGCTACACGCGTGCCTTTCGGCTACCTGTCACTGTGGATTGGCTGTCTTGCCAGTCCACAACAGTTCCAACAGTGGCATATTGCCAAGCCACCCTGTCTTTCAGGACACAAGCAGCAAGGGTTGCTGACAGGACACACTTCCCAGTATTCTGCTGAATAAACTGGTGCCACATGCCATCCAGATGACCAACAGGGACATGTGACAAAGGAGTCACATTGTGGTTGCTGACCTCATCCTGGGGAGCAGCAGACCACAAAGACGCTCTCTTGTGATCCAGCTTTCAGACTGAGCAAATGGTTTCCCACTGAACACATCTGTCTCTGCACTCCATGACTGGCCACCAGTGAAACTTGACATGAACAATCTTCTCTGTCCTTCCTATTCCTGTATTTTACCTTCACCCAACAGGCAGACACCTCACTGTTCAGCCTGGACAAGCCCTTATGTGACCTATAATTTCAAAATATAATAAAAATTCAGTTTCTCTCTCTCTTTCATTTCGAACCTCCCATCCAATACCCTCCCTCTCCCATCTCTGGCCAGACTACCACTTCTTGTGCCTGCATATTTCTTCATTTTTGGGTGCAGCATACTCTTTCTTTTGCAAGAGAGACCCAACATTTAGCTGCGAAAATATTATCTAAATTCATACCTTTTTTGGACATTACTGATTAATGGACTTCTTTGGTTGCCAGAATCGGGTGTGAATCAACTATCAAGTTCTTATTTGTGGATTTGCATCTGTAGGTGATATTCCAGCATTCTTTGTTCCTGCTCTTATTTGAAGCATTGGTCTTTTCATTTGGTTTCTGGAGTACAGATACAAAAAAAAAAAAAAAGTGCTATAGCTGGTTGCCTTAAAAACCTTCCGGATTCAGCATACAATATGTGTATTATTAGTAACATTTTTGTTTCCTTCTTCATTAAACTTTGGGAATTCCTGACCCCAGATTGGACATGTACCTGTGCTGTTAACACAGTATGGAAATCTCTGGTTCACAGGCTGGGGGGAGGGGGGGGGGGGGAGGAGAGAGGGAGAGAGAGGGAGAGAGAGGGAGGGAGAGAGAGGGAGAGAGAGAGAGAGAGAGAGAATGAATTCTGCAGGGCACAATTTTGATACTATAGCATCGCAACAAGCAGGGTCAATGCTTCTTGCAAATGAAGCCAGTGTTGTAACTAATGATTTTAGATTGACAGCACCATGAATAACGTTTCTGAAAGAATTATTGGGCAGGTCTTGACTATATTAGGTGCAACAAAATAAATGGCATAATAAGCACACGCAACTGTAGCACATGAACAGGAATTAGTGGAGAGAGTACAATTTTCTTAGAAAATGTAAGAAACATGTTATGAATTTCTCAAGCAGCTAAGTTCAACAACTTTAATAAGACCTTTTCATTAATTTTAAAACACACACACAAATCAATTGTGTACATGGTAAGTCATTAAGTTTCAATTATACTTTGAAAGACTAATATTACATAATTATTTGTTGTTTGCAGGTAAATGTCTGTAGTTCTGAGATACATGAAAAGCCCTATGTCACAGTACCATAGCACCCCAGTACAGGAGCAAAAAAATTATTGACATCCAACAGTCATAGAATCTTAGAACATGTTCTGAGCCCAAACATAATGAGGTATCTCAAGCAGGAAAATGTCCTTCATGCTATCCAGTATGGACTTCGAAAATATCATTTATTCAAAACACAACTTATGTTTTTCTCAGATGACATCCTGAGTGCCATGGGTCAAAGCAATCAGATAGATGCAGCAGTTTTGACTACTGATAAGCATTTGACTCAGTATCTCATCAATGCTTTTTAACAAAACTATGATCATATGGAAGTATACTGTAAATATGATCTTATGGACTACCAAACAAAATTTGTGATGATTTCTTGGTAGGGAGATGAAGCATATTATCTCAGTTGGAACGAAGTAACTTCAAGATTGTTTCAGAAAAGTGTATGGGTACTCTTTCTGTTCACGGTGTAGCTTATATTATAGGTCCAGCAGCCAATATTAATAGTAGCCTTAGTCTTCTCGCAGACAATGCAGCTATCTGTAATTAAGTACTTCCTGAAAATATCTACAGAAATACTGTCTGATCTCGGCAAGATTTCAAAGTCGTGCTGACATTGGAAGTTTGCTTTTGTTGTTCAGATATGTAAAATTGTGCACTTCACAAAAAAAGACAGTATTGTATGACTATGATGGCCATGATTCACAAGTGGAATAAGTCACATCACACAATTTGTGGGGATGTGAAATAGAATGATCACATACAGTCAGTCGTAGGTGAAGTAGGTGACAGACTTCGGCTCATCGGCAGGATTCTGGTAAAATACAATATCGGCAGGATTCTGGTAAAATACAATCAGTCCATGAATGACACTGCTTGCAAAGCACTTGTGCACTAGTGCAACCCATTCTACAATATTTATGAAGTATGAAATTACAATGAAATCCAGACGATTAGCTGCTTACAGGCATTGATAAATATGAATGGGGAAGTTGAAAATGTGTGTCCCGACTGGGACTTGAACTGGGGATCTCCTGCTTACATGGCAGATGCTCTATCTGATTGAGCCACTGAGGATACAGAGGATAGTGCGACTGCATGGACTTATCTCTGGTACGCTCCCCATGAGACCCACATTTCCAACTTACTGTCCACACACTACATTTGTAGTGCCCCTGCCCACTATACTCATTACTTGCGGAAGTCAATCTACCAATTCTTGTAAGAGTTTGAGCAAATGTGAGTGCACCCGCACTGAAGAAGATCTTTGGCTGGTAAGCTTTATTTATATATGAAGATGGTATTTGTTCTTTTGGACATATCCAAACAGATACCATCTTCATACATAAATAAGGCTTACTGGCCAATGATCTTCTACAGTGCAGATGCACTTACATTTGCTCAAACTCTTACGGGAATCAGTAGACTGACTTCCGCAAGTAATGAGTATAGTGGGCAGGGCACTACAAATGTAGTGTGTAGACAGTAAATTGGAAATGTGGGTCTCACGGGGAGTATACCACAGATAAGTCCATGCGGTCGCACTATCCTCTGTATCCTCAGTGGCTCAATCAGATAGAGCCTCTACCATGTAAGCAGGAGATCCCGGGTTCGAGTCCTGGTCAGGACACACATTTTCAAGTGTCCCTGTTGATATTTATCAATGTTTGTAAGCAGCTAATGGTTTGGATTTCATTGTAATTTCATTCTTCTAGAGCTGCATTCTTTCGGACACGTATGAAAGAAAAGATAACATATTCATATATAAATAAGGTTTACTGGCCAATGATCTTCTTCAGTGCAGATGCACTCACATTTGCTCAAACTCTTACGGGAGTCGGTAGATTGACTTCTGCGAGTAATGAGTATAGTGGGTAGGGGCACTACAAATGTAGTGTGTGGACTGCAAGTTGGAAGTGTGGCTCTCACAAGGAGCATACCAAAGATAAGTCCCTGGAGTCCCACTATCTTCCGTGTCCTCGGTGGCTCAGTCAGATAGAGCATCTGCCATGTAAGCAGGAGATCCCGGGTTCGAGTCCCGGTTGGGGGCACACATTTTCAACTGTCCCCGTTGATATTTATCAATGCCTGTAAGCAGATCATGGTCTAGATTTCACTGTAATTTCATTCTTCGAGAGCTGCATTCTGTTGGACATGTCCGAAAGAACATATACCATCTCCATATATTTATGAAGTATGCCTCAGATTATGTGTAGCAGAAGATATTGAATGTACACACAGAAGAATGGCATGAATGGTAACAGGGATATCTGACTGAGTCTACTCAACCGTCAATGTATCCTGTCAAGTGTAACATCATGTTAAGTACTTGGCAATCACAATGTTTTTGGTTGTATGTTCTAGTTTTAATGTTGTTTGTGTTCAGTTATTGTGGATGGCAGCTTGCACTGGTTGTTCACTAGACCTATATAGGTCTAGAGCAGATGACGAGTTTACTGAAGATCTCAGTACTGTTGATCTGTTCTGCTTTTTTAACTCTACTTCAACATTTATACCTTCCAAACCACTGTGAAGTGCACAACAAGCAGTATGTCTCATTTTACTAGCCTCATATAACTTGCTATGTTATCCCTACCAGAAAATCCCCAATCAAGTCACAAATTTCACTTGATACCCCATACGATTGTACTTTCAATAATAAGCATAGATGTGGTACTAAGTCACTTAAATTTTGGAAGCCAAGAAATACTGCATCTACCTGGATGTCTTGCTTCATATCTTTCAATATGCCATGACACATAGGTTTCACTTGATCGTAGTTTTTGGAATCCACACAACTTCACATATGAGGTCACTCTGTTTGAGTTCAGAATATTTTCTACAACAAATAGATGTCAAGGGTATTGGGTGGCAGTTTTGTGGAACATTTCTGCTATCCTTCTGGTAGATGGGTGTGACCTATGCTTTCTTCCAACTATTACAGATTTTTGTTCAAGGGATCTATGGTTGATTATAGTTAAAGGAAGGGTTGACTTGGCTGCAAATTACGAATAGAATCTGATAGGGACATGACCATCAGACCCTGGACCTATGTTCTGTTTTGACAATTTCAACTGTTTCTCAAGACCATTGGTTTACCTGGATCAGTAATGCAAATACTGTGATGGTTACCTAATGAAGGCCATGACTGACCACCTGTCCTATCCTCACACACTACCTGTCCTATCCTCATAACGCATGTTACTGTGCTGTGTGCTGTATATTTTGGCCTACTGATTTGCACTCTATTACCTTAACAAAGCCCATATCATTGTAAGACGATCCTTCGATGAATAAAAAATAAATAAATAAATAAATCTTTATAGAGCTGAGGTCTAGTTTTTGTCATTAGATCTAATATATTTCGAGCATGAGATTGTTCTAAGTAGTGTTCAGAGAAGGCATTACATAATGTTTCACAGGATGCCTCATCAAGTCCACAACTAACAAAATTGTAATCATCCCTGAGGTTTCCTCGATAGTTTTTTGAGGCAAGTCTGGTGGTCACCAGAAAGATCCAATTACAATTTTATGCTCACTCCTGATACTGAGCCTTACCCAAACAATCTAAGCTGCAGCTTCAATTCCTATCTCAGTACACTTGAGTTTCTTGTCTACTATGACAAATACACCACCTTCATTTCCTATTGGCCTACCAAGCGAAGTGACGCAATGGTCGGCACAATGGACTCCACTACGGGGATGACAATTCAAACCCCGTCTAGCCATCCTGATTCTGGTTTTCCATGGTTTCCCCAAACTGCTCCAGGCAATTGCCAAGATGATTCCTTTGAAAAGGGCATGGCTGGTTTTCTTCCTCATCCTTTCGTGATCTGTGCTTGTGTTCTGTCTCTAATGACTGCAGGATGACAAGGCATTAAACTCTAATCTTCCTTTGCATTAGCCTATCCTTTCTATATAATAGTTAAATCTACCCCAAAACTCTCACTGCTGCGAGCTGTGGGTTTTAACCAGCTTTCTGTATCTAGTATTATGTAGGCTTTTTAGGGTCGCTTGAATCTCTGGAACTCCACAGTGAATGCTTCATCAGTGAACCCCTAGGATTTTAATACTCTCATCTAGGTGGTGGCGGTGGGGGGGGGGGGGGGGGGAGGGGAGGGGTGCATTTCTTTGGATTTACACTAATTCTTCCAGGTCTTCTACAGCTATCACTATCTGGATTGGATGGAGATGTGCCTAATCCAAAAACAAAGATCCTTGTGTGGACCCCACACACAATCAGCTACCTGGTTTCCAGCTGTTGGCAGCAGCTGTGTTGTTAGACTTATATGTAGCACAGACTGAGGTCTTTTTGTTCTAGGTTGGAAGGTGACAGAGCAGTTGTGAGTTGATGAAGCCGAGGAATGTGGTACATACAGTTCGGCACAGAGTTATTTAACTATTCATTGTTCCAGCACACCATATCTGAATGGAACAAGAAGAAACTTTAACATGTGGTACAATGGGAAGCCCCTCTGACATGCACATGGATGTATTTTTAACATTACATTGACAAAATGAGGTCACCACAGCCAGAGCTTAATTTATATTGGGGAAAAATGGGAAATGAAATCAGGCAAGGTCATTCTAAATAACTACCCAGATAGTCACTT
The DNA here is from genome assembly GCF_021461385.2 of Schistocerca piceifrons. NCBI lineage: Eukaryota > Metazoa > Arthropoda > Insecta > Orthoptera > Acrididae > Schistocerca > Schistocerca piceifrons. Next base: position 77,316,543 of record NC_060142.1, on the reverse strand, counting down.
TGAGATTTAGCCAAAGGATAAAACAAAAACTTGCATCTGGATGACTGGACAGGAATTTCAATCACCTTCCTTACAAATACAAAAAAAGAGGGAGATTAGATTCTAGTTTAACCTCCAACTGATGACTGTCCACAAGCTTGAGTAGGAGAGAAGCAAAGGGTGGGGTGAGATGGGGGGTTATGACTTGGATTGCACATGGATGTGGAGGGAAGTGATTTACACAAATCAAATAAGACCTAAATCCAAATAACTATGAGAGAAAATTTGCCATTATGAGACATTGTACTAGATACAGTAGAATGGTGCAGCAAGGTAAGAGTTGACAGGCGTACTACTAATAAATGAAAATACAAAACTGGTTTTCTATTTGACCTACCAGGTACATTGCTACTCTACGGTTATAAATTTGCCAATTTTTTACTTTGGTAACGAATGAAATACTAGCAAATATGTACATATCTGTCACTAACCGACATCCTACAAAATCAAAAGCCCATCAGAGATCAAAAGTCGTCAGTCAATGGATAATCTAGGCTTTTCTTACGGCATCAGAACATAACTTCGAAGTCAGAAACTCTAAACTCAAACAAAAAAAATCAAGAGACTGCGCCAGAATGAGGGCAGAAATATAACATTCTGGACAGTTTAAAATGAGTGGCATGGGCGGGCATTGAAAGGGTAGCCAAAAATATTGTTTTATGAAATGAAGTGATATAATATCGTCATATAACATCGTAAGAGATAACTGAAAATGCGTCTACGTAAAGATACAAAATGTAGTTCTCCTGATGTACAGTATTCGCCGTATATGCCATAAGTTGGTCAATTCATATACATAGTGTAGTTTTCCTTCATGTATGGTTCTTAAACGATGTTCTAATTTTTTTAGTTATTTTGTAAGTGCCTCTCAACAATAACTTAAAAAAAATAAATCACCTACGAGCAAGAGATAATCCATAGAATTCGTCGAAGTCTTCGTGTGTTTCAATATCTTGGGCAACGCCATCACTAATAAGTCTCTCTTCTTGAACATCTAGAATTATAGGCGAATCCTCATCCCTAAATATGCGGTATTTGCCCGCAAAAGCCCCCGAAATCTGAGTCTCTTCATTTTGTTTCTTTGAGTCTTCAACAGAATTATTCCGGTGTTCACAGAAATATCTGCAGATTTTATATGATGAAGGTGCGAAGTTAACTACAGGTTCAAGTGCAAATAAACGTCTAGTTCGAGAAACAAGTCGGCTCAGCATCATCTCATAACAACACTAAAAACATAAACAAACAATTCAACGCACCACAGTAAATCAAAGATCGTAGTAGTACGCAAACACACCGTAAACGTTACAACACTAAATGAGATCGCTACTTATTAGTACGAAGGAATAATTTATTAGAATTTGTCCATCTCTAAACTTCATAAAGTGCTAGGTTCGCTTGGAACTGTAGCTCTTCTGACGTTATAGTCATGCTAAAGATGTTACTGTTAAACTACATGTGCATAACGTGCCGAGTAAGTTGGCGATAACAGTTGAACGAGTCAAGGTGTATGTTATTCAAACGTTGGTATTTGTGTACTGTTTACGTTTGTGTATGGTTTATGTGGTTGTCAGAGGAATTGTACAGTGGAAATTATTATCCAGTCACAAATCAGATATTTTGATTTGAAATAAGGTAATGTTTTTTACTGCAGATAACGACCACTTGCTGTTCACATCTTAAATTTAAGAAATTACGCAAATTTTCGTCATTTTAAATTTTTCTTGTGTTGAATGTTTCGAAATTAGCCGGTCTAGACCCTATCACAGCGACGTTGTTTCATATTTCTCTTTAATTAATTTGCTAATAATTCACAATTCTTTGATGTAGTTAATCGAATTCACCCATGGTTACCCACTGTCCACTCTAAAACCACACTTCAGTTCACGAGTTCCTGTCAGAATTGGGGTTCCCTTTCTTTTGTCCTCTTTTTAACGGTACAGTGATATGTGCGAATGGTAAAATTCATTGTACGAGATATAAAAAGTCTATTTGAGGATTACTGAGGTCACAAAGAGCAATCTTATCACTCTACCAGACCATCTAGAATATCAGTCTTTTTCTGAAAAGGACGTTTTCTTCCTGCTCATAAGGTCACATTTACTATTGGTTCAAAATGTTTTCCTGTGTGACAAGGTATAAAGCATTATGTTCGGCATGCCAATAAGAAAGGAGTCATTTATTAACTGTGGGTCTCTTGCCCTGTTTTATATTTCACACAGACCCAGATCATGAAATAAATCAGTGGGGTTCAAGATATGTGATTCAGCATTGTTAAAATGTCATTTTAAAGAATAAGGAGAGTTTAGCAAAAATTATATCAATAAACGAGAAAATAGATCATGTCAGAAGTATAGGCTTGATAACTCAGAATGATTCAGGTAACTTAAGCTACAAACAGATATGTTTCACACTTTTGAAGGTGCATGCAAATAATAAAAATTAAGTTTCTACAGGGAATCGTATAACTCTGTTGGCATATGCCTTTCCGAGATTGCTGTCTGAAATAGGGTCGACAGAAGCGTCCGATCCCACGCGTCGGCTTTGTCGGTGTTGTCGTGTGTGACGTCATGACGGCGCAGAGTTTGGTTTGAGTGTGGCTGTCTCCAGTTCTGTTTTATCTTATTTTATTTACTTTTCTGATCTGTTCGTTCTATCTCGTGAGATTTTTTTTTTTTTTTAATTTAAAAACACTTATTACTTATTTTAATTATCTGTTTCCTCGAATTTCTGTTTTAGTTTATTATATTTATCTTTCTGATCTGTTCGTTCTATCTCGTGAGATTTTTTTTTTTTTTTTTTTTTTTTTTTTTTTTTTTTTTTTTTTTTTTTTTTTTTTTTTTAAGACAAAAAACACTAATCAGCTACTGAAGCATCTTTATCTTCTATGGTTGCAGGGGTTACGACTCCTGGGGAGGTGGGTGGGTATTCATGCATGGCTGTCTTCACTTACACACTGTAGCTACGCAAGGCGTCTAAATTTGTTTATATTTAGTTTGCCCCCCACCCAAAACACCCCATTTCCCGCGCTTGTCCCGTTAGTGTCATTAGGCTTCTTGTGGAAAGTGTGTGTGTTTATTTTTGTTTCCGCCATATTTGTGACGTCATGGGTCAAAGCAGACGGGTGGGATCGGACGCTTCCGTATTTCCCTGAAATACTCCTTTGTGATACAGACAAGGGGGAGATTGAGACAATAATTAAATCACTGAAGTCTAAGGACTCTCCCGGATATGATGGAGTGCCTAGCAGAATATTAATGTACTGTGCTGCACATGTTAGCTCTGTATTTAATCATATTTGTAATTTTTCCTTTAGGAATGGTCAGTTTCTTGAACGATTAAAGTACTCAGTAGTAAAAGTCACTTTATGAAAAGGGAGAAAGGGATAATGTAGACATTTTTGATGTATTTCTATGCCATCAGTGTTTGCTAAAGTTATTGAAAAGGCTGTGTATGTAAGGATAATTGAAAATGCTGTATTCTCTTTCCTCTTTGAAGTACTGGGTGAGTTAAACAAAAGGTTTCGAACACTAGACATATTTTTTGATTTAACTAAGGCATTTGATTTTGTTGATCACAAAATATTGCTCCAGAAGTTGGACCTTTGCGGAATATGGGGAGTAGCTCACAATTGGTTCACCTCTTATGATAGCAAAAGACAGCAAAAGGTCATGAGGAGCCCTGCAGCCAGGCGACTAGCACAATTTTGATGTTCTCGTAAAGATAAGTCATTTAGGTTATAAAAACATATAGTTTAGTACTGATTACATGGTATATAGGTGTATTAGTGTGCCTTTTAAGTGTACCATTAAAGGTTTCATTTTTCTTTATGTAATATAGCAGAAAACGTGAAAAGACCGTACAGTCGTAATTTCTGTTTACTTTTTGCTGCAGCAAATCAATAGAATTTTTTCCCCCCCTCCAGCAATTTAACAGTAGCGTACCTCTTCCTTATTTAACTCACATTTCCGGAAAGTAGTGTAAAGATTAAGTTGTTGTTTTTGTTTACGCACAGTCAAATTTGTGGACCTATATTTTCATGTTTATCTATAATTTAACTGACTTATTCTTAATAAAGTATTACATTTATCATGTGTGTGTAAAGTGCTTGACTTGCTGTAGAATTGTTAGGTTGGGGCTTTGGTGTGACGGGTGCTGTAGTTTTTTCCATGTGGGTGATTGTAGTGGTATGGAAACAGGGGAAGTAAATGAGACTCATCAGTGGTTTTGTAGAATATGTGGTAGAGATAGGAAGATACTAGAACAGGAGGGGAAAATTGCCGCCCTTCAGGCTGAGTTAGATAAGGCCCGGGGAGATCTTGACAGGTTAAGGAGGGAGAAGGGTAAAGAGAGGTGTGAAGTGGCAACAGGCAACAGGAGGAACAGGCCTAGAGCTTTGTCTGACAGCTTTGTGGTGAATGTGGAAAATGGATTTGACCTGCTGCTTCAGTTAGAAACTGGTGAGCCTCAAGCAGTTGCAGGTGTAGACAGGGCACAACAAACTTTCAACAGCAAATTGAAAAGTAAGAATGTAGGGAAATCAGTAAAGAGAAAGAAAGTGTTGTTGTTAAGTTTTTCAGGATGAACTAGGATCAGAATACTAGGTCACCAATTTTTTTAAACCTAGTGCTGGTCTGGAGCAGGTGACAGAGGATTTAGGATCACTTTGCAAAGATTTCACTAAGGAAGACACCTGGTAATAGTGGATGGGGCAGGTAGACCTAATAGTATTGACTGAGATCCTGGGTACAGTATAGAGTGTGACCAGGCAAAGATTGCATCAGCATCAAAGCATACTAGTGTTGAGTTTGTATCTGTACTTGAGCGCCATGACTGGCCTCGTTTGAACTCTTCTGTCAAGAGAGTTAATTTCGAGTTGGAATGGCTGCTTATGTCAGATGCAGGGTCACATATTGGTGTGGTTCCTGTTGATTCTCTCAGTAGGTGGGATTATACTAGGCATGGCCTTCACCTTATCAGGATAGGGAAGGGTAAACTGGCTGGGAAAATAGCAGGAAAGTTAAAGGGGGGAGGCACTGCCATGGGCGATAAAATACCAGTGGTTATAGGGTTCAGAAAAGATCGTTTTTAAGGGTAGGGAGCACAGAAAGAAACCAAATTTTAAGAGAGGTTAGGACTGAGACAAACCTTCAGTTTGAGAAAGAAACCAAAAAACATAATTCTATCTTATTACATCAGCATAAACAGCTATTGGTTAAGAATTTTCAACAGTCAGCAGATATTTTAACTTTACCCAATTTTAACTCAGTCAATGTGAAATCTCAGCTATCCTTATTGCATCAAAATATTCGAGGATTGAGAAATAAAATTAATGACTTAATTATCTACATAGATGAATTAGAGTCCTCAAACCCAGCTGACATAATCTGCCTCTCTGAACATCATGTGACCACTGGTATAGAACTTTTAAGTGTTACAGGGTTTAGGTTAGCATCTCACTTTTGTAGAGGAGAAATGGAGGAAGGTGGAGTTGCCACGTTCATCAGGATCTGTCATAAATTTAAGAACATAGACATTCTTAAATTTTACCTAGAACAGCACATGGAAGCATGTGCAACAGAAGCAGAATTTCATAAAAAATCCATCATAATATTAAGTGTATATCGAGCACCTGCAGGTAACTTTAATCTGTTCATAAACCACCTTCAAGCTGTACATGCCCATTTAACAACCAAAAACAAAGAAATAGTGGTTGCTGGTGATTTCAATGTAGATTTCCTTAAAGACTCTCCCAATAAGAACTTATTTGAGTTAGTAACACTATCATTCAACTTAATTCCCACTGTAAAGTTCCCCACTAGGGTAGCCAATTGTTCACAAACAGCCATTGATAATATCTTTATAGAAAAGTCCAATGAACAAAACTATATGACAAAACCAATAGTCAATGGCCTCTCAGACCAAGAAATGCAGTTCCTTCTGTTAAATGTTAATACTAAACAGGGTATAAAATCTGTTAAATCTTAGCTCAAAAGGGTAATGAATAAACCAAAAATTGATTATTTTAGGACACTCGTCAGAGACATTCACTGGACTGACGTTCACAGTGCTCATGGCATGAATGAAAAATATAACACTTTTTCTAATAAAGTGCTTACCTTATTTGAACACTGTTTTCCCCCAAAACTAACCAAGGTTAGAGCAAAGTCTACAAAGAAGCCATAGATTACTCAATGAGTAGGGGTATTTTATAAAACAAAAAGAAAACTGTATCTGTCAATCCGAAACAGTTCTGATGTTGATGCTATAGCACATTACAAGAAATACTGCTAAATATTAAAGAGTGTAATACGGACATCAAAGCAAATATATTACAAAGAAAAGATAGTCATATCAGATAACAAAATAAAGACGATATGAGAAATAGTGAAGGAGGAGACAGGTAGACCCAGACATGAAGAGGGACAAATAGCATTAAGAGTAAGTGATAACATTGGTGATAGATGTGTATAGTGTTGCAGAACATTTTAACAAACATTTTATAACTGTTTCTGAAAAGATGGGGTTGTCAGGTTCTGTAGATGCTGCTATGGAATACCTCAGACCAGACATTTCAAGTAACTTCCATAATATGAATTTGACTCTCATTACCCCAGCAGAAATAACGTCCATTATAAAATCTTTAAAATCAAAAACATCTAGTGGGTATGATGAAATATCAACAATGTTAATTAAAAATGTGATTCTGAATTAAGCTGTGTAGCCAGTCATTTATCAGTGGAATATTTCCTGAATGGTTGAAATATGTTGAAGTTAAGCCACTGTTTAAGAAGGGAGGTAAAGAAATAGCATCAAATTTCCATCCAATTTCACTTTTGTCAGCATTCTCAAAAATTTTAGAAAAAGTAATGTACAATCGGCTTTACAACCATCTTATCTCAAATAACATACTGTCAAAGTCGCAGTTTGAATTTCTAAAGGGTTCTGATATTGAGAAGGCTATCTACACTTACAGTGAAAATGTGCTGAATTCACTAGACAAAAAATTGCAGGCAACTGGTATATTTTGTGATCTGTCAAAGGCATTTGACTGTGTAAATCACAATATCCTTTTAAGTAAATTAGAATATTGTGGTGTAACAGGAAATGCTGCAAAATGGTCCAAATCTTATCTCTGGCAGGAAACAAAGGGTGTTATTAGGAAAGAGACATGCATTAAGCTATCAGGCATCATCCAACTGGGATCTAATTACATGTGGGGTCCCACAAGATTCCATTTTAGCGCCCTTACTCTTTGTTGTGTATACCAATGACCTTTCATCAGTAACATTACCAGATGCCAAGTTCGTTTTGTTTGCTGATGATACAAACATTGCAAAAAATAGCAAATAAAGTGTAGTCTTAGAAAAATCGGCTAATAAAATATTTGTGGACATTAACCACTGGTTCCTAGCCAATTCATTGTCACTAAACTTTGAAAAAACACACTACATGCAGTTCAGAACTTGTAACGTGTGTGCCACGAGTATATGCCTAACATACGACGACAAGCAGATAGAAGAAGTGGACAGTGTTAAATTCTTGGGATTACAGCTTGATAATAAATTCAACTGGGAGGAGCACACCACAGAACTGCTGAAGCGTCTTAACAAATCTCTATTTGCAATGCAAATTGCGTCAGACGTTGGAGATATAAAAATGAAAATGCTGGCATACTATGCTTACTTTGACTCCATAATGTCATATGGGATAATATTTTTTGGTAATTCATCAAGCAGGGCTAAAGTTTTCCAGGCACAAAAATGTGCAGTACGAGTTATATGTGGTGTGAACTCAAGAACATCCTGGAGAAGCCTGTTTAGGGAGCTAAGGATACTACCTACTGCTTCCCAATATATTTATTCCTCAATGAAATTTGTCATTAAAAATATATCACTTTTTAAAACCAACAGCTCAATTCATGGAATCAGTATTAGAAATAAGAATAATCTTCACAAGGATTTAAAGTGACTTACTCTTGTACAAAAAGGTGTGCATTATTCAGGAACACACATTTTGGAATTTCTCAGTAGAACCAACTGATTTGTGTGTGTGTGTATATATAAGTGTAATATAACTTCTGCACAATTTCAGTGCAATAATGTGTTCAATGTAAATAAGTATTGTAGTAGTTCTATTACATGTTTATTACCTTATAAATAAAAAAAACTTTTTTTATTTTAAATTTAGTGCATTAGTGTCTGTAAAATGATTCTTTGATATAGCGTTCATTAAAAAAAATGATGATCATTCCACTTGGGACCTGTGGAAGGTACATTCGTTTATTTGTTTCAGTTGTAAATATTTGTCATGTGTTATTGTTTTTCTGACATGTTCTACATCCTGGAGGACCTCCTCACTATGGAACAATTGGAATGAAAGTAAATCTAATCTAATCATTATTCACTGTGTTGAGAATGGCTGTGATATGGGGTCTGAGTGGGATACGGTCAAGTGGGGGGTGCCCCAGGGATCAGTGTTGGGACCACTCCTGTTCCTTATTTATATAAATGATATGCCCTCTTGTATTATGGGTGACTAAAATATTTCTGTTTGCTGATGACACTAGCTTGGTAGTAAAGGATGTTGTGTGCAACATTGGCATGATTTCAAATAGTGGAGTTCATGAAGTAAGTTCATGGCTTGCAGGAAATAAACTAACGCTAAATCACAGTAAGCCTCAGTTTTTACAATTTCTAACACACAATTCAACAAAACCAGACGTTTTACTTTCACAGAGTGGGCATATGATTAGTGAAACTGAACGGTTCAAATTTCTAGGTGTTGAGATAGATGGTAAACTGTCGTAGAAAACCCACATTCAGGATCTTGTTAAAAGACTTAATGCTGCCATTTTTACTATTTGAATGGTACCTGAAGTGATATGGAAATTAGTCTTCTTTGCTTATTTTCATTCGCTTATGTTGTAGGGTATTATATTTTGGGGTAACTCTTCCCATTCTAAAAGGATATTTTTGGCTCAGAAACGGCAGTTTGGGCAGTAAGTGGTGTAAGTTCACGAATCTCTTGTTGACTCCTTTTCGTGAGTCTGGGTATTTTGACATTGGCCTTTAATGTTTATATTCCTTACTGTCATTTCTTGTTAACAGTATTAGCTTATTCCCAAGAATAAGCAGCTTTCACTCGGATAATACTTGGAGAAATCAAACCTGCATTTTGATTGGATTTCCTTAACTCTTGTGCAGAAAGGTGTACAATTTACCGCTGCATCCATTTTCAATAACCTACTACTAGAATTCAAAAATCTTAGCAATAATCCTTGCACTTTCAAAGCAGAACCGAAGAGTTTCCTCATGGGTACTCCTATTCTGTCAAGGAGTTACTTGAAAAATTAAGCTGATTCTTGTTGCATTGTTGATTGTGTATACTTGAATTTATGGACTGACTTTTTTTGGGTTCATAAACATTTAATTTTTATCTGTTATTACTTTTATGTTGTAATTTCATGTGGTGACATGTTCCATGATCTTGGTTTTGCTCCTCAATTTGGTCCTATGGAACTTGACATGTAAATAAATAAATGATTGATTTTAATAGCGTGGAAGTATTTTTGCTGCTTGGCATTTCCATGTCTATATCCATACTACTATATAAAGACAAAATGTTGTTTAACATTATTACCAAAAACCTTGAGAACTCTGTGGCTGATTTACTTCAGATTTTTACATGATCCTCTAATAAACATCCAGGCAGGTCCAGGCTATACAATTTTTGATATATGTAGTATAGAAAGGGAAAGAGTTGTTTCCAAAAAACTTGAGAATTTCACGACCTATTTACTTCAAATTTTTGTGGTTAACTGTAATAAACATAGGCTGAATATTTTTAATATAAATCACATAGAAATATTAGTAAGTGGTGGAAACATTGTTGGCAACAGTCTTGAAAAGTTCTTGAATGATTTACTTCAAATTTTCCTACAGTACTCTAGGCAATTTCAAGAGTAATTGAATGACAGTAAGTGAATATTTTTTTCCACTTTAAGCTTAAAAATATCCAGAATCACTGTTAAGGACAAATTCTGTTACTGTATTTTCTACATAAACAAAGAAATACAATTTTTTAGTGCAACAGTTTGTTTCATTCATATAGCGAGACATCACGCTATGAACAACTCGTCTGTTGCCTGTATAAATTCACAAAGATTCTATTATAGAGAGAGTAAATGGGAAACAAAATGGTGTAGAAGATAAATGCATTGAACAAATATTGTACTAATGAAATTTTTAAAAAATCCCTGATAATGCAATGATACTTTATAGTAACTGAATGACACTTTCACTTGAAAATTACTCATTTCATTTGCATTGTTGATTGGGTGGGAAAAATGGCACTTATTACTCAGCTTTACTTTAGGTGCAGCCAGTTTCTCTCTCTACACACACACACACACACACACCGGCAAACATTTATCTTCCTTTGAGGGAAATATTAGTATCTTTCCATTTGAATCATTTTTTCTACGAAATGAAATTTCATAACCATCTAAAACATAAATCAACTACCCACAAAAAGTTTTGACCCTTTTTTATGAGCACAGGCCACCAGAGGAAAATCCTCTTGAAGCAAGGCATTGCGATTAATCATCCTGCGAATGTGCTTTGGTTGGCAGGTCATTCCACATCAAAACACGCAACAATTGAAGGATTTGTAACCCTCTCTCTCAGATTTTCACAAAACTTTGCACATTTGCTTATACTTATAACACAGGAACTTCTGCAAAATCTTTTGGTCTCAGACTGCAACTGTATTTTACATCGAGTTCTAAATGTAGTGATATTCTGATAACAGGGCTCTGAAAGAATGTCAATGCAAAATGGTTCTATATACAAAAATGCCCATAACTTAAGTGTTTATGAAGCTTTTGATTTGGAATTTTTTTAAGACGTTAAGTACGACACGTAATTAACAGATATCCAGTTTTCAAGCAGTAAAGTTACAAAGAAATGTTTTTAAAAAATATTAATGTATGTCAATTTTCGATTTCAGAAAAATTGTGGGCATGTGTTTATATAACATTTCTTCAACCTGCCGGGAACCCTATTTTGGTCATAAATAATCCCACAGATTGTAAACTTTCTAGTAAAATAAAAATTTGGATGGGTCTTCTGCTAATTGACACACACATGTGAAATCAAAATACATTTTACTGTGGTGGATAAGGGTCATAAGTAAGTTCATCCACTCACTGTCTCACACCCCAGATGCAGGGGTATCAAATTAGCATATTTAAGTGTAACTCGTTCTAGTCAGGCAAATTAACCTCAAGGGTGAAATTTTATTTCCTTTCATTTGATTAATTCAGTAATGTTTTAAAGACTATAATATATTATTTATGTGTTCAGCCAATCATCTGCTCACAGTGATTAAAAAAGGTGTTCCTAGAGAGGCAAAAGCTCGTTTGAAACCTTTATAGGCATGAAAACAATGCAACAATTGCCAAAATTTGTTGTTGAGAATAGCTGGCATGCTACAATTAGTCTACTTGGCCCCAGTTGCTCATTGTATTTCTGTGAGACAAGCCATATCTGTTTGTGGTGTGGACCTATATTTCCACTTGTATAAAGTATGTTTTAAGTACATTAGTGCTCAGTGAATTGCAATGGAAAATGTGAATTCATGCACTGTTAGAAAATTATTAAAAACAACATGTCGGTTGACAACTTGCCCCTCAGTAGAAACTCAAAAAAAAAAAAAAAAAAATAATAATAATAATAATTTAGAAGAACTGAATGAAGACCAACGAGATTTGATATTGCTGTGATCCAGTATAAGCTTTCTACAAGATCAATAAAATGCTACTAGATGTGGATATCACAGATACTGTTACTTAACGTTTTGAAACTGGTCATCAAAGAGCTTGTTGTGATCCTTACAAAAACCACAAACAGTTGAAAAATCTTTGAGCTCAGTTTGCTTGTCTTTGTCTAAAGCATTAAGTACTAAAAGAATATATGTAAAACCAGGCCAAAAACTGTGCACAACATGTCATAAAATGTGTGAACAGAAAACTATCATCAGTGATATCATAGAAATGAAAGTGACACAGATGACCCGGAGGTGACATTTCATGAATCAGTACTAAGAAGCCAAAGTATTGAGGATGTGAATAACACTTTACATTATTTGGGGGTGCTCTCCCCTAAAACTTCACTCCATTCCAATTCACAGCGAAGCTTCATATGACAAGAAGCAGTTAGAAAAAGTGAGGGATGTTTTGGAAAAAAAAGTGTTCAGGCATTACATTGCAGTATTGAAGATTCTGACTGTAGAGAAGAACAGTTTGATGATGAAATTGTAAAGAAAGCCAAAGATTATGATGTCATGATATTGTTAATGAAAGAAAAAGTGGCTAGCGTAAGAGTACCTGAAAAAATTCAAATTTAACTTTAGCTCCACCCTCTTAGACACAAGAAAACATAGTGTCAGAATTCAGTGTTAGTGAGTATGTGGTTCGACAAGCAAGGAAACTGAAAACAGAAATGGGTAACTTGTCAATTCCTAAACCAAAAAGGGAGAAGATATTGCTGATGAAGTGGCAAAAATTGTCACAATTTCTATCAAAATGATGAATAAACGCAAGTGTCACCAGGAGCAAAAGAAAAAGTTAGCATTCAGGAGAATGTATATTAAAAAAAAAAAATCCTTTGCAACTTAAGAGAACTGTACTCTTGTTTTAAATGGGAGAATCGAAACATTACCGAGCGAGGTGGCGCAGTGGTTAGACACTGGACTCGCATTCAGGAGGACGACGGTTCAATCCCGTGTCCGGCCATCCTGATTTAGGTTTTCCGTGATTTGCCTAAATCACTCCATGCAAATGCCGGGATGGTTCCTTTCAAAGGGCACGGCCGACTTCCTTCCCTAATCCGATGAGACGGATGACCTCGCTGTCTGGTCTCCTTCCCCAAACCAACCAACCAACCAATCCAAACATTAATATTGGTCTTTTTAAATTTTATTCGCCAAGACCGAAGTTGTGTATTTTAGCTGGTGCTGGTGGCACTCATTCAGAGAGAGAGAGAGAGAGAGAGAGAGAGAGAGAGAGAGAGTGTGTGTGTGTGTGTGTGTGTGTGTGTGTGTGTGTGTGTGTGTGTTGTATCTACCAGAATATAAAACTGGTTTTAGATGTGGAACACATTGAAGAAACATACAAAGAACTTATATAATTTCTCGTGTGTGACTCTGAAAACGACGACTGCATGGTTAATCACTATGATAATTGTCCCAGTGATGACAGACTGTCAGAATTATTAAACAGAAATTAGCTTACAATGATGCTGATGATGAAATTGGGTTTAGTCAGTGGATAAATACAGACCATCAAGCAGAGTTGGTAAAGCAGTCTGCAACTGTTGGTGAATACATAGACTTGTTGGTAACAAAATTACAGGCATTTAACCACACTCACTTATATATTTCAGTCACAGTCATTGAAAAAATCTAACCCCGGAAAAAGCAATTCGGTTAATAGACTTTGCTGAAAGCTACAGTTTTGTTATTCAGAATGAAATTCAGAGTTGCCACCAGACAAGGAGCAACTGTACAATCCATCCCATGTGTGTTTATGTGATTAATGAAGAAAGCAAATTGGTAATAGTGCACCACTGCTTTATAAGTGATGATAGGAAATGTGATGGAGGATTTGTAAATGCTGTCCAGGAAGAAATGGTTAAGTGGCTGGCAGAGCATTACTCACAAGCGAAGAAAGTGCGTTGTTTCGCCGATGGATGTGCTGCTGAATATAAGAATCGAAAAAGCTTTAAAAAATTGCGTGAGCACAAAAACGATTTTTCTATTGACGCTACTAGCCACAGTAAATCTGTGTACAATGGTTCGGGAGGAACTATAAAATGTATATCGAGAAGAGCTGGTCTTCAACTAGCGGATGATGCACAAATAACAACTGTATATAGTGTTTATGATTTCTGCAAAGCTAATATTGAGGAATGTTTTTTTCACATCTTAGAGAAAGTCAATGTAGATATCCTACACAAGAAGCTCGAGAAGAGATTTTTGACAACCCCCACAATAACTGGTGTCAGGAATTTTCACCATTAAAAACCACTTCTGTGGAGAGTAGAAGAGTAACTTCTTCTGAAAAGCCTTCCTTGATTTTTTCATTCAGTGAAAATGCCCGTCAGTTGACATGAATTGCAAAAACAGACATAATGTCTAATAGGATAGCAGCAATCAGTGAATTTTACAATGTTACTTATAATCCATCTTGATTGCAAAATTTTTATTCATATGACCGGTTTTGGTTCATCCAGAACCATCTTCAGATCTGTAACAATAATGATACTAATTTACTATTTCACGAATGCAAATCTTTTTCATCCTATCTAATGAACATCAGACGTACCAGAACGTACCTGATATTTTGGTTACAGGAGTACCCTGTCCCAATCCAGCAACTTCCACATGCTGCATCACATAAAATTGGTTGGCGGAATGCACGTCATTTATATTAATTGTATTTTATTATAAAGTGTGTTCATGTGTAAGCTTTTTAAAATATTTTTTTTTCTTTTAGGTGCAGTTAACTGTTTTCAGTGATGGCTGACGTCAGAGACATATTGGAGCTTGAAAGGCCTCCAACCCCTGAAATAACAAAAGAGGCTATTTTGGGACCTGAGAAGGTAAAGAGAAAGCCATTCACTCCAAAGGTCTCAAAACGGCCAGAAGGAATGCATCGTGAAGTATTCGCTCTACTTTATACTGACAATAAGGATGCTCCTCCAGTCTTCCCAACAGACATGGGTATGTCTTAACACTTTTCCTTACATGATATTTGTCATTTTGATCTCTCTTCATTATATAAAATTTTGAATGCCTTAATGTTGGGAATAAAAAGAGCGTTGGGAATAAATATAGCTAAAAAATGTGGTTATTGTACAACGGTATTGAAACTGGGGAGGAAGTAAAAAATGTCTTCCTGTGTATAGTGAAGTTTACATTATTTATCAGTATTATTATTTGTCATATAATGAGATGGATGGGGGAAGAACTGTTGGTCTACCTCCACATCCTGTATGTGAACCCGGAACACAGTAATTTTACTGTCATGGTCATTACGTGAGATGTATTTGGCCCCTGAACATCATGTGACCACTGGTATACGTATGTTAATGGTGCATGAGGTAGGTTAGCATCTTACTTCTGAATAGTAGATATAGAGAGAGAACAAACTGCCACATTAGAATGACCAGAATTTCAAGGAATGGAATCTCCAAGTTGGAATATCAACAATATAAGGAAAAGATAAGTTGCTACTTACCGTAAAAGTGACACATTAAGTTGCGGATAGACACAACAAAAAGACACTTTCACATTATCTTTGAGCCAAAGCCTTAGTCACTGCCAGAGGTGACCGACATGTGTGCATAAGGTGTGCTTGCTTGTATGAATGAATGTGTGTGTGTGTTTCTTTTTTTGACAAAGGTTTTGACTGCAAGCTAATGTGTAAGTAGCTTTTCGTTGTGCCTGTCTGAAACTTAATGTGTCATGTTTACAGTAAGTAGCAATATATCTTTTCCTTATATTGCAGAATTTCAACCACATTGATGTCAATAAATTTTATTTAGAGCAACATCTAGAAGCGTATGTGACAGAAGAATAATTTAATAAGAAATCCTTTGTAAAGTTATCTGTGTATTGAGAATCTCTAGAAAACTTTAATGTTCTCATAAATCATCTTGAAGTTCTTTTGATTTATTTAGTATTTTAAATTAGAAAAACAAGGCAGGAACAGTGGCCACTGGTGAGTGTGATATAGCTTTTCTGAAGACTCTCACAGTAAAAATTTATTAGAATCAGAAACATGGTCATTCAGTTGAGTTCTTACTTGGATAGCTAAATTTTTAAAAAGACACTGGTAATATCTTCAGATACAGATCTAATAAACTTAACTTGCAGCAGGCAAAGTTCGTAATACTGCTAACAGACCCATATTAAAGTACAAGAAAATATCCTAGCTTTTGGGACTAATATTTCTTTTCTTGAGAAGGAAAGAGGGATAGGTTGTGGGAAGAATAGGAAGGAAAGGAAGTTGCTTTAAACCACAGAGTGGGAGGAACCCACTCGTAGTGAGGATGATGGAAGACAAAGGTCTTGTACTTGTGTGTGTGTCTGTTGACAGTACTAAGAATTTTGCCTGCTGATGGTAAGTATAGGCCAGCATTTAAGTCTCATAATTATGAAGTTTCTCATGTGAGTTTTCCTTTGGATACAGATTTAATGAACTTGTAAAACTAGGCATGTTGTTCTTCTTGTTGACTCATAATACTGATCAAGATACGAAATTTATTGTCTGATTATGGGTGGGTAGTAAATAAACCAAAAATTAATAATGTAAAGGGACTGCTCATACATGTGAACTGGAGAGATTTCTATAGTGCTCATGATGTGAATGACAAAACAATTTTATTAATACAGATATCATCTTGTTGAACATCTGTTTTCACCTAGATGAGTGGAATAACAATATCAAATCTATAATGACCACGAGAGATTCACAGGATGCTCCAGTACCCTAATAACGTACTTGAGTTACGGGTACTTAAGGTTTTTAGTGCTTTATTCTCTCTTTCTGTTCTTAACATGACACCGTAATCCTCTGGAGTGTAAGTACTTATTGAAGTATAGCAAACAGATGCAGTGTGACTGAAAACACCCACTAAACTACATTGTATCTTCCCAAAATTTACATTGCCATTCTCTTTTTTCATTACTACAAATTTTGTGTCAAATTTCTGCTTCAAAAACTCTGAAAGATCCATCGTTGTACAATTAAAGCAGAAATGTCACATAAAATTAGTGTATATTACAGTCAAAATAACAGTAATCGTCAATTGAAATGTTGCTTTAGTGCCGCAGTGCTCTCTATGCGAGGGCTTGTTGGAGGCAATATGCCTTTCCAGCGTGTGTACATGCATATACCAGTGGTCACATGATGTTCGGGGGGCTAATACATCTCACGTAATGACTATGACAGTAAAATTAGTGTATTCCAGATTCACAGACAGGATGTGGAGGTAAACTAACAGTTCTTCCCACACTCATTTAATAATACAATAGAAGGACAAATAATAATACTGGTAAATGATGTAAACTTTGCCATATACGGGGAGACATTTTTTACTTCCTTTACAATTTCAGTACTGTTGTACAATAACCACATGGCAAGCTCAACCAATTACTGTCTTTCAGTTAAATGTAGAATTCGCATCAAGTGCACTTTGTATTTTGCATTCACAAAATATTGCCAGATATAGAAATCATAATTCTCCAAAAATCCCCAGGATTGCACAGACCTCAGACTCTGGACCTCTGGCTTCCTAGCACAACACTTGAGCAACATGCTATCAAATTTTATCCAAACATTTTTGTAGCCTTACTACTGCTAAAGAAAGCTGTCTGATATCTGTTTTAGGGCAGGGCTACAAACAAATGAAAGCTAAACTTGGAATGCGGAAAGTACGTCCATGGAAGTGGATGCCTTTCACAAACCCTGCGCGCACTGACGGAGCAGTGTTTCATCACTGGCGTCGTACTGTTGATGAAGGAAAGGATTACCCATTTGCCAAGTTTAATAAGGTAAGTGTTTGTGTTTTGTTTCAGTCATTGTACTATGTGATAATATTGAAGCTGCTAATAGTTGTCACTAATCCCTATAAAGTGTTATAGTATTCCTGTAAGAACTCACTATAGCATCATTTTTCTACAGTATTGTCACATAGAATCCAGAATCACATTATAGTTTATAGAGCATGGTCGCCAACAAGAACCAATAGTTCAATTTGAAAGCACGTTTACTGAACACATATGAAGCACTTGCAGAGCTGAACCAACTGCCTAAGCATAGTGTGCTCCTTCTTATACACATAAGTAATGTTCTAGCAAATTACAAAATTTCACAAATAAGCAAGTCTCACAAATCAGAAGCATCAACTCATAAGTATTCACTGGAGGCAAGTATTGTACGGGTGGCCTGCACGTCACCAGCCAGAGACTATGGTTGCTTCACCAAAGTGGATATGCACAGCACGTGGCATTTCTCCCCTTCCGCACAAACAGCAGCATGGTAATTCAGACTGAAATGCAGATTCCTGGTTCTGGATCTAACCAGTCATCCTTAGTATGGCAGCGCTGATGGATATTTGCATTCTCATTGAATTGTTATGTCCTTGTGGTCACTGCAAAGAGTAAATACAGTTGCTTCCATTGTGGCATCATGATTGTTGGACAGATTTATGTTTCTTGTATGGGAAGCCCCTGCTGTTGAAATGCTCCTCAGCACTATGATGGGGCTTTATGCAGAGGACATAGACAGTGTCTCTGCACTTTTATCGCCTCACTGTTGGATCGCCATCTTTGACTTAAGGGGTTAGGATCCAATACAGGTCAAAGCTGCACTGTAATTATTATTATTATTATTATTATTGTTCTTGCTTTTTCAGTTCTGGTGATGAGTGTTTTATTATAATCATCATGAGCATAATTGGGTTGAAATGGAAACAAAGTTATTTCAACCTCGCAGCAGCAAATCAGGAAAAATGGTGAGGAGCTTGTAAAGCTCTGTTGTGCCTTGTTTTATATGAAAAGTCATGACAGACAGTATTGTCTCTCTACCTTTCTGTTTGACATCGATGAAATTTGATGTAATATCTGCCAGCATACTATTAAAATGTCTTGTCATGTCATTTGTCATTAGGTGGTAGGCTTTTCTCATTCTGTGGACCACATTGCATAGCAAAACCGATTCGACACGAGTCTCGATTGAAACACTTTTTTACAATCAGAGATCATTCGCATGGTGCTTCATGCTTCAAGATTATGTCTTCTCCAATGTACCTGGTGATTCCTGGAGCTTCAGCAGTGGATACAGCTCTGGTGATAGTGTAGTGGGTGGGGTAGTCAGTGTATGCTATCATGCATTTATTCCCATTTGTTGACTTGAGAAACCTCTCCAAGGGGTCAAATTCTTATCATGTAAAATGAAGGAATTGGTGCCAGGCACATGTTTTCGTCTTTGGCATGCTCTATGGTGGCTTACAAAATGTCTGACAATTTGGTAGACCACTAGCTAATGACATCTGATTCTCATTCTGTCAAGGGTCTTCATAAATTTCAGGTGACTTGATGTTGGAGCATCATGAAAATACTCCAGAACGAATAGATGGAAATGGGCTGGGAGCACAAGCAACCATTTTTGTCCTGTTGGATCGTAATTCCTTTTATGAAATATTCCATCTACATCTATCTGATTACTCTGCAATTCACAATTAAGTGCTTAGCAGACGGTTCACTCACCCACCTTCAAGCTATTTCTCTACTGTTCCAACCATGAGTTGCGCATAGAAAAAACGAGCACTTAAATCTTTCTGTGTGACCTCTGATGTCTCTTATTTTATTATGATTATCGTGTCTCCCTATGAAGGTGGGTACCAACAGAATATTGGTGATTGAACTTTCACGAAACTCTCTCCCCTACTTCGCAATAAAACAAAATGAGCTGCTGCTCTTTGAAGTTTTTTGATGTTCTCCGCCAGTCGCATCTGACGGGGATCCCACACCACACAGCAATAGTCCAGAAGAGGATGGTCATATGTGGTGTAAGCAGTCTCGTTAGTAGATCTGTGGCACTCCCTAAGTGTTCTGCCAATAAATTACAGTCTTTGGTTTGCTTTCCCCATGATATTACCTTTGTATTCATACCAATTTATGTTATGCGTAATTGTAATCTCTAAATGTTTAGATGAATTTATAGCCTTTAGATTTGTGTGACTTATCATTTACCAGAAATGTGGTACTTATGTGAATGACTTCATACTTTTCTGTATTTTGAATTAATTATCACCTTTTGCACCATACAGGTGTGTTGTCTAAATAATTTTACAATTGGTTTAGATCATATGATGACTTTACAGGACAATTAATGACAGAATCATCTGCAAACAGTCTGAGAGGGCTGCTCAGACTGTCCCCAATGTCATTTATGTAGATAACACTTTCTTGGAGAATGCCATCTATGGCTTCTGTGTTACTCGAGACTTTCCATCAGTTACTTCAAGCTGTGACCTTTCTGACAGTAACTCACAAATCTAGTCACACATTTGAGACGGTACTCCATAGGCATGCTATGTGATTAGAAGTCGCTTGTGAGGAATGGTGTCAAAAGTATCCTGGAAATTTAAAAAATTGAGATCAATTTGACGTCCCCTATTGATAGCACTCATTACTTTATGAGATAGCACTCATTATGAGAATAAAGAACTAGTTTTGTTTCACAAGAAAAATTTTTGGGGTGGGGATCTTTGCAGACTATTTGTTAGTAAATCATTTTCTTTGAGGTAATTCATGACGTTAGAACACAGTATATCGATCGTAGCCAGTGAAAGCCACGTAACTGCATTTTGTTAAATTTTACAGGAGAAGTAAAAATGGTGTCTTAAAGAATAATATGAAGTGATACAGAAAGTTGCTACATGTGTAGTTATATAGTAGAATCATAGCTATTGACAGATTAGAGAAATCCATGCACTTTCAAATCTCCCTTTGGTCACAGAGTTATTGGTTGCTGTAATTATGAGGTTTTCACAGACAGATTGAGTTATGAGGGTTTCAATGCCTAACATCGATATGTTTCAAAATCCTACTGCAGATTGACTTTAGTGATATGGGTCTGTAATTCAGCATATTACTCCTATTTACTTTCTTGGGCATTGGTGTGACTTTGTCTAAATAGTCCTTCGCCTACTGGTTCGAGGGTCAGAATCGACCGGAGTTATTCCTGCCTGTCATAAGAGGTGACTAAAAGGAGTCCCCTACTTTCCAGCCTGAAGTATTATGGTTGCCTATTAGGGTTTGACCTCCACATTTTCCAAATTTTTCAGAAGTGTGGGCCATGTGGGGAAGGTCACTTTATGTGATGCATCATGTATCCATTGTGCACCTAATATTCTCATGCCTCTGTAACTCCACTCGTAATCCAGCCATTGGGCAAGGACACCTTACAGGGTGCGTAATCTACATACCTTGTGCATTGCCATCTTCTGCACCCATGATAATAACGAATCTTTTCACACCCAATGTCCAGTGCAGTAGCCAGTCCGTTGTCAAGGGGCCATCATGTACCCTCTTACTTGTAGCCCCCTGACAACACAGGAATCGCACTGCTGCTGTCTAAGCAGCAAACTCCCCACATATGCCAAGCAGTAGATGCCCAGCTTCATGGGGCATCAGCACTCCTGACAACAGTCATCGTGCCAGGTGGCCGTTGTTGAAGCTGGATGGCACCTGTGGGGAGTCCCTGGTCAGAGTGGGTGGCCTCAGAACAGATGACCCGCAGTGAGGCGGACCAAGTCATCTTTTGCTGATGGTTGAATAGCCCCAGCAGTCTCTAAGAAAGGAATGTTATACTTCAGTGTTGAGAAGTATGATCCTAAATTGTTCCCTTCCCTGGCTACACTGTGGGGGAAACATAGGGCTATAGAAGAAACAAAAGGTTTCGAACACTTGGCATATTTTTTGATTTAACTAAGGC
Organism: Schistocerca piceifrons; assembly: GCF_021461385.2. NCBI lineage: Eukaryota > Metazoa > Arthropoda > Insecta > Orthoptera > Acrididae > Schistocerca > Schistocerca piceifrons. The sequence continues at coordinate 77,294,939 of NC_060142.1, read as the reverse complement.
ATTTGAGTGTGTTGATCACAAAATATTGCTCGAGAAGTTGGACCATTATGGAATATGGGGAGTAGCTCACAATTGGCTCACCTCTTACTTTAGCAGTGGACAGCAAAATGTCATTATTCACGATGTTGAGAATGGCTGTGATGTGGGGTCTGAATGGAGTTCGGTCAAGTGGGGGCTGCCCCAGGGATCAGTGTTGGTGCCACTCCTGTTCCTTATTTATATAAATGATATGCTCTCTGGTATTACGGGTAACTCTAAAATATTTCTATTTGGTAGTGAAGGGTGTTGTGTGAAACATTGGCTCGGTTTCAAATAGTGCAGTTCTTGACCTAAGTTCATGACTTGGAGAAAATAAACTAACGCTAAATCACAGTAAGCCTCAGTTCCATTCAACAAAACCTGAAGTTTTAATTTCACATAATGGGCATATGATTAATGAAACTGGACAGTTCAAATTTCTAGGTGTTCAGATAGATAGTAAGATGTTGTGGAAAGCCTACATTCAGGATCTTGTTCAAAGACTTAATACTGCCATTTTTACTATTCGAACAGTATCTTAAGTGAGTTATCATTTGACACAAAAATTAGTCTACTTTGCATATTTTCATTCTCTTATGTCGTATGGTATTATATTTTGGGGTAACTCTTCCCATTCTAAAAGGTATTTTTGAGTCAGAAACAGGTGGTTCAAGCAAGAAGAGGTGTAAGTTCACGATCCTCTTGTCGACCCTGTGCATGAGCCTGGGTATTTTGACATTGGACACTCAGTATATATATACTCCTCACTGTCATTTCTTGTTCCCAAGAATAAGCAGCTTTCACTCAGTTAATACTCGGCAGAAATCAAACCTGCATTTTGATCGGACTCCCTTAACTCTTGTGCGGGAAGGTGTGCTCCATCCATTTTCAGTGAGCTACCACTACAATTCAAAAATCTTAGCAATAATCTACACACTTTCAAATCGAAACTGAAGAGTTTCCTCATGGATCACTCCTATTTTGTCGAGGAGCTCCTTGAAAAATTAAGCTGATTCTTGTTGCATTGTTGATTGCGTTCTTGTTTCAGCGACTCCCTATAAAAGGCTAAATGTGGTCCAGAGGATTATTTTTCATTGAGACCTCCCATTTGCAGTCCGACAACAAACTACACACCAGTGTAGTACAACAGGGTGTTCACTTCATCCGACGCATTTATAGGGAACCAGAACATAATAGGGTTGCTTCCGGTGCCTTCGTCTTGACTTTTGAGGATAATTCGTTACTCCCCCTGTGTGGTGCTCTGAGTGCTGAAAGTATGGGCACATGTCTTCCTGGTGCAGTTCCTTCACCACATTTAGAGACTGAGAATGCCTATTGCATCCAAATACTCCATGTGCCCCCCTCCAACCTGTGTCAACTGTAGAGAACACCACTATGCCTGCTCACTGGACTGTATGGTTCTTCAAAAGGAGAGGAAAATTATGGAATACAAGATCCCAGACAGGCTGACTTACCAAGAGGCTAGAAAGAAATGTGACTAGTTGGACCCCATTCGGTTGACCTCCTCCTGTGCTGCAGCTACAAAGACATTGACCTTGCCAGTGACGATAGTCCCTTTGTCTCTGCCTCCAACAACTGGCCCTCAGTGTTGTTCCCATAGCACCTACTTTGAGAGCTATGTCCCCCCAATCACTGAGGACATCATCAGTCCCCCCCAGCCAGAGAAACAACAGCCTCCTCCACCCCCTCTCACATGGAAAGGGTTCCCCAGGTCTCACCCCATGCAAATGCGGACACTAGCCAGTGGCTGAAGAAGCCACAAGCTGCTGGTGAAAGGGCTTCACACTCTTCATCTGCACCTGACGCTACTTCAGAGAAGCCCTCCCAGCAAGCCCCTAAAGAGAAGTGAGATCTGGTAAGAAACAAGAAACTCCAGTGACCCCCATACCACCACTTCCTGCCAGTTCCGCATCTGAGGATGAGGCGGAGATTCTAGCATCCCCCGAGGGCCTAGATCTCGCTGATGCCTCAGCAGCAGTGGTAATAAATACAAGCACTCAACTGGTGGCTGCAGATGACCCTGAGGCATAAACTGCCTCCTCGGTCCCTTCATGCCTTCCCAGATTACAGAGAGCATCATCCTCCTGTGGAATGGCGGTAGTTTATTCCATCACCTGGCTGCGCTATAACAACTCTTAAGCATTACACCTGCTTTCTGCATTGCTCTTCAGGAAAACCTAGTTTCCGGAAGCGCTGACCCCCAACCTTTGTGGCTGTCAGGGGGTATTACAAAAATCGCAATGACTGTGACAGTGTGTCAGGTGGAATGTGTACATATGTTCTTACCTTTGTCTACAGCGAACCTGTGCCGCTTCAAGTAACTTCAGAAGTTGTGGTTGTCAGGGTGAGGACAGCGAAGTAGATTACCATTTGCAACATCTACCTTCCTCCAGTTGGTGAAGTATCATACAATGTATTGGCTGCACTAATTTCTTAAATTCCTCCACCTTTCCTACTTTTGGGTGATTTCAATGCCCACAGCCTTCTTGGGGTGGAACCAAGGCTACTGGCAGTGGCAAAGATGTTGAGAATATAGACACCCCACTCATTTCAATATGGCACATGCTCGCCATTGATCTCTTAGTTTGCAGTTCTGGTCTTCTACCATCTATACACTGAAGAGTTCATGATGACTTGTGTGATAGTGACCACTTTCCACTCTTCCTGTACGTCCTCCAGCACCACTCACCTGGATGCTTGCCCAGATGGGCTCTTATCAATGCTGACTTGGGTGCTTTCATGTCTACTACCACCGTTTGATCTCCATCACATGGCATTATCAATGTGATGATCCGGAATATTACTACAACCATTGTTCCTGCAGAATCATCAGCAGTCCCTTGTTCCTCAGGTTGCTCACGGCAGAAGACAGTGCCTTGTTGGTTGCTGGAAATTGCCGTGGCCATTAGAGATCATAGGCGGGCCCTACAACATCATAAGTGGCACCCTTCAATGTATGGCTCCATACCCAGGTCCATCAACTAATCAGAAGACAGAAGCAGGAGTGTTGGGAATGGTACATCTCCACCATTGGAACACGAATCTCTCCTTTCCAAGTTTGGATTGAGACCAAGGTGCCTTTATGGATATTAGACCCCTGCAGGTATACCTGTGATTTCCATGAATGGAGCTATCAATACTGACCTAGATGCAATCACAGATCGTTTTGCTGAGCATTATGCATGAACCTCTACTTCTGAGAATTACCAGAACAAAAGCACTTATCTTTTGCTGCACACCATATTGAGCCATATCATGCTCTGTTCAGTTAGTGGGAATTTCTCAGTGCCCTTGCACATTGTTATCCCAACACAACCCGGGTCCAGACAGCATCCATCCCCAAATGATTAAACATCTATCAGCAGATTACCATGCCACATCCTTGCCATCTTCAGCTGCATCTTGAGTGATGGCGAATTCCTGTCACAATGGCAAGAAAGCATTATCGTTCCAGTGCTAAAACCTGGTAAGACCCTGATAGATATGGATAGCCTCACCAACATTCTGTGCAAGCTGCTTGAATGTATGGTGAACCGGCAGTCCTTGAGCCTTGAGGCCGTCTGGCTCCATCCCAGGGCAGTTTTCGCCAAGGTCACTTCACCACTGTCAACTTGGTATACCTAGAGTCTTCCATCGGAACAGTCTTTTCCTGCCGTCATCACCTTACTGTCATCTTTTTTGACCTGACAAACGCCTGCACACACACCTGTGCACTGACATTGTGCTGGCTGGGCATATAGTGCTGTGATTGCATGGTGGAAAGTGGTCGAGGGTGCAGTGCGGATTGTGTCGGATGAGGTGGGTAGAGGGAGAGAGAGGTAGGGGGCAGCAAGAGGATTGAGGGTGTGTTCAGAGGGAATTAGCATGTTTGCTGCCTAGGAATGGGGGAGTGCAAGGTGGGGGGGGGGGGGGGGAGGAGGGGTGGCATTTACACAGGCTAGGCATGTGATGCATAGATACCGGAATTAGTGTGGGTGTGGCACACAAAGGAGACGTGGATTGGGAGGGTGTGAAATGACAAAAGAATGGGAAATAGAGTGGAAAATGTCTGGACAGTGGGTTAAGAGAGACAGTCTAAGAGGACTGCGGGAGTGAAGGATGTGTTGCAGGGATAACTCCCATCTGTGTATGCCAGAAAGGTTGGTGGTGGAGAGAAGAATCCAGAACAGAAGGGGTGGGTTGTGAAGCTGCCACTGAAATGGAGCATGTTGTGGTCAGCTTTGTTCTTGGTCATAGTTTGACAGGGGTCATCCATTCTGGTGAACAGCTTGTTGTTTGTCATACTGGAAATAAAATGAGACTGGAAATAAAATGAGTGTATGGTGCCATTGGCCGGGAGGCCCCATACGGGGCAGGTCTGGCCGCCTTGGTGCAGGTCTTATTACATTCGACGCCACATTGGGCGACCTGCACACCAAATGAGGATGAAATGATGATGAAGACAACACAACACCCAGTCCCTGAGCAGAGAAAATCCCCGACCCAGCCGGGAATCAAACCTGGGCCCCTTAGGACGGGAGTCCGTCACACTGACCTTTCAGCTATCGGGGCGGACGTACTGACAACAAAGCTGTGCAGTAATTGGAGCAGAATTGGTATACAGCATGGCTGTTTTCACATGTGGCTCTGCCTCTTGTGGGGTAGGATAATGTGAGAGTACAAGATTTCCCAGATGTATTTTGATCATAGTTTTTTGAAATTAAATCATTTCATTGATTGAGGGGGAAATATCACGCCAATTTTGAATGTAAATGAACAAGTGTTATTAGCAGAAGGTCTGTTTATTTGTTCATCTATTATTTTTCTTGAGGTATTCTGCATGAGCTTAGAGGCCATCTCAGGAACATTAAAATGGTGACTGTTGTCATGACATATGGACTGATCGGTGGCGGCAAAGAATATTCTGCACAAAGCATGACGTGGAATACCAATGACCAGAATATTAATAATGTAAATGCTGATGTATATACTCTTGCTTTTTGCTTTCTAAGCTTAGAGTTGGTTCATAGGAAATGTACATAACTGATTAAGTTCAGATCACACTTGTAATAGAAGGCATAATAAAAGCTTTCATACAAATCAGAGTTATTGAGTTCTGGTTTTGGGTATGAATAGAGTTCTTCAACAGCCATAAGACAAGTTTAACAACGAGTCAGGTGTCCACAGACTGCTCAAAGCTGAAGATCAGTAACTGTGTAGTTTAAAAACTAACTGAATACCCGTATGTGGCAACCCTGGTGAAAAATGAACTGGAAGACGATTAAGCAATACCGGTACATCAAACTGAATAAGTAGATTCAAGATCAATGAGGAAAATTTTGGTATGAAAGAAACAGTGCTCTTACAACAAACCATTATTAACCAGACAAGACTGTTGTAGTGGAGTTATATATTCTGCTTTCAGTAGTAACGCTGTTAAAGCAGTAACTGACAGTACTGATGTTACTATTCAGTGTCCAAGATAAATGATTGTACGATGCTGAAATACTAAGAAGCGGTACAGCCAAAAGCACAAAAAGTTAAATGCAACAGATTTTAATAATATATGCTTTTAAGCTGACAGATTCATATATTGCAATTTCTGTTCAGAGTAAATCTGCTTATAGAAACATGATTTGACTGTAGTTGTTAAGCAGTCCTCTTGTGGAACTATGAGAATACGTCATACAGTCTGGGTCCGTTTATGAAAAGTGAAGACGGAATTTGAACCACAGTGCATAATACCTGTTTGGAGTGGTTATTTCATCCAAGTAATCCTGTGAACACTGAAGAATTTCAGCTACAGCTACCGAGATATGGACAGCTGAAGCACCAATGATGAGTGGCCGCACATGTCGTCCAAGGCATAGAAGGTCGGCAGCTGTCTGTGAGGTGTTGCAGTTTGACGAACCAGTGCCAGGCAGCATGCAGTACCAGCAGCAACAGCCAGTGCCAAACAGCAAACAGTGTTGTGGCCATACGCGATGAGGCACAAAATGCCATAATTTGGTGGACTCGGATTGTTTTTTCCTTCTTTGTAAAGCATAGTGGTGTGAACATATGAATACGGTGATTAAAGTGAAGTATTTATTACGACGATGACTTGTGAATATAGTTGGTTTTTATCACGTCATTGTGTCACTTATACATTCTGTTGTTACAACAGGTGCTGTTACATTCAGTAAATTCCAACCAGGTAATTACAACAAATATACATACACCCATTCCACTATTACATCAACTTAAGTTGGATATAGTTCACTACAGATACTTTATTACGATATATAGGTATAAATTTGTTTTAGTTTGACCATGCCATCAGTCATGCAATAGCTGGCTCACTTAAATAGAACAGTTATGCATATGGATGACAAGTTTACCCAAGTGAAAACAGACTGCTGCAAATTGACACCAAACTCATGAATTTAGAAACATGGAAATGAATTTACTACCCAACGTAATGGCAGAATAGGTACATTGGAAACAAGATTGAACATGGACTTTGATCATATTTCTGAAACAGACAGGCAGTTGGAGATAGTGGAAACTAAACAAGACAGTACTGTAGAGCATGTACATTTTATCAAGGCAGAAATGCCAAATTAGTGTGAAGAATTGAGATGTTAGAGAAAGAACTGATGGATACCAAAACAGTGTTATATACTTATACTCACAAGAATATTGATGTTCTATCAATAATATTTAATGAATTGGAATGAGATTATAAAAACTTGAATTAACTAAGGATGTGCATTGTACAGCAGTACGTGCTAAAACTACAGAACTAGTTGACAACAAATATACACCTACAATGTTTACATGTGCATTGTCAGGAACACCAACAGTTCACAGCAATGATAGTTTTAGTACAGACATAAATGCAATGATATCAAATAACGCTTTGAGGTTAGAAGAGACAAAGAAAAATTAAGAAAAGAAGTAGAAGCCCAGTTATTAAAGAATGTGATAATACCTAATAACTATGATGACTACTGTAACACTGAGCAAAGGATTAAATAAGTGATTTCTTAAGTTTTCACCTTAAGGCAATATTCGCCCAGTTTTATTTCTGAAGTCATTTGAGGGCATGTTATCCAATTCCTGGTCAGATACTAATAAGATACAATTTGTAATAATACACTTGACAGACCTGCACAGTGGGGTATGTTACAGGTAGAAGAATTCACATCGTTGATTTCGAGACAGCATTTAAGTCTAAGTATTGGAGTGAGGGGGCCTAAAAGAAACTGAGATTAGAACTTTCAGGATCAAAACCTTACAATAATGGTTCATAGAACAGATATAGAGATTTTTAGAGATTTTATGGAGTGGCATTTCAACAAAACGAAATATCTATATGATCTTATGAGGGAGAAACATTCATTGCAAGTTGTCACTAGCTGATTACCATGGTGAGTAAGGGACAGATTGTTAGCAAAGGATTGGGGAAAAGTGAACAACTTACTGGAATATTTAGAACACGTAGATACAGTGGAGAGGCAAGCTGAAAGATGGGACACAGGCAGCACAACCAATTATAATAACCAATACAGTAGTGTTAACAGAGGATTCTCACCTCACTAAAGAGGATGCTACAAATTGAGGAAACAGGGTATGCAATGGACATGATTATAATCATTCTGGGAATAGATACAGAAATGCAACAGCAAAAATTATCACAAAAACACATTTAATGGTGCTACTACCATGAAGAGGGAAAACTAATACACTTCCAAGAAGAGGCTTGGTCCTCTGAAGTAATACCAAGGGAGCCACAACAAATCGTTTCAAGCTTAATGAAGTATGATTATGATCACAGTTTAACGTATGTTTTATTATATGAAGATGACACACAAATAAAAGAATATATGAAAACAAAATTAACATCCATTGTAAGTAATGTAACTGTGAAAGTTATTTTAGATTCTGGTGGTGACATGTGAGTGGTAGGTTCATTTGTTGGATGCTTTCCCTCAGTTACCAGTCATAAGAATAAAGATAACAGACACGACAGGCAAACCAGTATATGCAGGATTGTTCATTGTGTGAATCATAGTATACTCCTAGATTGAAGTTTTATGGAATTGATGGTATAGCCAACCAATGGATCATGTCATATCTAACCAAAAGAATGCAGAAAGTTGTACTTCACAGTAATTCAACCAACAAAATCCAGGGACATAATTCTGACTGGGGAGAAATTATATATGGGCTTCCCCAAGGCTCAATCTTAGGTCCACTACGGTTTCTCATATACGTAAATGATGTACTGCGTAATGTACAACAAGCAGAATTAGTTCTTTTGCAGATGACACCAGTAGCGTAATCACTCCTGGTATACGTTCAGAAATGGGAGATATGGTGAACAAAGTTCTCAAAAGTATCATTGACTGGTTTTCTGTGAATGGCCTCATCCTGAATTTCACAAAGACAAAAAGAAGAGAAATTTGTTAACATTGAGTATAGATTTAAGTGTCAGGAAGTCGTTTCTGAAAGTATTTGTATGGAGTGTAGCCATGTATGGAAGTGAAACATGGACGATAACTAGTTTGGACAAGAAGAGAATAGAAGCTTTTGAAATGTGGTGCTACAGAAGAATGCTGAAGATAAGGTGGGTAGATCACGTAACTAATGAGGAGGTATTGAATAGGATTGGGGAGAAGAGAAGTTTGTGGCACAACTTGACCAGAAGAAGGGATCGGTTGGTAGGACATGTTCTGAGGCATCAAGGGATCACCAATTTAGTATTGGAGGGCAGCGTGGAGGGTAAAAATTGTAGAGGGAGACCGAGAGATGAATACACTAAACAGATTCAGAAGGATGTAGGTTGCAGTAGGTACTGGGAGATGAAGAAGCTTGCACAGGATAGAGTAGCATGGAGAGCTGCATCAAACCAGTCTCAGGACTGAAGACCACAACAACAACACATCATATTCAGTTCTGCACCTCTAGGGGTACTGCACCAGTGATAAATGTAACACATTGTGATGAAATAATACATTGTGTAGAAACTTCAAAATTCTTATGTGTCCATATTGATGAGAATTTAAATTGGAAAAAACACATTTTGGAACTTGCTCGAATGAAAAACAGCCCACAGTTGCACTAAATTATGTTTATTTTAAACCTTGACCATGGTTTCTCCTATAATAATATAGCCTTCTTCAAAAGTCATACACACTAATAAATGAAAAATGTCTTCGCCCAGCGTCTGCGTCAAGACCAGCCGCTGGGCTATGACAATTTTCATTTATTAGTGTGTGTGACTTCTGAAGAAGGCTATAGCCTTCTTCTTTATAGCATAAACCATGGTCAAGGTTTAAAATAATCATAATTTAGCACAACTGTGGGCTGTTTTTCATTCGAGACAATTTCTTAATGGTTGCTGTTGTCACTGCCACGATGAAAATAATGACGTTTTGGAACTCCTAAAAAAACTTAGTTAAGCCAGCAAATAGCAAATTTTGGGGAGAGAGAAATCAGTAAGTTGACATATTTTACTTTGTTTTCATTCGGTAATGTCATATGGAATAATGTTCTGGGGTAACTCATCTTTAAGAAAGAAGGTCTTCATTGTCCAAAAACATGCTGTAAGAATAATATGTGTTGCTCACCTGTGATCATCTTGTAGACATCTGCTTAAGGAGTTGGGCATTCTGACTACTGCTTCACAGTTTATTTATTCCCTCATGAAGTTTGTTATAAATAACCCACTACAGTTCAGAAGGAACAATGAGGTACATAATTACAATAGTAGAAGAAAAAATGATTCCAGAATGAAATTTTCTGCAGAGGAGTGTGCGCTGATATGAAACTTCCTGGCAGATTAAAATGGTGTGCCGGACCGAGACTCGAACTCGGGACCTTTGCCTTTCGCGGGCAAGTGGTGCACTTACCTGCGAAAGGCAAAGGTTCCGAGTTCGAGTCTCGGTCCGGCACACCATTTTAATCTGCCAGGAAATTTCATACCAGAAAAAATGATGTTTATTACTCAACATTATGGTTGTCTTTAGCACAGAAAGGGGGGAAACAATGCTACAACAAAAATTTTTGACCACTTCCTCAGTGATATGTCTAACAGAGAGCAAGGTAAAATGTGAAAATAAATTGAAAAAGTTTCTCCTTGGCAATCCCTCCTAAGCCGTTGAAGAATTTCTATGTTTATAATGTGTAAAAGGTGGTGGGTAGGAATCGCTAACACTATCTGTATATCTTGTTTTCATTTTGTGGGAGAAATAATAATAATTATTATTATTATTATTATTATGTATAATAATAATAAGAATAGTAATTATTATTATTATTATTATTATTATTATTATTATTATTATATGGTCATGTTTAGAGTACAAAGAGATGTACAAATTAATTTGCAATATCAATGTAAAATGAGTCTTTACACATCATAACAATTTATCGTGCAAAATGATCCGTGGGACATGAAAGTAACTAACTAACTTAAGTTTACATTAAACAAATACACATTTCAACAAGCTGTGCTTGTTGTGAAAGGTTTAAATGTACCTATGATTTTGGGTATAGATTGAATGTCAGACAATAATGTATTGTTAAACTTCCAAAATGAGACAGCAACATTCATATATGGACATGAAGAGGATTTAGCTGCCATTCATTTTGAGCAAAGCAACACATCCAGATTAGGACTCACTTTAATCACAGGAAGTACACTATAACAGGATGACAGGCACCAGTTAGTTGTAGATGTGAACAAGTGAATGAAGCAGATATAGTTGATAACATTAACAGATCAAAGAATCTGTATATTCATGAAAAGAAGGATATGATTTCTTTACTACATAGACGTATAAATGTATTTTAACATGCCCAGGCATTATTAAAGAGTTTATTTGTGGGTTGAGGATTAAACCACACAATCCATTTTATGGCACTCCCCTTCTCCATACCAGTATTGAGGAAGCCATTAGTACAAAAATAAATTGAAAGAATGTTACAATGGAACATTATATAAATGTCCAATAGTTGTTACAATAATCCATTAGTAGTTGTTAAAAAATCAGATGGCATTTTACTAATAGTGGTGTGTACATGACCTGTAAATAAAACAATAGTGCCAGAGAGGGATAGGCTCCCTGTAATAGAGGAACTGTTAGCCAAGTGAAATGTATCTGCACACTGGTCCTGACAGAACTGTTAGCCAAGTATGAAGAAGTAAAGTGTATCTGCACAGTGGACCTGATGGGAGGTTACTGCCAGGTTGCCTTACGCAGTGATCCACGGAAGTATACGGCATTCCTGTTTGAAAGAAGGTTGTATCAGTTCCAAGTGCTACCATTCTGCCTAACAATTCAGTCTCTGTTTTCATAAGAGCTTTGGATAAAGCAAGAAGCAGTGAGTTACGAAGTTAAGTGTTGCTGTATGACAACAATGTAGTAGTAATATCTACAACACGGGGAGAACACCTGCAAACACTGGATGAAATTTTCATGAGATTAAGTTCCCTGTGTGTCACCGTGAAATCGTCAAAATCACAATCTGGGGGAAGCAGTGTTAAGTAATTGGGACATATTGTAAATACTAAGAACATTAACCCTGAGTCACACAAATTGGGTGCAATAAGACTGTGTCCAGAAACAACTAGCAAAAAACCAGCTATAATCATTTTTTGGGATGGTGAGTTTCTACAGAAAATTCCTTGCCAATTCAGAGCTGAATGCACCAAGTCTGATGAAGTTATTAAAACAGAACACAATATGGAGATGGGATATAAACTGCCTTGAAGAATTTTCAAAAATAAAATAAGCATTGGCAGCATGCCAACTGCTGGTTTACCTGAATTTCACTCTTCATTTTCATACGGCAGTGGAAATATCGGATTATGGGTTGGGCTGTCACATATTCCAGGAATATGTGACTGATCACACATTAGAGAAAAAACCAATAGCTTTTGCTAGTAGAATGCTCACTCAACATGAACACAATTACAGCATTACAGAAAAGGAAACATTATCAGTAGTGTGGACATTCAAGAAATTTAAATACCTACTAGCGGGAAATTCAATATGTACAGCAATACATACAGACTATAGCATGTTGATATTTCTATTAAAGAGCAAACTACAACATAGGAGGCTAATATGCTGTGCTCTCTTTCTACAGAAACTTCATTTTACTATTAAGTATATAAATGGGATAGATAACATAATACCCGACACACTGTCTCGACTACCTGTAGGTCTCCAGTCAAACCAAAATGTAAAAAAAGGGCAAAATTGCTGTTTATTTTCTGAAAGTAAATGCATACAAGAAAGACAAAAAAATTTTTGCATAAACTTAGAAAATGAACAAAAAGAAAATAGTCACTTACATTTACAAATTCATGCCTTGCACCAAAGTCACACTGACACTACTGACAGTTGGAAATTGTACAAAGGAATATTGTTTCATAGTAAAAGCAACACACAGAGACGGTTACTATGCATCCCACAAAATAGCATTAATTTAATGACTTGGTATGTGTGTATACGATATGCTCATTTCAGACCAAAAAAGTGAATCATGCAAATTTTACTACTTTAAGAATAGGAATCATCTAGTTAGAAAAATTCTGTGATCCTGTGAGATGTGTGAGGAAGTTAAAGTACAAACTATTAGTGTGCACACTACATCGTACCCCATCATTACATTCAATTTGTGGGATTTATTGGCCGTGGGCTTCTATGGTCCTCTGCCTAGGGGCAGCAGAGAAATGATGTATGTATTCGTGGTATTTGAATGCTGGGACAATCTAGTAAAATTATACTTGTTAAAAAAGGCTGCATCTCATTATGTTGTAATGATATTAATAAAACATTTTAAAAATGTGGGTAAGTCAAAAAATTTGCTTTTGGATAATGGAACTCAGATTCCAACCAAACAGTTTAAAGAATTTTTGGCATGGGAAGGCATGAACCATATCTTAATTTCTAAATTTCACTCTCAAAGTAATGTAGCAAAATGGGTCATGTGTGAATTACGTGGTTAGACTTTCAAAATGGACTGACATGGTGATAGAATTTTTGAAAATGTAAAATAGGTGCAATATTCAGTTACAGATGTTGCCCCACTGGAATAGTAGGAAAGCAGATAGAAGGAGACTCACCTGTGAAGTGAATTAAATGGCTACAGGGGGATGTTGGACCACAGAAGTCACTGAATAATGATGTGAATAATTTGCTATTAAGAGAGGCTGAGTGAAGGAAAAAGAGATGGGAGAAGGGTACACCCATACAGTACAAGGTAGGGGATTTAATTTTAGTTGAGTCATAAAGAGCCAAAAAATGAAAAATTATAAGTAAGTTTCACCCCTTAATAACGAAGATGTCATACCCAAAAGTAGCCATATTAACTGGCCTGGGGACAGGAAAGGATAAAGGTATGTACAATAAGGCTTGAGACCATTCATTAGCGAAAAAGAAAAAGAGTAATAATAATCGACATAGTTTCAGAATTGTCTATAGTATAATTAAACAATGGAAAATCCAGGATGTTAGAAAACTTCAGAAATTTATGGGAGGATTTGTTTACTATTCAGCAGAGTCGAAAGATGTGCAAGATTATAACTATTTTTGTGATGTGTAGTAAGGGAGTATAAGAGGAAAGATAGACATAGGGAAGAGGCAACTCATAATATTGCTTCAGTGTAGGACTATGAAGGAGCATGTTTTGAAAGGAGACCCTGGAAAAGAGATGGTATGTTGTTGATGCTTAAGGTATTAAAGGTGTCATTATGGATCTTCACAGGCAACTTTCATGTTATATTGTTTTGGGAAGTGAACTAATTGAGATTATTTTAAAGTTTGGTGTAAAAAGCTTAGTGTACTCGAAAAGTAATCGTCCGCAGCTTGTGGTCGCGTTCTCGCTTCCCGAGCATGGGGTCCTGTGTTCGATTCCTGGCGGGGTCAGGGATTTTCACCTGCCTCGAGATGACTGGGTGTTTGTGTTGTCCTTATCATCTCATCATCATTCATGCAAGTGGCAAGATTGGACTGAGAGAAGGCTGGGAATTTGTACGGGTGCTGGTGACCACACAGTTGAGCACCCCACAATCCAAACATCATCATCATCATCATCATCATCATCATTGTCATCATCACCGAAAAGTAATGATTGAGTGTAAGTGGAAGTGTACTTGGAGACAGCAACGATTGGAAGAGAGGCTGTCCTTGGTGTTGAAAATGACTGAACCTGTCATCCTAGCATGAAGAATACTAAGGGTGTGTGTAGTAAGGTTAAATGTAAATGTTGATAGTAAAGGACCTGGTAACATGGAATACCAGAGCTGTCGTAAGAACTGTGTGCAATGAAAATGGATAAAATCTTAACCTTTCCATCTTTCCATGGTCTCTTATCTATGGAGGTTGTAAAGTGGCCATGTAATTTAGAATATTAGGCTAAACCTATTGATGGGTCATCAGGAAAGATAAATTTTTGTGTCACTTTCAAGTCTGTAAAATTTTGTAATTTATGAATGGTTGTCTCACTCCTTCTCGAGCGCTGGGAAATGGTTAGTATCTTTTCTACGGGAAGCTAATTTTAATTTGAATACGCTTTGCAAGGGAATGGTATGAGTGAAACTTTCAGTACCAAATTAGGTAACATGTCTTCTGATATATTGTGGAACTACTACTGTACAGTGGACGAAAAGGACTACTTGTTTCTAATTGTTGCATTGATGATTTACCTGATTCATTTGGTGATGCCACTTATGTTTATACATGATTTTGTATATACTGCATTACAGACTTTTGATTAGTCTAAAAAGGAAGAAGAAAGACATTGGCCATAGTGAAATTTATAGAGTATAACATAATTAATTAAAAGTTACTTTCACATTGGATTACTGTAGGTGGAAACTGGTAAGTAGTCAGACGCTTGTTCATTTATAAGAGAGTGGCAGGTGTTAGGGTATGAGATTATGAGATTTCCCAGACGTTTTGTGACCAAAGTGTTTGAAATTAATTTTGTTGGTTACAGAGGAATGTAAAGGAACAAGTATTTTTAACAAAAGATCAGTTCACTGTTCATCTAGAAAAATTGTACAGAGTTTAAAAATTTAATTATTTTGTGGGAAGATTCAGGAAGGAGAAGGTCTTCCAGAAGATAATAATGTAATTGCTGATGTATATACTCTTGTTTTTCTTGCTTTGTAAGCTTGGAGTTGGTTCATAGGAGATGTACCTAACTGATGAAGTTCAGGTTGTAATAAAAGGTGCAATAAAAGCCTTCATACAAATCAGAATTGTTGTTGTTCTGGTTTTGGATACAAGTCAAATTCTTTGACTGACATAAGTAGATTTTAACAAGTCGGTGGTTCACAGACTTCTTGGAGTTTAAGACCGATGAACAAGGTAATAAAAAAACTAGCTGAACCCTCACAATAAGCCTATAACAGGATTGGGGTAGGAAGTGCTGAGTGGGTGGATTGGGCAGGTCTTGCACCTGGTCTTCCACAGGAATATGTTTCCTATGGCAAGCAATTGGGAGTGGGAGAAGCCTGGGGATGGACCATGACGTCATTTAGGTTGGATGGGTGACAGAATACCACCTCAGGAGGGATAGAAAAGGTCTTGGATAAAGTTCCCTCCTTCCTCTTTTGTGTGTGCCTGTCAATAACTCAGTGCTTCTTCTATTCGGTGAGTGGCCACCTTTACTCCTAAATTATATACCTTCTACCAGAACTTACCTGCTATATATCTGTATATGTGTTTGACAAGGGAGTAGGGCTCTGGGTAGTCTATATCACCATATTGCATCTCAGCATCTTGACACTTTTGCATCTAAGAAGGAAGTTTTTCATACATCTCTTCTGTACTGAAATGAATCTGCCAGTTTATACTCTTACTTTGTTGTAATAGATGTCAGGTACTTCCTCTCAACGATCCATGCTAAAAAGACATCAGCATCATAAAACTCACTAGCTGCTCTTCATTTATAGTACAAGGGATTGATTTTTTGAAGTTTCCATCTACAAGTTGGCAGCCACAGTCCAGGTGGAATTGTGGCATCACATATCAATACCACCTCATGGCATATCAAGTTGATACTAGAGCAGCAAGTTTCTGTCTGACATCAATAGTGGTTGTGCGGGATCTGGTGGCTGCTGAGCCAACCTCCAGCAGCTCTCTCCTATAACCATCCTCTGCCACCACAATATAGGACAACCAGCAGCAGCCGTTTGACCTACTTGCACTTGGAACCACTATGCAACAACACCTTTGTTTGTTATCCTTGGTGACACAGATAATATGGCTCAAATGGCTCTGAGCACTATGCGACTTAACTTCTGAGGCCATCAGTCACCTAGAACTTAGAACTAATTAAACCTAACTAACCTAAGAACATCACATACGTCCATGCCCAAGACAGGATTCGAACCTGCGACCGTAGCGGTCGCTCGGCTCCAGACTGTAGCGCCTAGAACCGCACGGCCACTCCGGCCGGCGACACTGAGATAGCTGGACGGTGATTCTTGCTGCAATATTTGTGTTGAGTCTTTGGGTGCCTAGAGAAATACAAATTAAGTAAATCTCCTGTTTCTTCTGACAAAAATTGCTATATTACACTGTAACCTAGCTCTCTTACTGTTGTGTACAAACAGGAACTACTATACCCTCAATTCTACTATACCCTCAATTCTAAATGCCATAGTAATATTAGGCTTATACAAACATGCAAGACTGTGCTTGCTTGGATCACTTAATTCTTCTCTTGAATATTTGTGGGACCAGCTGTTTGACTGTACCAAAAGTGAAGTAAATTTGTATGGCATTATTAGGTGGGAGTCCCTTAATTGGACGCCATTTCAGTTAGTTGTGTGACCTTAACCAACCCCTGTAATGTTACTAGAGAAAGGGGACCTAACAGTTTAATGAGTAATCTGAACACCATGTCATTCCTGGCATAGCTTCACATCAATGAGAACCAATTAACCATGATATACAGGGTCTTCAAAAATCAACAGTAATTTTAGTAAACCTGTAGCCTTGTATTCACAAAATACACAATTTGACAATCATTTGCTACAGGGTACAATGTAATTATTTAATAAGAATAAATATGTGAATAATAAAAATGTTAATAATTTGTAACATATCCTCCATTTTACATTATGTACCCATTCAGTATGAGCTCTAATTAGCTCAAGAAAAGGTTAACAGAAACTGCTGTCAGTCAGCTAATCATGAAGTTATAGTTCTCGGTTGGCATCTTCAGCTTAATGAACACTGAAAACTTTGAAACCTTGGAATTGAGTAGTTCAAATACTAGTATGAAAACTTAAGAAATAGTGTTGATATATTCTGAAAACTCTTGTCTAAAATAGAGTCACAGAACCTTCACACTCTTATTTAACCAGCAGCACAGCTTTTCCAACTAGTGTACATTGTTCATATTCAGTTGGTGCACTCTGTGATGACCATTATTGTGCAGATGATAGTTTGCTTTCCATGAAATAGAGTTTGTTATCGGTATCCTTCTTGCCGCATGGCTTTTCTGTCTGTCAATTTATTGGCATTACAACAAAACAAAATGTTAAAGTTCATGGAAGCAGTTGCCTCAAAATCATTCATATAGGTAGCAAAAGCCTCGCTTCAATCTGTGGATGTCCAAAATAACAGTTTTACATAGCACACAATATGCACTGTACCAGTTGCACAAAATTTTTGCAAATTCTAAGTCTGATCACTCAGAACCAACATCCAAAACACAGAGACAAAAGTCACATTTGTCACCTCAGCTCACAACCACAGATAGACTTACTGACTGACTACTCTGTATCCAAATCTTCAATGACTTCACTGTTACTTGAGTGGTGGCCTGTGTCAACTTTATAGTAACATCATTCTTTCAAGCACATGCCAGTCAGTGCTAAGCATTCACGGCATACAATAATATACTCTCATACAGTGGGCTGAAGGAGAGCAACCCAATTTGTAAAAACAAATGTGAAACATCTTACCAAAATCAGATAGTCAGTTTCATCTGATTGCTTTTCCTTTGGAGAGGCTCATCTGATCAGTGAAATTAAGCAAACTGTACCAATCTCACTCAAAAACTAAAGCTACTCAGTTTTCCTAAAACACTATGAGTGTGATCAGACACTCCACGGAAAATAAGAAAATTTTATGCAGTGATCGAGAATTTACTTTACAATTATGCTTTCTGACATTAGTTTCATACTATGTTAATATGTATTTGGTGTTACAATATCTCATGTAAACTCCAGTAACTTCTATCATTTAATTTATAATGCAGTAAGTTTGCATAGCAATAAAACACAAAATTTACAATGCCTAAAATAATTGGTTGCTTCACTTGGGAGTTGAGAGTGATAATGTTTCCTTATAACATAACACCTGTGGACACTCATGAGTAAGTCTCTTATTTATAGAGTGCCCACGAAATTTAATATTTTCCCTTTATAATTCAAAATCTACCAACTAGAATGATATGAAATTTGCATTCTTGACCTCCATTGTTGATATACAACATAAAATCTGTAGGTTTTGTAACATCTCTTTTTTATGTAAAAACTGAAGTCACTTGCATCTGTCTGTATATCCATTATAATCTCAGGAACTGCTGTAGAGACTTCTATCCAGTGTTGTCTAATAGATACACAGATTCACGAGGAAGGTATGTATGTCATTTATAAATGCTTTGTGCAATTATGATGAATTAAAGTTAAGTTCTGAAAACAATGCCATTTCCACCTGGTGAACAGTCGCAATAACTAGAGAGAGCAGCAGTGCCTTCAGAACGCAACAAGTGTGATCTATTTCATATCTGGTGTGGTGGTCTAGTGATAGAACATGTGGCTGAAAACTGGAAGGGTGTGGGATTGAATCCTGGTTGGATCACTTTTCTCCAGTTTGCTTTGTAACTTAGAATTCACCTGCCAGTGATGTGGAGATACACATTTCAAAATATGATAATTTCTGACTGTCAATTTCTGCTTCCCTCAGATTATTAATAGCAATTTGCATTCTTAATGCATTGCAAATTCTTCAAACAATGGGCAGTGAGTTACTCAACTGTAAAATATAGTAATACATATGACCAATAATGAAAAGATAGTGATATCATCATTGGGTTGGGTTGTGAAACCTACAGTCTGAAATAATCAAATATTTTTAAGCACTATCTTCCCTGCTACAGTTTGAGAACATCTGCATGACGAAGGAACATGAGACTCCAAAATATTTATTCTGAAAAACTACATCAGAAACTTTGCTTTGATTATATAAGTACAGCCCTCAAACCCTTGGTATTCATTTGCTGAGGACAGACTTGACGACCCTGTGGTTCCTGAACTGGGGACTGGTACACGCCTCCAGTTCTCTGTTACCATAAGCTGTTGGCATGTTTCGGCAACCATGTAT
Organism: Schistocerca piceifrons; assembly: GCF_021461385.2. NCBI lineage: Eukaryota > Metazoa > Arthropoda > Insecta > Orthoptera > Acrididae > Schistocerca > Schistocerca piceifrons. The sequence continues at coordinate 77,275,521 of NC_060142.1, read as the reverse complement.
GGCCCGGCAGTGGAGCGTTGTGTTTCAAGGATCTCGGCTTGACGGCCCGGATAAAAAAAAAATCCCTCAATCTCAAGGTGGTGCTGTGCGCACTGATGAGATGCATGGCTGTCGACATGGAACAGTTGTTAATGAACAACCTCTGTGGAAACTGCCTGCCACACCTCAGTTGTATGAGGCTTACCTAGGCACATGGGGCTCCGTCTAGGTGGACTTTTATCCCCATAGTTGCTCGTGGGACCAAGGTGGATCCTTCAAACTTTTGTCTGCCACCTCTGCACCACATTGAACTACAGTAAAGATGTTGTGACATGCAGAGACTTTGTGGACATCCCCAAAGAAGAGCTGAAGTTTAATGGGCCCAAAAGGCATTGTAGATGTGCAGAATAAGGCGGGTTTTCTTTGCTTAACCATGCAGCTCTATGTTCCCAACCCAATACTCTTGGGCATACCACTCTTGATGTAAGGGAAAAGCCACTTGTGGCAAATGTGGTAAGGCTGCCCACGAAGGAGCCAGATGTTCATGTTCTCCAAAGTGTGTGAATTGCTCTGGCTCTCCCCATGTCTGGAGTAGGGACTACTGTGTCTTCCTTGAAGAACAGAAGGAAATTAAAACAACAAGATGGATATCCTATGGTGAGGCCAAGAATATTTATAAGAACATGCAGCCCCCAACGTTCTGTATCCCCTTTGCTTCAGTTGTTAAACAGCCAGTACAGAAAACCAATGCTGCTACACAAACAGAGGTAGCTCGTGTTAGCACTAGTATACCTGTGTTTGTCAGTGTACTTGTGCTGCTGCAGTTACTTCACAGCCTACACTTCCTTCCAAAACATCAGAAAAATCTGTGGTCACTAATGTTGCTGAGCTTCCTGCTCCCCCAAAGGTTCAGTCTGGTCCACCATCCAGCACTGCTGCTACCACTACTGTGATTGTAGCTCTGGAACCTACCCAAGGCAAAAAATCAAAAGCCAAGCCCACCACTGATGGAGTCATGAAGTAAACAGTCCAATAATGTCGATGTCATCCTGTCGAATGTCTCTGCTGAAGGGTACAGCTAATGAACCATGATGTGGGACAGGGGCAATCATCTTGCCCCCACCAATTATGGGCTCCCCTCCCTGGTGGAAACACAGGCCGAAAGTACAACATCTGTGATAGATGGCTCCTACATTACAGTGGAAAATTAATGGGCTCAGGACACATGTAGAGGAACTGAAACTGCTAACACAGAATACCCCCTGTGCCTGTGTTCACAAGAAACACGTTTAAAATGCCACTGACACCCCTGTGCTACAGGGTTATAGCCTTCACTGAAAAGATGATGTGACTGGGAACAGAACCAAGGAAGGGGTTGCTGTGTTTGTCGATAATACACATCACTCCTCTGCTCTTCCTCTGGCTACTGACGTGCAAGGAGTTGCTGTTGAAATTCATGTGTGTCAGAGGGTCACTGTTTGCTCACTGTGTCTACCTCTGCAAGATGCAGTAGCCTCTGAGGCTCTTCTAGATCTTGTGGAACAACTCCCGTGACCATTTTTCGTCATGTCTTGTGTGGCTCAACCTCTACTTGCCCTCAGGGTCAGGTTTTGAAGAGCCTCATGATATCTCATGGCCTGTGTGTAGTCAGCATGGGTACTCTCATCATTCCTGTACTGCTACTGGGTCATTCTCAGGCATCAACCTTTCTGCTCTCCAGCCCTCACAGACTCTCTTCAATGACCTACAATCTAGTGACCATTTCCCACTCCACATTCACCTGAGGAGAAGCTATCAGCAGAGCTAACCGGACACTGTTCAGTCAGCTAGCTGTGTTTAAACACTGAATAGCATCCAGGAATGGGTAGACCACATCATACGAGTGATCCATCATGCCACTGATCTATCAATTCCAAGGTCTTCAGTTGGTAACCTGTACCTTGGTGGACAGGCGAGTGCCATTCAGCAATTTAGGGCAACCGTGTGGCTCTCCAATGTCTTAAATGCCGCCCGACAACCACTTGGCCTTTCAGGTCACAAAAGCCATTGCTCTAAATAATTAAGGAGAGCAAGAAAAGGATATGGCAAGTGTTCGTGGACTTTATCAATCGTTCCACTTGTTCTACAACAGTATGGGAAGCCATCTGGAGGATTCCCAGTAAACACAATCTTTTACTGATGGCAGCAGTGTTGAAACAAGGGTGTCTCCAAACAACAGCTGGAGGTATCTCTCAGATGGTGGCAGAGCTTTTTTGCAAAAACTACTGCTAATGCCAGCCAAGATCTGGCACTTTGCTGCTACCATGTGTCTGTAGAGAGCCGCAAGTTGGGCTTCAGATCCCACAATTCTGAATCTTATGAGGGTGGTTTGAAAACAGAATAGGAAAAAAGTATTACATCACAGAAACTTTTTTTCATTTTGCAATGTAGTCTCGTTGTAGATTAATGCACTTGATCCAGTAGTGTTCCAGTGCCTTGATCCCATCTCAAAAATGAGTTTGTCAACTCCGGCTATCAATTATTCGTTTGAAGTGAATCTTTGTCCAGCAAGAAAAATTTTCAGTTTTGGGTAGAGATGGAAGTCTGACGGAGCCACATGAGGTGAATAAGGCAGCTGTGGCAACAATTCCTACCTCAGTTCATGTAATTTTGTCATGGCGACGGCACATTTGTGCGGGTGCGCATTGTCTTGATGGAAGCTGACATTCTTCCTTGCTAAACCTGGCCTTTTTTCGCATATCTTTTGTTGCAATTTGTCCAGAAGGTTAGCGTAGTATTCTCCAGTAACTGTTTGCCAAGTGGGGAGATAATCTACAAACAGAATCCCCTTCGCATCCCAGAACACTGATGCCATGACCTTTCCCGCCAAAGGAAATGTCTTTGCTTTCTTTGGTGGCAGTGAATCAAAATGTTCCCACTGCTTTGAGTGTTGTTTTGTCTCTGGGGTATAATGGTGCATCCAAGTTTCATACATGATATACACTTGAAGATTGCAGCACTTCTTTCTCCTATATCATGGGACTGGGTGGATGGAGTGACTTCAGCCAAGTTCGACTGGGTATATAAGGCTGCTAGTTCCCGGCAGATGTCGAAATTTGATCGCTTCATGCCACAACAGCTGACGCCGCAGGAAATAACAGCACAACGTTCTGTGGTTAATTTCACAGAGAAGATTTTAGACGATGCGACGCTGTCAGTTTTGGGCAAAGGTCTTAATTTTGCACCTACACCAAGTGCAGTACCTCTTATAAGTTTCGTAAGTGGTGTTGAACAAGCTGTACATCACCTTCCTATGGACGTTGCTGAAGAAATAAGATGGGAAACTGGTTGGGTTCTTCTGAAAGCTCCTCCCCAATGCAGTAATATAACCGCTGAAGAAAGGGCTGCACTACAGAACCTTTGAGAAGATCCGGGAATAGTGGTGCTCAAGGCTGGTAAAGGTAATTCTACCGTTTTGTTACCTCATGGGTTGTATTTGGAGAAGATGTGTAGTCTACTTAGTGATACTATGTATCGGAGAATTGATCAAGACCCAACAGCACGTGTGCAACGGAAGATGTGTGCACTTTTGAACTCTTCCTTGCTAGCTCCAGAGACCATCAAGCAGTTAAGACCACATGGCAGCGTACCACCGAGATTGTATGGTCTTCCTAAAGTGCATAAAGAAGGTCTGCCTTTATGGCCTATAGTGAGTAATATTGATGCACCCACATATGATTTAGCCAAACATCTAGCTTCATATACGGAACTGTGCTGATTTTATCAACAGACTGGCGGCTCTCCACTTAAGTGGTTCAGATCTTCTAGTGAGTTTTGATGTAGTTTCCCTTTTCACGAAAGTACCTCTTGCGGATTCTTTGATTCTAATTGGTCAACAATTTGAATCAGACATTACTGCTTCGTTTCAACATGCTCTTTCCTCAACTTATTTTATGTTAAACCAGGAATATTTTGAACAGTCTGACGGTGTCGTCATGGGCAGCCCTCTGTCTCCTCTGGTGGCTAACCGTTTTATGGAGGAACTAGAGAAAGATGGCTGCCTTCCATTCCTGGGTGTTTTGGTTAAACGGAAGAGTGACGGCACAGTGGGACATTCTGTCTATCGTAAACACACTCACACTGATTTGTATTTGCATTCTTCAAGTTGCCATCACCCATCCCAGACCATGAGTGTACTTAAAACCCGTGTGCACAGGACACATACGGTGTTGGATACAGAGAATTTGCCTAAGGAACTTGCACATTTGGGGACAGTGTTCAGAGACAATGGATACTCGACCCACCAAATTAACAGGGCCTTCTCAACTAGAGCCAGGAACTGGGAAATGAATAAAGAGGAGAATGTGCCAGCCAAGTCCCTAGCTTTTCTTCCCTTCGTTGGAAATATCTCCTTCAAGATAGTGAGGATTCTTAATAATTTTCATGTGAAAGTGGTTTTTTGCCCGCCTTCTAAGATTTAGGATTTGCTGGGATCGGTGAAGGATGATTTGTTACTGCGGAAGGTGGGAATTTACAAAATACCATGTCAATGTGGTATGGCCTATATAGGAAAGACAACGCGTACAGTGGAAGAGCGTTGTACAGAACATCAATGTTGCACTAACCTACTGCAGCCAAGTAAGTCTGCAGTTGCGGAACATTGTATTTCTAACGGTCATTCAATGGAGTACGACAAAACTTCGATTTTGGTCACAACAACAACTTTTTGGGACTCCATTATCAAAGAATCTGTTGAAATACGCATTGCGGGAAATCTAATGAACGTTGACAGTGGTTACCAATTGAATAACGCATGGAATCCCATCATCTCCGAAATTTGCTCGAGAGAAAGACACCAGAAGGCTTCGATAGCTGCGGCCAGCGACAGTACTGATGGCAGCTGAGTACTGCAGTTCCACCAGCGAGGGCGCTGTCTCTGGGCGGTGTGGCCCATCTGTCCCCGCAACTGCAACGCATGTGCGGCAGTACTATCAGTGCACTATATAAGCTGGAGCGGAGAACGTCTTCGTCAGTCCTCGTTCGGCTCACCTGAAGATGGCTGGCAGTTGTCCAGCCGAAATATCGTGCAATGAAGTTTACGATGACTGGCTGCAAGCCCGAAATCTTTTTGAACAATGTGGGATTTGTCTGATACCTGACAGTTGTCGTAGATGTGTATGAAAGCAATGATGTACCGAAGTACATCTCAGGCATGCAGTCCTATAAGTTCAGTCATGTTTTGGGCTGGTATCATTTACTGATGTCAGACACCTCTCTTTCCTATGAAAGATCATTTGAGGGCTGTGTATTAGCTAGACAGAATCCTCCATCCTGCTGTCCATCTACCCATGATGATAATTCTTGAGCATACTGTGCACACATCATGAACATCGTCCTTCAGAAAGCAGGATTCAGCTAAATGGAATGAGCTGTGAAATTTCTGAACTGAACCTGATTGAATGTGCTTGGGACTCATTTAAACTTTCTGTGCAACATACCAGGTACCCTCATAACACACTGAATGATCCTAGGGGGACCATTGACCACTGTTGAAGAGTGGGACAGTATGCCAAGTGAGATTCGAGCATGATACAGTGTGGGAGTTGAAGAAACGTGGCATTGAATGTTACCCACAAGCAAAGTTTGATTTCACAGATGCACTTTCAGACAGGTTGCCTTTATTTTTGTTGTTTTGTTTTAATTTACTGTAAAGCTGTTTCATAACCCAAATTCTTTCATTCTCTACTCCCTTTCAATCAAATCCCAGACACCTTCTCAGACAACCAGGTTGAGCAGTTTACATAATCTTTCAAATAAATAAAAGATTATCATTTGTTCTAGACTGATTGAGTACACAAGCTTGATTTATAATCTGTAAGTGTTCTGTACTATAAAGTTAAGCTACTTTGGTCACACACCTGTACAGTTTATTCAGATTTTGTTTTCAAGTGTCTCTATCTAAGCGTCTTGATAGGGAAACAAATTTGGTTTTGTTGTTTCAATCAAAACAAATTTGTTAATGCTCTAGAAAACATGTTTGAGATTGGATTATGTGTATTGGTGTCGCAAGTGAAAAATTTGAATTAGTAAAATTTTATCAGCACTTGGTATTAATTTGCTTTAATAATTTCATTGAAAATAATAGTGCTACTATGAGTATGTTGGATTTTTTGTTGATTAAATTTGTACCCTGTATTTCTTGTTGCTCATAAAATTTCAAGAACTTTCAATAGTCTTGGCCTGATTCGTTTGCCAAATATATTTTCAATTTTCCATGTGGAAACAGTTTTGTTGTATTCCTATTAATACTATTTCATTTGAGCAATATGACTTAAGTTGGGAGAGAAGTGATCCTTATCTCTGGACTCTTATCATGTCAGTATCCATAGGATGGTCTCTGCTTTTGGTCTGAATATTACATGCCCCCCCCCCCCAAAAAAAAAAAATCCCTTGAAAGTACTCAAAGTATTAATCCCACCAGCGACATAACCTATAAATAACCTAGGTCTTGTGCACCTTACACTGACCTGTGTAACAGAAAGAGAACAAATTTCATGAAAAACAGTTGTAGTTGCTTCCAGCAAGGCAGCTTTGTCGTGAATGTACGCAATAGTGTGTCCTAGTTTTATTGGATACAATAAATGCTGGCATTCAACTGTCCCCCACAGAAGAAACCAACAGAGTCAACAAATAGCTGCTAATCAATACAGTAAGGACCCGTCCCCACCCAACCCCAACCTGCCACAATCAAATCCAATCCACATATCTCCATACATGCAATAGTAAGGAATGGCCAAATACGAAACACATGAGTGCATTGGTGTGCAGTCATTCATAAGCCCACTAAACATATGACAAAGAGATCTCTTCCAGTAACATTAGAAGTTACATTCAGAGCAGCGGACGCACACTGTAGAGGAAAGCAGTGCTTTCTGAAGTTGTCATTGATAGTGTTACACTGTGCTCCAATGTCTATTCTTCTAGAGGTTTTACCTGGGATGTAAGGTGAGCAGCTCTCCCATATTTCCCAGGATCTCCTGTATAATAGCAATATTTTCATAATCCTGCCAGCTTCATTACTGACCACCAGTTTCTCCCATGTATTTTGTCAATAATCACTGTTGCAAGTATTAATCCCATGAACTACTATTGGTAATTCAAGTTCCCTGGCCGGCCGCTGTGGCCGAGCGGTTCCAGGTGCTTCAGTCTGGAACCACTTGACTGGGGTCATGGATGTGTGTGATGTCCTTAGGTTAGTTAAGTTTAAGTAGTTCTAAGTTCTAGGGGACTGATGACCTCAGATGTTAAGTCCCATAGTCCTCAGAGCCATTTAAACCATTTTCAAGTTCCCTGAATGACTCATCTCGAAAAGTTTTGTGTGACTATCAGTATGGTTATTGACATGTGAGAGAGCACTGTCCTGCTTTGCATGCTCTCCTGTTTTCATGTATTAAGGTCTGTATGAAATACTTGCTAATTTTCTTTTCAAAATTACAATGTTAAAGTTCCTACATTAATCACATATAGTTAAACCATCAGAATGGTAGAAACAAACTCACCCCACAGAACTTTATTATTCAGATCATTCATTTTGTTGGCCTGATTGCAATGAGCTAGTTAGTTTCATCAGGAATAATGGCCATCAAAAGTTACTGCAGTTATAAAATTTTGTACATTTAGTCATAGGGAAAATCTTATGAGTTAACAGGTAAATTCAGAAAGAAAGACCACTCCTAATAAAGAGGCTATTTTTCCCCTTTGTTTCTAATAATCAAAACCTAATTAGTTTAAAAGATATTGTTAGTTAAAGATTTCACCTGGTCATAACTTCCAGTGTTAGTTATAGCCAAAGTAAAGCGAACTGTTCATTCCATCTGTATTGTGTGAAATTTTAGTTTTGAAGAAATAAGAACTATTATGCTCTGCGTATGTCCAAAATAACTACCTGTCTGTAAACATTAGAGACTGCAAATGACCTGGTCATCACTGGTAGGATCTTAAAGACATGATAAAAGACTGGTAAACTTCTGAACGTAAAAAGAAGTGTCTGGCTGTTTATTTTAATAAGTCCTACTACAGCACTTTTGGGTGGTGATCCAGCAAAATTGCTCAGCTGTCGAGCCTTAGTCGGTAACAGGTAGGACTGGTTTACATGACAGACATGATCTGTTTTTGGCTGCTACAGAAAGAAGACGGTTTGGCCCAAGAGAATGTGAGGAGTGGAGAAAGAATGACATAGTGTAGGCATCTAGAAGGTACATGTTAGAAAATATAAAATAAAAAACATGTTTTAAACACTTGAGTGTTATAGTCATTTCTTAATGTATACCACAAGTGAGTCTAAAGGCTTTCTCTCGGTTTACCGAGATACTCCAGAATATGATACCACATGACATATAGAGTCAAAGTAAACAAAATATGGCAGGTTTTTTTATATTATATCTCCATTGCCACCCATTCCAAGATAATTTGACATAGTTGTGTAGTGGAAGTTTATTACGACTAACACTAAATCTCCCTTAAACCTCACTTAAAATCTTGTTCAGTTGTTGGTCATCTCCCCTAAAACCATGATTAAATGTTGGTTGCTTTACTGCTACACATCATCTGTCATTTAGCTGTACCTGTTTGCAACTTGAAGCTTCAAGGCAGGGATGAGAAGAATGCCTATTGCAAGCAGTCCTTTCACCTGGAAGGCCATTCAAACACGCCTCCAAGCATGACTCAAACTTCCAATGTCACTTACGATTTGTGTGTAACACCAGTGACAGTGGAAGTTTACGTTGGTCCTGGACATGTGTTCAGATAGTCCCACTTCTTAAGATGATAGTTTCCAATAAACAGTAAATAAGTGTCCAAAGCCTGGTCTGGGTCACATGTCAAGTTGTATTAGATGAATAAGATTTTGACAACTATGTTAGTGAACTAATTTAATTGATTTGAGTGGGTACCATAGACAGTACTTCTTGACATAAAAATATGGTGCCTATTGTGATTCACTCCTCGATCGTGGCCTCATATGGTAGCTTTTTGGAAGAGCACAAGAGAGGAACTGTGAGATTGATGCTCTGAAGTAGTTGTGAAATGTGCTTGGATGGTTCATTTGGTAAGAGTGATAATGACCAAGGCTAGAGTAAAGTCCCTAGTCCAGCACACACCTTTAATCTAGCACAATGCCTCATGATAGCCTTCACATCATATCTGAGCTACAGCTTCATTCTACCTTATAACTTGACTACTGCTCTGTTTTTTTATACAAAAGTCATGCACTTTCTGATTTACTGTGGATTTCTTTAGTATTTCCTTTTCTAGAAAGTTCCTGTTCCAACGTACACGGATTCAGAGTACCTACACTATTTACATAATGAATCATGGAGCCGACAGGAAACTGACCACCTGTTTGATTTATGTAGGCGATTTGATTTAAGGTTTATTGTGATGAAAGACCGCTGGGATCGCACTCGCTTTGGTGATAGAAGTGTTGAAGATCTAAAAGAGCGCTACTACGAAGTCTGTGCAATTCTTACCAGGGTATGTTCATTGTTCATGATTCTTCATTTTGAAATTATAATGTGTTTCTTCTGTAGAGCTAACAGATTTATATGTTCTTATCTATACCACTCATTCAGGTGCGGGCCAGTTCAAGTGCAGAAGCAAAAGTTTACGTGTTTGATGCAGACCACGAACGGCGAAGGAAGGAACAGCTGCGGCGGCTTTTTGAAAGAACACCTGAACAGGTAAAATTATGTCTTAGAAGCATTATAAATAATATGTATGTTCTGTAACAACATATTGACTTTCCAGTCACATGTACATATTATTAACTTCACAGTTGAAGTGAGGGTGTTAGGAAATTAAAGTTGAGTGCTTTGAGTGAGGCTCAGTGAGTTCACTCAGCAGCAGTATGAAGGCTCATTTCTCAGTTGTTTACCATTGTGAATGCTGCTTCGTAACAGATAATGCAGAAGTATGAGAAGGCATGGCACTTGTAACCATTTTTTATTTATTCTGTATTCTGTCATAATTTTCTTGCTTTTCTATACACTGTGGGACATCTTTTAACAACTAGCTGGCTCTGCAAAAATCATTTTTGTCATTGTGGGGTGGTTTCTTAATGAAACATGTTTTGCCTGCTCATATTAGGCATCGTAATTGTATTCTGCAGTTGACAGAAATGTGTTTTTTAGTTTGTGAGCAAACACTGTAATGAATAGAGACAAATAGTCTCTATTGACATGAGACGTTAAGTGATGGATAGCCATACAAACAAGGCATTGGACAGTGTGTGAATACAGTCAGATCACAGAGGTGATAGAATGTGTGCTCTGAAAGAGAATGCATCGAGTGTGAAAGAAGCTATTTGCCTACTCTTCTTTCTCAACTACGTAGCAGCTAAAGTAGCAGGATTGAGGATCACAGTTATCAAAACGAGATTTGTTGACCGAAATCTGATAGGCATTCTTCTCAATTTCTCTGAATAGATAGCTCTATCGTTAGTAGGTATCATGCAATAAACCACATATGCACAAAATGTGGAAAAGCTTCTCAACTCTGTCAGAGCAGCATGTACAAAATAAAATCAGCGTTATTTAATCTTAGACAATGAAGTACCATAATAAGACCAACCATATTCTATATTTCAGAATGATCTAAAAGAGTCAGAGTGGAAAATGATAACTGAAAGACTGAAATATACTAAAAAAAAAAGTGGGACCTATGAAAAGGAAACAGTTACACAATTTGACACAGCAAGAATTGGTTCAGTTAAATAGAGCATTATAACAGAAATGAGAAAGAGGATACAGTATGTAGCATTTTAGATGCTAGTTTTCGTTATATTGTATTCATCGCAGGTGCATATGGAATAACCAAAAAGACACTGGACACATATTTTGTACATCAGAAGTTTAAATACTCATTGTGCCATCCAGGTTTAATTTGTTCACTTTGTTATGTTTGATAGAGAGTCGTAGTAAGTACACTTTTTAACAATACATTTTATTATCTAGATTTAATTTTTTTATTATGTAAATCAGAGAGAGCAATTGCCAGGATCACTTGTTTGAAAAGGACAGTTGATTTACTCCCTCCTTTTATGTCCTTGCAAGGTGACAAGGATACAGAGGAAGTAAACAGCAATTCCCAGTAACATTTGCAAGAGTTTATTGCACAGTGCTTAACAATACATAACATCTGGTATCACAGACTGAAGGCTTTACCGGAACTGTTACAAACACAATGTAGTGCTCTGATGTGTGCACAGCTGATGTCTGGCGATGCTCAGCAAGGCACAGCAGCTGCCTGGTGATTGGTGCTGCAGTGAGACTAACTGTGTGAGTGGCCTGATGACGGCAATTGATGCTGTGGCAAGAGGGGTGTGCAGGCACCTAGTGAGACAAGCAGTGTCTATAGCCCAAAGAGCAATCAAGGCCGTGACAGGTACTGGCAGTCGCTGGTGAGGCAGTTCTCAATCAGCAGTGACAAACTGGGGCGCAGTGGGGCTGACAGCCCTGTGAAGGTAGTGGTGGCAGCTGGGAGGTAACTCTTAACCAACGGTATCACCTGAGACGTCAGGATACGAATGGAGTGCACAGTCTTAGGAGCTAGTGAGCTGGCAACGATGTCATCAGCTCTTGGGGACTGATGGAAGTAACAACTTGACCAGCAGTGGCCCATGATATGGATGAGCCAGTGAGACAGATGGTGAAAATCTGACTGATGGTCCAAAAGTGGCGAGCATAATTGCCCAGAGTTGGAGAATCTACTGCCTGGTAGTGGCCTCATTGTGAGTTATAAAGGCAGGCAGGTTGATATTTGCATAATTATGTGATTGATCACAGTGGTGCTACAGACAGTGTGTACTGGATGAAAAAGTTGTTTCGCAGTCGCAGTGCCACTATAGGCTGTGTGTGCGCAGTTTAGTGTGAAACTGGTGCTTCTAACAAGGAAATACATGTGGCTCAGTTATGAGACAACCCACAGGATGTGAGGTAATGTTGGTGGTTGTAGTGGCCCGTTCAGTGGCCAGCTACAATAGCCCACCTCCTTAGGAGGAGATGGCAGGGCTGAGATGGCAGAGCCATCTTGGCCAAAATGAAAGAGAAAGAAGGAGAGAAGAAGTCAGAGACGCGAACCTAGGCAAACGGGGCATTAGGAGCACCAAAATGGGTGATAAGGAGAGGATGGGCCAGAAGATTGTTAGTTCCTGCAGGAAGTGAAGGCTACATTGACGGTGATGGCGACAGCCATCTAGTAACGAGGGCTTGCAAAAAAATATGCAAAACAGTACATGCTATGATGAACAGAGGAGCATGTCAGGGGCAACACCAAGAACAAGCACCACTGAAAATAAGAATAGCATGACACCCATGCATCCAGAAAAGAAGCATGTGCTGGAAACACAATTTACTTCACAAGGCAGACGACAGGTGCTGGGTGTGGAAGTGCCGAAGAGACACAGGAGAATGCTGGAATGGACTGAACGGCGTCCTGTGACACGGGAAACAGAGAGACAGCATTGGCAGGCCATCGGCGGCCAATGGGAGACTAGCTCGACCAACAGCGAGCACCTGAAACACAGTAATGCCTGTGAGCCATGGAAGTATTTGAAGGGTCAATAGCAGCCAGTGGGAGCAGAGCAAGGAGCTCAGCCATCAGTGGCTGCTGGAGATGTGAAGGTACTGACAGGATGTCAGCACCGCAGCAGGGCATACATCGAGACACTGGTGGCGTGGCCAGATGCCAATAGGCCAGTGGGACACCAGCTGGGACACCAGTGGGCTCGGCCAAAAGCAGATGGACCATTGATCAGATGTCTGCAGCTGCCATGAGGTTGATTTGACAAACATGACTGCTGGAGTCACCATGATGTTGCCTGGCTCAGCCAGGAGGACACAGCAGCAGCCACGTCCAGATGTAGGCCACCTGACGAAGATGCTGGGGTTGCTGGAACAACCGCTTCACCAGCTGATGTGTCTGTACAGCGCTGGTCGCACAGGACAGCGGCCGCAGATGAGGCGATGTGTGTGGGATCACATTGCCTGCTTTTGACTGAAGGTGGACAAGCTGCCAGTGATGGCCTTGAGGACGATGAAGTGACAGCCGAAGGAAGCACGGCTCAACCAGTGGCAGCTGCCAGAGGGAGAACACAGTTTTCTGGATGACAGGCTTCAGCGGTGGAGGGGAGCGTGGCTCAACATGTAACAGCTGCTGGTGACGTGACCGGGTCTCTGGAAACTCTGTCCATCAGCAGCCGAGCAAAAAAAGTCACTATCCACAGCAGCCACCAGCCACGTCTCTCAAATGTTGGGCATCGGCAACCAGGGAGAGTGGCAGCAGCTGGCAGGATGACAGGTGTTTGGTTCGCGAGGCAGGCAGATGCGCCGAGTGAGTCAAGATGTGTTAATTCATTGAGACAAGATGTTTGATTATTAGTTGACAGCCATACCTGCAACTGATGTATTGCGGCAGAGCTGGAACACCTCATCACCAGCTTTTATCTCCTTACACAGTGGCAAGATCATAGGAAGTAATCAGGAGTTCCTAGTGAGATCTGGTAGTCTGTTGCACAACATTTAACATCTGGTATGATAATATTGTAGGTTCTTCAAGATCTGGTCTGGACCCAGTATAGTGCTATAACATTGAATTGAAATTGTGTGTTACAAAAATTCTCATCTTGTATAACATTCCCTGAAGTCTATGAGGTGTGTCAGAAGTGCTGCTCAGCATCCACTTTTGTTATAACAGCTATGCTTTTTATCTATAACTTGGCAGTGAATAACCTCCTTCAACAATTGCCTTCCTTTTATACTCATTCTGAGAGAGATAATACAGAATATTTCCATTGTATCTCATTGGGATGTAATGTTACATACTTCAACTTTGTAATGTTAACATGCTATTTTACATTTGCAGAAAAGACATTTGTCTGCATCACGTTATTTCCTTGTATGTGCTGAATATTAATGTAGTTCTTTCACTATTATGATTATTATTACCCCCTGCCCTGCAGTGATTGCCAGGAGAGAAAAATGTAGGTGGTGTATGGTCCATATGAGCTGCAACAGGGAGTGGTGGTAGACTGATGTTCATGTGCACCAACATGGAAGGCAGGGCAGGACAACATTCGATGGAAGTTGCATAACTCGTTCTGGAGCAAGAGGGTTTGCTGTTTCATCAAATATAAATCCAAAAGCATGGAAAGAGTATGTCCCAAAAATATTATCCATTTTGGAGTCAGCTACAGCTAGAAAATTTACTGGATTAGCGACTTGGTTGTTAAGTGAATAAAATTGGAAGTTTTCCTAGTAAGGGCCCATATTGATGTCCATAGGACCAAAGCTTTGTCTCAGCTCTGCAAGGATAGTGACTCTAAGAAAGTGGATCAATTACTGAGAAACCACTCTCATACAGGTGTGTGGTTCCAAGCATATTGTTGAACTGAGCAGTTAATTTAAACAATTGCAGCATCTGTTCATGAGAAAATTTTTGTTGGAAATTCCCAAATTTTCTGCAGTATGAAAGTTTTCTCCATCATATGGAAGAGATTCCTTCACCTTTAGAAAGTGCACCCACAAACTTTCTGAAAGTTGCTAACTTTCTCATTAACCCCAGACTTGCGACCAGTCAATGCGACAACTCCATCTGTTGCAGTCAAGGAAAATTTTCACAACAACAATTATGCTTTCTAAGCAAGAAAATTTATTGTCAGCCACAGTTGTCATGCATTGGGATCAGATCAAGGAGTTCCCCCCACAACATTGAAATCAGTGTCAATACCACTCATGAAAATGGCAATCTGAGTAGCATCAATTGTAGCATTGCTTTTGTCCAAAGCTGAGGAGAAAATAACCCAATCTTTATCTGTATTTGAACTGCACTTCCATGTCGCTCACAGTTTCTTCAGTACATCTGTAAATGCTTCACATTGACAGAGGAAATACTTTGAGAAGAATGATTTCAGCTGTACATAAAATTTTTGCAGTATTCACAAAATATTCTTTCAGAAATTATCCATTGCTGAAAGAAAGCGCTGCTTTTGCTCTTTTAAGAGCTATGAGACAGTTCTGTTTCATTTCTGTATCAAATTATTCTCTTCATGTAAATTTGTTACAAGAACATGCTTACTTCTTTATTTCTGTGCAGTCTTAGCTTTAGCAGTTTTGCCTTCTTTACTCAGTATTCTAATTGATAGCTAATGTCTCATGAAGCAATTGGAAATGTCACATCACATTATACTTCTTCAACACCAACATTACATCAAAAAACAATCACTGAGGTCCCCTCTGTTTCAATACAAAAGTAATTTTTTTCTCACTGTAGGTTCAAACATCAAAGATTCATTAGATTTTCATTTCAAAGATCATAACTTCTCTTAGACCATTTTCATCTCACTAGTTGTGTCTTATTACCTCATACTAGAACTCAACATAGATAGTACTGACAAGACAAGGTCAACAATCTGTATTGCTGGGCTTACGTCTATTTAAAATGCCAGAACTAGAATGAGTAGCGAGGTGGAGAACAACTTGTGCTGACAGAGTGGGGATGAGCCTCTGCTTGCACCCATACCTCTCAATATCCGCATTTGCTCAGCCTGGTCTAGATTGTGATCAGATTTTAGCCAATATTAGTAATATAATACCTGTAACAACTAGGTAAAAATACTGTAGATGCAAATTTTGGGTAATTGTGTTACATTATACTTGGCATCAGCAGCTAGAGACTGTGGTCATGTGTGTGAGTTGTTGTGCCTGTCTGCAACTCAACATCACTATATGGTGAGTAGCAGCTATTGTTTTTATAATGTTGTTGTATTACATTATTAGCATTAGGCAATTAGCATTGAATCATTAGCTTTATGCTTAGTTTAGGACATTAAATTTTCCCAAGGCATTTCCAGTGTTGTCTTAGGTAATGGGAAATTCTTTTCTGTTATATTTTCCAGCATGAGTTAATGT
This sequence comes from Schistocerca piceifrons, assembly GCF_021461385.2. Taxonomy (NCBI): domain Eukaryota; kingdom Metazoa; phylum Arthropoda; class Insecta; order Orthoptera; family Acrididae; genus Schistocerca; species Schistocerca piceifrons. The sequence goes on along the minus strand of NC_060142.1, from coordinate 77,259,601 downwards.
TATTCCATTTAATTAAGTAATGTTAATGTTGCAGAGCATAAACACAACAAATTTCATAAGATTGAATGATGCACTTGGTTAATTACTTTCATGTTATTACCGGTAACCAATAAACATTCAATTTGAAGTAGAGATGCTGAGTCGCGATACGTACAATAAAAAGATTCACACAATCATAGCTTTCGCCCGTTAAGGCCTTTGTCAGCAGTACACACACACACACACACACACACACACACACACACACACACACACAACTTGAACTTGCACACACATCTGCAGTCTCAGAGGGCTGAAACTACACTGCAAGCAGCAGCACCGGTGCATGATGGGAGTGGCGACTGGGTGGGGATAAGGAGGAGGCTGGGGCGGGGAGGGGGAGGGATAGTATGATTGGAGTGGTGGACAGTAAAGTGTTGCACTTTAGACGGAGGGCAGGAGAGAAGGTGCAAGGGGTGGGGGGGTAAGTAGCAGAAAAGAGAGAAATAAAAAGAAATCAAAAGACTGGGTATGGCAGTGAAATGATGGCTCTGTAGTGCTGGAATGGAAACAGGGAGGGGGCTGGATGGATGAGGAAAGTGACTAACAAAGGTTGACGTCAGGAGGGTTATGGGAACATAGGATGTATTGCAGGGAAAGTTCCCACCTGCGCAATTCAGAAAAGCTGGTGTTGGTGGGAAGAATCCATATGGCACAGGCTGTGAAGCAGTCATTGAGATGATTGACCGTAATTATCCTCCCAGTCTTGTACAAAAACAAATCTCGCGTGTTTTCTCTTTCCAGTCCCCAACCACCTTCCAAAGTCCCACTGTCTGGCCACAGACGAGCATTCCCCTCGTAACTCAGTACCATCTGGGACTGGAGCAACTGAATTACATTCTCCGCCAGGGTTTTGATTAGCACTCATCATGCCCTGAAATGAGAAATGTCCTACCCACTATCCTTCCCACCCCACCTACCATGGTATTCTGCTGTCCACCGAACCTAAACAATATACTCATCTCAAACTTCCTGGCAGATTAAAACTGTGTGCCCGACCGAGACTCGAACTCGGGACCTTTGCCTTTCACAGGCTAGTGCTCTACCATCTGAGCTCCCGAAGCACGACTCACGCCCGGTCCTCACAGCTTTACTTCTGCCAGTATCTCGTCTCCTACCTTACAAACTTTACTGAAGTTCTCCTGCGAAACTTGCAGAACTAGCCCTCCTGAAAGAAAATCTCATTGTGGAAACATCCCCCAGGCTGTGGCAAGCCATGTCTCCGCAGTATCCTTTCTTTCAGGAGAGCTAGTTCTGCAAGTTTCGCAGGAGAACTTCAGTAAAGTTTGGAAGGTAGGAAACGAGATACTGGCAGAAGTAAAGCTGTGAGGACCGGGCGTGAGTCGTGCTTTGGTAGCTCAGGTGGTAGAGCACTTGCCCGCGAAAGGCAAAGGTCCCGAGTTCGAGTCTCGGTTGGGCACACAGTTTTAATCTGCCAGGAAGTTTCATATCAGTGCACACTCCGCTGCAGAGTAAAAATCTCATTCTGGAAATATACTCATCCATCCTTACACAACCCCTGCTCCCAATCCCTTACCTCATGGCTCATACCCCTGTAAAAGACCTAGATGCAAGACCTGTCCTATACACCCTCCTACCACCACCTACTCCAGTCCAATCACTAACATCACCTATCCCATCAAAGGCAGGGCTACCTGTGAAACCAGTCATGTGATTTATAAGCTAAGCTGCAACCACTGTGTTGCATTCTATGTAGGCATGACAACCAACAGGTTGTCTGTCCACATGAACGGCCACCAATAAACTGTGACCAAAAAACAAGTGGACCACCCTGTTGCTGAACACGCTCCCAAACATGATACCCCTCATCTCAGTGACTGCTTCACAGCCTGTGCCATATGGACCCTTCCCACCAACACCAGCTTTTCTGAATTGCACAGGTGGGAACTTTCCTTGCAATACATCCTACGTTCCCATAACCCTCCTGGCCTCAGCCTTCATTAGTCACTGTCCTTACCCATCCAGCCCTCTCCCTGTTCTCATTCCAGCACTACACAGCCGTCATTTCACCGCCACACCCAGTCTTTTAATTTCTTTTTATTTCTCTCCTCACCTTCTCTCCTGCCCTCTGTCTAAACTGCAACACTCCACTGTCCGCCACTAACCACCATACTACCCCTCCCCCTCCCCGACCCAGCCTCCTCCTTACCCCCACCCAGTCGCCACTTCCATCATGCACTGGTGCTGCTGCTCGCAGTGTAGTTTCAGCTCTCTGGGACTGCAGACGTGTGTGCAAGTTGCGTTTGCGTGAGTGTGTGTGTGCGTGTGTGTGTATGTGTATGTGTGTCTACTGTTGACAAAGGCCTTAATAGCCGAAAGCTGTGATTGTGTGAATCTTTTTATTGTGCCTATTGCGACTTTGCATCTCCGCTATATGGTCAGTAGCATCCTGGATTTTCCATTGTTCAATTCGAAGTAGAGTTAAACCTGGCCTGTCTTTCCCTAGGTGGCAGGTCATTTATAAATAGGAGTAAATATATAAATAGTAAAATGTGGGAATTTGACATGACAACTTTTGCTTATTAGATGGTACACTTTGTAAGGTATTGTCTGTTGAGTGTTTTCATAGAAATTTAAAGATCTTTAGTTTCATCACTGTACAGTTTGTTTTTGTACATGTGCAGATAGAGGAGGAACAAACTCTTTTGAATGAACTGCGGAAGATTGAAGCAAGAAAGAAGGAAAGAGAAAAGAAACAACAAGATCTTCAAAAATTAATAACAGCTGCTGACAGCCAGTCTGATGTCCGGCGAACAGAAAAGAAAATAACAAAAAAAAAGCTGACACATCAAATGAGGCCGAGGCTAGATGCTAATGTAAGTGCACGATATAAGAGCGTATATACGTATGTTGCAAAAATAGTGCTTTCGGAATTATTCTCTGATGTATGTTACAGATGGTGGAAACAGCAGGAATAAAATTCCCTGATTACAAGGGTAGTGGTGTGTCTCTGCGTTCCCAGCGTATGAAGCTACCAGCAAACATTGGCCAGAAGAAAACTAAAGCTATTGAGCAGCTGCTTCATGAACTTCACATTGGTATTGTAACATTAGATGTAGTACAAACAAGCATTTTGTTTACTGGCTGTTCCAAAAACTGTAATGTTAACCCGTTTATCATGATGTCACATAATGCATGCTAGTGAGGCGATGTCTCTTCTCTTCATAGTGCAGGAATAGTAAAATTTAAATGTCTGAGAAAATTGTTTTAATGCAATGTAGTATTTTCACAATACTTTTCTGCATAGAAATTAAAGTAATTCATTGCAAGGGGTAGTACATTTCCCCGCTACGTTTTGATTTATAATATTAGTTTTATCAGAAGCAAGTCCAATTGAGAAAACTAATAAATTATGAGACAGAATTGCTGGCCAGTACGCACCTTCAGAAGACAAAATACTTAGTTCAACCAATAAACACATGTAAAAGCAAAATAATGATAGAATCCTAGCTTTGGGAACTGTTAGACTGATTTCACTCCTTCCCGTGTTGTCAAAAATTTTTGAGAAAGCAACTTACAACAGAATACTGAACCCTCTTTCTGAGAATAGCCTTTTAACAACAGCCCTGTTCGGCTTCTGTAATGGGTTCTCTTGTGTGAATGTGATTTATGAACCCACAAAAGCAATTCTAGCAGATCCAAACAAAAAAATTACACTGTTATCATTATCTGTAGTCTTGCCAAGGCCTTTGACTGTGAAGGCCAGGGTTTCACTGTGTACCGCTTCACATTTTTAGACATTTGGGCCTACCCATACATCTTATTCACTTGATGGATCCTGCTGAGGTGGTGGAAAAGGGGGGGGGGGGGGGGGTTGGAGTTACAGTATGAGGGGAATAATTTTCACCATCTTGCTCGGTGCTGACAGCACACACATTTTGCATCAAGCTGATCAACTTCTATGTATGATAGAAAAGTGACACACACACAAGTAAAAAGGTTTCGTGGAAGCATTTTTTAGTCATGCATGTTCTTACGTGTTATTTATTTGTAGCAAATAATATGAAATCAAATGAAATAAAGCCAAATGTAAGAGAGCAATGACTAGTGACAGGAAAATCATTTTATTTTATCACCATATGTGGTGCTATTTTTTTCAGTATCAGTTTTTTTTTTTTTCCAAATTCAGTGCCATTTTGTAACTAATTTACCCCCACCCATCCCCACTCTCAGTGTTATTTTTTTTCCCCAATTTCCTTGTTATTTTTTTCAAGTTTCAGTGCAGTTTTTTTTTCCTGCCAACTTTGGTGCATTTCTGTAAATTAAGTTTTATTTTTGCCAAATTTGCTGTTATCTTGCCAGGGTCACTGTTGGGTTTTTTGCCAATTTCGGTATTATATTTTCCCATTTTGGTGTTTATTTCCTATTTCAGGGCTTTTTTGGCCAATGTTTTGAAACATTGAATATTTTTTGCCATATTCAGTGTGACTTTTTTGCCAAATTCTAATTTCACTGTTATTTTTCCACCACATTTGGTCTTTTTTGACAAACTCAGTGTTATATTTTTTCTTTTTGAGGGGTTTTTTTTTTTTTTTTTTTTTTTTTTTTTTTTTTTTTTTTTTTTTTTTTTTTTGGGTGGTATTTTTCGGCATATTCGGTGTAATTTTTTGATATATTCAGTGTTTTTGTACTAATAACACTGTTATTTTTGGCCTCTTTCCAAGCTGTTTTCGAAGTCACATTATAGCTTTTTAAGATTATACATGAACTTCAACCTTGAGGTGAAAGAAGGCAAAATAGAATTTCACCATTCAGTAACCATCAGTTAAGAATATTGGTAAATTGTCCTCAAATTTACTACACTTTTTATAAGGGAAAATGACAAATTTCATAATATTTCGTAAAAATTGCCAATTTTGTCATATTTCTCTAAAACAGACAATTTTGTGTTATCATTTTTATGAAAATTTAATGTCCCTAGGAATGACATTTACAGTATTTACTGATAAAAGTATTTATTAAACTTTTACATCACAAGTAAAATAAACCAGTTGTGCAAGAGACTCGTAAACTGAATATGAAGTACAAAAAATTAGAGTGCAAAAAGCAAAAAAATTCAGACTCAAATCAAATTTTTATGGTAAATTAGACTTCGAAATCAGCAAGTCAGTTTTCGTATTTGGATTCTGATCAAAGAACTATACATGTTTCAGTAGCAAACATGTTGCTGTGTATCTGGCTCGATTGAACTCAATGTAGCTCCCAAGTCTTCTTCATTGCTAAGTCTGTTTCTCTATTTATTTTTATCGTACAACTCAGAAAACCCTGTTTCATACATGTAAGTAGTGAGAAACGGCACCAATAATCAGACTGCTTATTTCAAAAGAGGGTAATCTGTTTTTATTCACTCCCAAAAAAAGGGGAGTTTTCATTTTGAAAGCATCTGCCACTGAACTGTTGTTAGCCATTTCAATTAAAGCTTCTTTTATTATTACTTCTTCGCTACTTTTTCTGTTGATGGATTTCTTACCCAGTCACATTTTGTGTAATTTACAGGAAAGTAGTTCTCAAAACTTTTTTGAATGATCTCTAAATGTGTGATAATGTCCCAAACTAAATCTTTCATGGGAGCTAGTTCATTGTCTTCCAAAACTGATGTAAAAGTAGAGAATGTGAAAAAGGTATTGTTCAGTACTTGTAATCTAAAAGGAATCACCTCTCTTTTAAAAGACAGTATTTTGTTATTGCTAAAAAAGCTGTTGTGCCTTGTCCTTGTAGGCCCATATCCAAAATGCGAAGCCTGTCAAAGATACCACCTAAATAGGCCAATCTTGATAACCACTGATCATCAGTGAAAAAAATTTTTCATGTTATTGTTTTTTTCACTAACAAACATAGAAAACATCAGCCATCAGTTCAAATATTTGGTTGTAATCTTGCCACAAGAAGTCGTTTTACTTCAGAATGAAGAAGAAAACTTTTAAATTTACGTACCATATATTCACACAATAGTGTGAATAGCCGTGAGTTTAGAGCCCTTGCCTTGATTCAGTTTACAAACTTAAGAGCATCTGTCAAAACAGTATGAAGTTTCAGGAATTTCTTAGAAGCCAATTCTTTTCGCTATGTTATAAAGTGTGTGCTTCGACAGTAGGATGTAACATTCTTCACTTTTGCTGCCAGCCCTGTTAAGTGACCATATATTGCCTTGGCTCTATCTGTACAAATACCAACACATTTTTGCCCAGCAGTACCTACTTTTAACAAATAAAGTCCAACCTTACTGAAAATATTTTCTGCTGTAGCATTTGACTTCGTTCGTGAACTTAAAATCTTTTCTCTTATTATTATCTTCATGTTAGCAAAAGCATGCAAAAACAAGTAACTGTGCCATATTTGTGACATTTGTACTCTTGTCTAGTTGAAGAATGAAGTAAGTACACTCTTGGAGTCGTAATAACAATGTCTTCAATATTGGAACACATCTTCAATTCTCATTTTTACCACATTGTCAGCCAATGAAACTTTTCGTATTTCTTTGGCCACTTCTCCCAAAATTGCTTGGGCCATGTCTTTTGCCCCTGGCAGTAATGGGGCCCCTCACAAATTCAATATTTATTGTGAATCATATTGTTGCACAATATTTATGCCCGAGCGCATCAGTAGTTTTTGTAGTGAACATGTCATTACTCAATGATATGGAACTTGCATGTATTGTGACTGCAGTAGCTGCATGCTGCAAAAATAGAAGCAAGAGGAAACAGCAGTGGACAAAAAGTGGCTTGGAAGGCATTCTACACACAGCCATCTAATGCACTAATAGAAATTACAGCAGAGATGGATCACTGCAGGAATATTTTAAGAATGAAAAAGGAACCTCTCACTGAATTGGTGAACTTTCCTACACCGCATGTACACATATACATGTCGGATTTCATTTACCACTATGCTGGAAGCTTCCTACAAACATGAAAAGAGTAAGATACAGTCAGAATGAGATTTTCACTCTGCAGCGGAGTGTGTGCTGATATGAAACTTCCTGGCAGATTAAAACTGTGTGCTCGACCGAGACTCGAACTCGGGACCTTTGCCTTTCGCGGGCAAGTGCTCTACCAACTGAGCTACCGAAGCACGACTCACGCCCGGTACTCACAGCTTTACTTCTGCCAGTAGAGCACTTGCCCGCGAAAGGCAAAGGTCCCGAGTTCGAGTCTCGGTCGGGCACACAGTTTTAATCTGCCAGGAAGTTTCAGTAAGATACATTGCTTTTGAGAATAGGTAGGCATTGCTGTTATGTTTTTGTGCAGTAAATAATTTAAGTTTCTGAAACAAACAAATGAGTAGTTGCAGTGTTATTGGCCTGCTCTTAAACACTTTTGGCGAATATTTCTACAGCTAATTACTGAATAAGTATCTTGAATGTGTAATCAAACAATTCCTCTGAATGCATCTTAACAATTAATTCCTTTCATCTGTCTTTCCTCTCTCATATACATATAGCATTGCTATTTCAGTGGTTTACATGTCCGCAAATCACAAAGTCCCGACAGGAACAACTAGGTATTGCCCAATACCACCCTGCAATATATTGTGCTAGTATCAATATTTTTAAAGCTCTGAAGTCTCCTTCAGTATAGTGCACAAACTGCCAATACCTGTTTCAGACTGTCAGTATTATTTGCAATAAATATTGAGCAAAATTCAAATGGTTCAAATGGCTCTGAGCACTATGCGACTTAACTTTTGAGGTCATCAGTCACCTAGAACTTATAACTAATTAAACCTAACTAACCTAAGGACAGCACACACATCCATGCCCGAGGCAGGATTCGAACCTGCGACCGTAGCGGTCGCTCGGCTCCAGACTGTAGCGCCTTGAACCGCACGGCCACCCGGCCGGCCAAGAACAAGTGTTTATAACGATCACAGCAGAGAGATTCAATAACAAAGGGAAACTCTTCTCAATAAAAAATAATACAACTTCTCAGACACACAGTGAATACACATACTGGGGCGGGAAGACTATGCTACTGACTGACAAGTCCTAATGACGGAGGGTTGAGTGTGACCTTAGAAGTTAAGTCCCATAGTGCTCAGAGCCATTTGAACCATTTGAACTTGTTCTTGTTTACCTGTGTCTTATTATTTCTTAGCAAGCATCGCCCTGTGGGAGATATAGCAGCATTGGTTTAGGTTTTTTTAACTAGTTCCTTGGAGGAAGAAGCAACTTCCTGGCTTAAAAATCACTTCATGGTTAACTTAAAACACTGTCATGTATAATTTTTTTTTTTTTTTTTTTTCAAATAACTTCCGGGAATTCAGCCAGGTAACACTTTCAGCGACCGCCGATATTTCGGCGGGAGAACACCCCGCCATTTTCAAGGCAAACTGCAATGGACAGGCGGTGTACATGCAAATTTAATACCTCGGTTCTCCGACAGAAGCAGGAAAGATAACACACACACACACACACACACACACTCACACACACACACACACACACACACACACACACACACACACACACACACACACTGAACACTAGTGCCACCAAAGATGACCAAAGTCAGAGCTATCGATAGTGAGACTATGAATTCGCAGGTGAGGCAGCATTGACTCTGTTCCTCTGTTTTTTGACAAGGGAGAGAGCCGGATTCCAAACAGAGTTTAAACAGAAACCTCCATCCCTGTTAACGAGGTTGCTCGCTAATTTAATCTCAACTGCCTCCCTAATGACACTGTCCCAATAGCTGGACGTGCATGCCAATATCTCGGTGTTATTATATAACATGGGGTGACCAGTATCCAAGCAATGTTCGGCAATAGCAGATCTATTTGGCTGCTGTAATCGTGTGTGTCGTTTATGCTCAGTACATCTGTCCTCCACGGTCCTGATAGTTTGACCAATATATGCCATGCCGCAGCTACAAGGAATACGATATACACCCGCCTTACGCAGTCCAAGATCATCCTTAACGGAACTCAAAAGTGCTCTAATTTTAGATGGAGTTCGGAAAACACATTTCACATCGTATTTCCGTAAAATATGACCGATCTTATTGGACGTGTTTCCTACATAAGGCAAAAAGGCAGTAGACTTAGATGTTGACTCAGAATTATCATCAATCACCCGATGTACAGTTGGTCGATAGCGCAACGCACATTCAATCTGTCTATCACTATAACCATTTTGACGAAATGTAACTTCAAGATGGGACAGCTCAGCTGGCAAAGTCTCAGCGTCAGAAACGACATGTGCCCTGTGTACCAAGGTACGAAGTACCCCTTCACGCTGAGCCAAATGGTGACAACTATTAGCTTGTAAGTACAAGTCGGTGTGAGTATGTTTCCTGTAGACTGCATGTCCCAATGATCCATCATCCTTCCTCCTAACCAACACATCGTGAAAGGGAAGGCAACCATCCTCTTCCACCTCCATCGTAAAACGAATGTTCGGATGGATCGAGTTCAGATGTTCTAGAAAGACATTCAAATTCTCCCTACCGTGAGGCCAAACAACGAAGGTATTGTCAACGTATCTAAAGAAACAGGCGGGTTTTAAAGGCACCGACTCCAATGCACGTTCCTCGAAGTCTTCCATAAATAAATTTGCGATCACAGGAGACAACGGACTACCCATCGCAACTCCATCTGTCTGCTCGTAATACTGGTCATCAAATAAAAAGTAAGTGGATGTCAACACATTCCTAAAGAGATTAGTTAAATCAGCACCAAACCTGGCTTCAATTAATCGCAACGAATCAGACAGAGGAACACGAGTGAAGAGAGAGACCACATCGAAACTCACTAAAATATCAGAGTCATTCAGCCTCAGTCCCTCCAAACGACGTAAAAAATCAGCTGAGTTCCTGATATGATGTTCACACCGTCCTACTTGTGGACTCAACAGAGAAGCAAGATGCTTGGATACACGATATGTCGGAGCGCCGATGTTACTCACTATAGGACAGAAAGGAACCCCTTCCTTATGGACCTTTGGAAGGCCATATAACCTAGGGGGAACGGCACTATAGGTGTTAAGCCTCTTGATTGTGTCCTGCGACAAACCACTTTTCTTCAGGAGGCTGTTGGTCTTTCTCTCAACATTTTTCGTGGGGTCAGCATCGATTCAGCGTATCGCAGAATCGATGCTGACCCCACGAAAAGTGTTGAGAGAAAGACCAACAGCCTCCTGAAGAAAAGTGGTTTGTCGCAGGACACAATCAAGAGGCTTAACACCTATAATGCCATTCCCCCTAGGTTATATGGCCTTCCAAAGGTCCATAAGGAAGGGGTTCCTTTCCGTCCTATAGTGAGTAACATCGGCGCTCCGACATATCGTGTATCCAAGCATCTTGCTTCTCTGTTGAGTCCACAAGTAGGACGGTGTGAACATCATATCAGGAACTCAGCTGATTTTTTACTTCGTTTGGAGGGACTGAGGCTGAATGACTCTGATATTTTAGTGAGTTTCGATGTGGTCTCTCTCTTCACTCGTGTTCCTCTGTCTGATTCGTTGCGATTAACTGAAGCCAGGTTTGGTGCTGATTTAACTAATCTCTTTAGGCATGTGTTGACATCCACTTACTTTTTATTTAATGACCAGTATCACGAGCAGACAGATGGAGTTACGATGGGTAGTCCGTTGTCTCCTGTGATCGCAAATTTATTTATGGAAGATTGAGGAACGTGCATTGGAGTCGGCGCCTTTAAAACCCGCCTGTTTCTTTAGGTACGTTGACAATACCTTCGTTGTTTGGCTTCGCGGTAGGGAGAATTTGAATGTCTTTCTAGAACATCTGAACTCGATCCACCCGAACATTCGTTTTACGATGGAGGTGGAAGAGGATGGTTGCCTTCCCTTTCTCGACGTGTTGGTTAGGAGGAAGGATGATGGATCATTGGAACATGCAGTCTACAGGAAACGTACTCACACCGACTTGTACTTACAAGCTAATAGTTGTCACCATTTGGCTCAGCGTGAAGGGGTACTTCGTACCTTGGTACACAGGGCACATATCGTTTCTGACACTGAGACTATGCCAGCTGAGCTGTCCCATCTTGAAGTTACATTTCGTCAAAATGGTTATAGTGATAGACAGATTGAACGTGCGTTGCGCTATCGACCAACTGTACATCGGGTGATTGATGATAATTCTGAGTCAACTCCTAAGTCTACTGCCTTTTTGCCTTATGTAGGAAACACGTCCAATAAGATCGGTCGTATTTTACAGAAATACGATGTGAAATGTGTTTTCTGACCTCCATCTAAAATTAGAGCACTTTTGAGTTCCGTTAAGGATGATCTTGGACTGCGTAAGGCGGGTGTATATCGTATTCCTTGTAGCCGCGGCATGGCATATATTGGTCAAACTATCAGGACCGTGGGGGACAGATCTACTGAGCATAAACGGCACACACGATTACAGCAGCCAAATAGATCTGCTATTGCCGAACATTGCTTGGATACTGGTCACCCCATGTTGTATAATAACACCGAGATATTGGCATGCACATCCAGCTATTGGGACAGTGTCATTAGGGAGGCAGTTGAGATTAAATTAGCGAGCAACCTCATTAACAGGGATGGAGGTTTCTGTTTAAACTCTGTTTGGAATCCGGCTCTCTCCCTTGTCAAAAAACAGAGGAACAGAGTCAATGCTGCCTCACCTGCGAATTCATAGTCTCACTATCGATAGCTCTGACTTTGGTCATCTTTGGTGGCACTAGTGTTCAGTGTGTGTGTGTGTGTGTGTGTGTGTGTGTGTGTGTGTGTGGTGTGTGTGTGGTGTGTGTGTGTGTGTGTGTGTGTGTGTGTGTGTTTGAATTCCCGGAAGTTATTTGAAAGTTGTATACGCCAGGAGAAACTCAGGTCTCACTGTCATGTATAAGTTTCATAATCAAGTTAAACTTCTGATCACAATTATAATAGTAAAAAATTAGCTCGTAATACACACAGTCAAATCCCAGACACATGCTTTATTCATACCACACTGCCACTTAATGTAACGCCCAACAGTGTGATAATAACAATGGGAAATTGTTCACTGTGTAATGACTACTGCAGTGTCACACATTTCTACATTGCTTAAGTTAGCAGCAGTTAAAGAAGCAGCACAAAAACTTCCAAATAACTATCAACAAGACCGTCAAAACAAGATGAATTATTCCCAGCAAAGGCAGTGACGACTAATGAAGGGAAGGGTGGGGAGGCAACAGTTCGAAACAAACATTTTGCGGGAAATTCATTTTGTTTAACATTACACATAGACTAATTTTATCAGTCAATTTTCTCACTATCATTTAAAGTTTAAAAATAAGGTAATGTAAATTAATAATTTTACTTATTTCAATATGTGTTTTGTTTACTTGTATGCATACTACCTGCAATATCCTTGCATACCACCAGTGGTGCAAGTACCACTGTCTGGGAACCCATAGTGTAGATGATAGAATTCTGATAGGGAAATGCAAATAGTGTAGCATTAAAGGTCTTTCCCTTGTGTGAATGGAGTCATAAACTATCAATAGAAAAGCAAGGGTCACATCAGATATAATAGGAATAGGATTGAATTCAAATTGGTGAAACATTAAATATGGTGTGTTGCAAGGTTCAGTGCTTGGCCTGCTCCTGTTCTTGATCTACGTAAATAATTTATAAAAGACAATGGAGGACTCATCAAAAACTGGAATGTTCACTGATTACACAAGTATATTGATAAAAGGTCCATACAAATTCATATCAGACACAGCCAGGAGGGTAATGGAACAATCTTACAACTGGTTCACAGCCAACATTTTAATCCTTAATATTGCAAAACTCTTATTATGCTATTCCAAACAAATAAATATGACTTACAGGTACTAGAAGTAGAGAACAAGGGGCTTACACTGATTCCCAGTATGTGAAGTTCTGGGGCATCAAGATGAGTGTTAAACTAAGCTGGTGCCAGCATGTGGTCAAGTTAACCAAAAAGTTCAGTTCTAGCAGCTTTGCACTCAAGAGTCTTCTCTCACAGTGTTGTTAGCATATTTTGCACATTTTTGGTCAATTCTGTCCTATGCAGCAATCTTCAGGGGCACTGCAGTGAAGGTGGATAAAAAATATTTATTCTGTAGATGCATAAAGTAAGAATATTGTGTGAAGTTGATAACTAAACACCTTGCAGCAGACTTACATTTACACGCCAGTACACATACTCCCAAACAGTGTTCGTGGTTAATATGAAAAAGATTACTGTCACTATACTAGAAGTAGAAATAATTTCCATATAGACTGCGTCCCCCTCTAGGGTTAAGAATGGAGTTTTATGTTCCAGTGCAGAAGTCTGTAACACATTGCCAGTGGGCATATGGTAGAAAATTGAAAATCCCCAAATACTTAAAACACAAAGTAAAATAATACCTCATTAGCCATTACTTCTACAATCTGTCTAAATTCTTGGATTCGGGAATTTAAATTCTGCCTAACCCTAATATTTCTATCAGACAGATTCTAATATTGCCAGTATGTAAAAAGCTGATAGTAGTCTGCGCAGAGTTAAAATGCTTTGTGTGAAGTATTAGGTCAGTGTTCGTCAAACTTGCTGCTTATGTACCGATCTTATTATTCATCCAGAACGTACATAAATTAGTAATTTATGAGCCCTCAATGGACCAGCCATAGTAAGGGTGTGGTAAGTTAGCTGTCAGCCCCCAAGAACTGATTGTTTAAAAGTTGACACTATTCAAAACACTTTGTGTTGAATGTTTTTTGTTTTGCAAGGGTACCACATGCCAGTCAAGATTTTTGTAATTTTTTTACATTTATGATGCATGAAGTTCAAAACTCAAAAATACCTCCTCCAAAGCCATTCAATGCAATCGTCAAAAATTCTCGAGAAAATGGACTTTTTAAGTTTTCCAGTCACATTTAATACACTAAAATAAGATGAATGTACAAATGTGAGCAGTGTGACTCTGTGGTAGAGTGTTTTCTCACTGTGTGGGGGGCCTGTGTTCAATTCCAGGTGGAATCAAATTTTTTATTTTTTTCCATTCGGTTGAAGCACTAATGTCATTTAAATATAAAATTCATTAATTATATGCTAATTAAACTTCAGACTATTTGGGCATAGCTTCTGCAATCTTATACAGTGCTCCAAAGTCCAAATTTTTCATTTACTAAGTGTACACACTATTAAAAATGGAGACATCTTTCTGCATCTGTGTTGTTTCTGTGTAGCCTTATATTTGGTAAGACAGTACTATGTATTAAGATCGCATATGATGTATCCTGCCTTTCCCAGCAGACACATTTTCCCATTTTTTTTATTCTACCTCCACAAAAGACACACATTTCTAAATGTTTGAAATTCTCTGCTTACTTTTCAGTTTGCACTTGTATATTCTATTCTTGTCACATGTATTATTATGTTATATGTTGCAGAATTAAACCCCATGCCAACAGAAGACATTTGCCAACATTTTAATGAATTGCGTAGTGATATGGTTCTTCTGTATGAATTAAAAATGGCACTAGCAACATGTGAATTTGAACTGCAAACACTTCGTCATCAGTATGAAGCCCTCAATCCAGGAAAGGTTAGTACTCCCCAAATGATTCATTATTATTATTATTATTTCAGAGTTTGTGTTTGTCAAAACCATTAAATTATGTCATTTTTTGAAAATGACAATGGCCAGAAGAAAATAAGAGAAATACTTTCTTCAGAAGAAGTGACAACAAGATGACAAAGCCTTTTCCTTTATTTCAGGAAAAGGTTCTTCACATAATACTGTATAGTGCAGTTTGTTTCAATAGCTATAAATTTTCAACAGAAATAGCTTTGATTTTATTTATATCAAGAGGAGAATTTACTTGAGAAGACTCAAGAGTCCTACTTTTGGGGTAGACATCGTAGAATTCACTAACTGAAAACTCCCCACTCATCAATAGCCTCCTAAATAAATAAAAAAACTTAGATTCAAAATGAAAGATTTAAAGCTAGGAACCAAGGGAACCTTCATATAGCATCATAGACAAAAGGACTGAAGAAAATGGGGTTAGTCACAATTGTAGTACCAGTTTCACTTTCACAGTAAAATCTTACTTTGTATGTGAGACCTTGTATCACATTTTGTATCCTGTCCACATCTTGTGGCTTCATGCTAAATATCGTGTGGTTATTTCAAAAGTTCTGCATTTATTTTACAAAACAAAATACCTATACAGGCCTTCAACATAATCTCCATTGGTGCTTGTGACAGCTTCCCAACATTTTGGCTACTTCGGTATTCTGGGTAGGGCACCTTCATTGTTGAGCTGTCTGGTTACTTGGGAATCTTCAACAGTTGTACCAGAATGTTTTCCATAGACTTGTTGCTTCAATTTGGGAATCAATCAAAGTCTGGTGGTCTATTATCAGAACTGTATGGTGGATGGGGAAATATTTCCGATCCATATATTTTGAGCATTTCTCTCACTGGTAGGGCAATATATGGTCTCGCATTATCATGTAAAATGAGGACACCAGCTACAAACATGTAAGGCCTTCTTTGACAACTTTTTAGGCATGAAACATTTTCCAGTATGCGCATGTTACATCCCCTGTGGTGCTTCCTTTGTAGCTATGACTCCATTCATGTCATACCAAAAGATCGTTATCAGTTTCGCCTTTGGAATTTTTTTGGGCATGGAGAGTCGGAACATTTCCATTGCGATGACTGAGACTTCAGTTCTGGCGCAAAATTTTGTATCTACGTTTTATCGAGTGCAACAATCCTTTTCAGAAACTGTTCTCCTTCCATTCAATAAGGCTGCAACTTTTTCTCTCTTCAACTTTCCAAGTATGAGTCTGTAAACTGAAGTGACAGACATTCTGGCATTGTATGCAATTGCCTCATGTTTCTCATCAATCCTCTCTCAAAGTGTCATTAACAATAGCATGAGAGGTGTAGTCTGTTGCATTGATGGTCATCTGCTTTTGGGTTGTCCTCAGTGTTTACCCGATCTTCTTCGAAATGAGCAGACCACTAAGGCCATGTCCTACATGAGCGACAGAAGCGAGCAACAGGTTCAGGCTACAAAACACAACCGCAGGTGCAGTTACGGAGTGTCCTATGTGAGCGACATCTGTGTCGCTGCCTGTCTCCCGCTGCAACTGGCGACGTTTGAATTCAAACACGTTTGAAGCTTTTTGCTGCAGCACGCACGACATAGAGCGACAGCCATGTGTCATCTCGGCACAGCAGTGGAACGGACACGACGGCAGCTATGAATTACTTAACACCCGATTTTAAGAAAACTATTCGGTGAAAAAATTCGACTCTTCAGCAACCTATAGCTTGAAATCTTTAAACGATAAAGGTCTGAATTTATTTTTGTTATTCATCATCGTTACTGTGCTGCACGAAATTGAGTACATGACTGCACGAAATTTTTAAGAATTTGCAGAGGTAAAATCACATTGTGTAGACTTTCTGTATAGTTCATTTAAGGCCATACATTATTGCATATGAAATGTAACCAATGTGTGTAAATTGTATTTAAAGTTGAGACCGGAATGATCTCTCTCTTCATTCTTGAGATATTGGTTGTTATATCCGCGGACGGGTCGCTCGTGGCACGTCCGAACCTTTCCTTCAGGAATCAAGTGGTCGTAAAAATCATCGTATCTCATAAAAGATTCAAGATATCGAAACGACGAATTTTGGAAATGACAGCAAGCAGATATGACTATTTTATCACATGGTTAACATTTGATACGTTTTTGTAAATGCATGAGCAGAGCAAAAACAAGACTCCCTATAACTTACACCATGAGATTTTGTCCAAATTTTCATAGCCAAACAAAGGGAGAGAAATAGGTAAATGGGGTATCAAAGTGACCATCATGAGGTCTAGTTTGGCATGAAAATATTTTAACTGCTTGAAAGTAATCTGAGTAATCAAAGAAAACTTAATTTATAAGCTGAGGAAAAATTGAAATATTACACAAAAAGCTGCTGCCAAGCTATGTATATGAAGTTTCAAAAATTTCATCAGTTCAAAACCTAGCTATTTTGCACATAAAAAGATACATTGGTGCGGTATTTAAATGTCAAAAAGGCTTCCTTCGAATCAAGTATGGTAGGAAGGCAAATGAGGAGTCAGTAAGATCATGCTTTTTCAATAAAATTTGAAATTAAAAAATGAAAGAAATCAGTCAAATAGTTTATGAAATGATTTGTGTAAAAGAAATAAGTAGATCAGAGAAATGTTCTACGTGCCTTTGAATGATGCTCGAAATCATGAACAGAAAATGAGGTGCACCAAAACTTTCCCTAATATTTTTTATTTAATACTTTCAGACAAATCATTACACAAGATGTTTGACTTTCTCTTCAAAAATCTTGTAAGCTTTACTTTTACAGACTATTTAGAGTAATTGAAACGCTTTGCCTTAACATTGACTGCTGATGAATTATCCTCGCAACATCAAATATCTGTAAAATTTCATGGTTCTGTAATATATTAGGAACTAAATGTGTGTGATTGCTAAGGTCTTGTCAAAGAACTTGATCTTTACATCTATTCTAGTGTTCTTTGGCAAGACCTTAAAAATATACTGAGCAATGCAATGTGAACAGTATACATAAAACTTAGTATACAGAATTGTAACTGAGTCAGTAAAAATATAAAAATGATCCATAATTGAACCCAGGACCTTTTTCTAACACGTAATCATGAACTGCAAACTCTAACTCTACACCACAGCTAGCTGTTGTTTACTGGTATCAATCTTTGTACTTGTTTGTATTTATCGTAGTTAGTCATGTAGTAATCATCCGCATTTATTGGCTGTTAAAAGTTCTTGATCATATTCAAAAACAAAGATGATGTGACTTACCATACGAAAGCGCTGGCAGGTCGATAGAAACACATTTGTGTTTCTATTGACCTGCCAGCGCTTTCGTATGGTAAGTCACATCATCTTTGTTTTTAAATATATTTTTCCTGCGTGGAATGTTTGAAAGAAACATTCCACATGGGAAAAATATATTAAAAAAAGGATGCTATGACTTACCAAACGGGAAAACGCTGGTAGATCGACACAATAAAAAACACACAAACACACACACAAATATCAAGCTTTCACAACCCATGGTTGCTTCATCAGGAAAGAGGGAGGGATAGGGCAAGACAAAAGGATGTGGGTTTTAAGGGAGAGGGTAAGGAGTCATTCCAATCCCAGGAGTGGAAAGACTTACCTTAGAGGGAAAAAGGGACAGGTATACACTCGCGCGCACACACACACACACACACACACACACACACACACACACACACACACACACATATATATATCCATCCGCACATATACAGGCACAAGCAGACATGTGTAAAGGCAAAGAGTGTGTGTATTAAATTTAAAAACAAAGATGACGTGACTTACCATACAAAAGCGCTGGCAGGTCGATAGAAACACAAACAGACACATACATACACACAAAATTCAAGCTTTTGCAACAAACTGTTGCCTCATCAGGAAAGAAGGAAGGAGAGGGAAAGACGAAAGGAAGTGGGTTTTAAGGGAGAGGGTAAGGAGTCTTCCAATCCCGGAAGCGGAAAGATTTACCTTAGGGGGAAAAAAGGACGGGTATACACTCGCCCACACACACATATCCATCCACACATATACAGACACAAGCAGACATATTTAAAGACAAAGAGTTTGGGCAGAGATGTCAGTCGAGGCGGAAGTGCAGAGGCAAAGATGATGTTGAATGACAGGTGAGGTATGAGTGGCGGCAACTTGAAATTAGCGGAGATTGAGGCCTGGTGGGTAACGGGAAGAGAGGATATATTGAAGAGCAAGTTCCCATCTCCGGAGTTCGGATAGGTTGGTGTTAGTGGGAAGTATCCAGATAACCCGGACAGTGTAACACTGTGCCAAGATGTGCTGGCCGTGCACCAAGGCATGTTTAGCCACAGGGTGATCCTCATTACCAACAAACACTGTCTGCCTGTGTCCATTCATGCGAATGGACAGTTTGTTGCTGGTCATTCCCACATAGAATGCGTCACAGTGTAGGCAGGTCAGCTGGTAGATCACGTGGGTGCTTTTATTTTCCGCTTTCAACACTACCGCTGCTATAAAATCCACCGTTTCTAGTTCAATAACAGCTGCTTTCACGTATTAAACAACCATTTCGGCTAGTTCTAATAACTTTTACTTTATTTCCACTTCCGTTTTTCGCACATCACTGATCATTTTTAGCCGCTCCCCACAGGTTTTAACGTCATTATTTCTTCGTCAGACAATTGTTAGCCCCATTTTCGTAATCTTTCACCACAACACCACTCCTTTTAATACATTTACACGTTTTTTCGAAATTTTCCCGAATTTCTCCGTCCTTTAACGTGTTTTAGCGGCAACACAACCACCTAACCTTCATGCACATCGCTGTCTACCAACCCAAGTTCAACACAGGATCAACTTAACCAACACTTTTTCGCCTTTTTTCATACCAGATCTCCATTACTTTCTAGTTCACCCTTATCTCTCCCCATATAATTTTTTTATCTTTCATTTTCATTTCAACCTCATGTTACACTTTCCACCTTCTAATACCATGTCACCCCCACAATGACCCCATTAAGTTTTATTTACATTCCCTCCGCAAACATGCCTTCAACCTAGCCAGATTACGCTCGCATGTATTAAATGTATTAAAAGGAGTGGTGTTGTGGTGAAAGATTACGAAAATGGGGCTAACAATTGTCTGACGAAGAAATAATGACGTTAAAACCTGTGGGGAGCGGCTAAAAATGATCAGTGATGTGCGAAAAACGGAAGTGGAAATAAAGTAAAAGTTATTAGAACTAGCCGAAATGGTTGTTTAATACGTGAAAGCAGCTGTTATTGAACTAGAAACGGTGGATTTTATAGCAGCGGTAGTGTTGAAAGCGGAAAATAAAAGCACCCACGTGATCTACCAGCTGACCTGCCTACACTGTGACGCATTCTATGTGGGAATGACCAACAACAAACTGTCCATTCCCATGAATGGACACAGGCAGACAGTGTTTGTTGGTAATGAGGATCACCCTGTGGCTAAACATGCCTTGGTGCACGGCCAGCACATCTTGGCACAGTGTTGCACCGTCCGGGTTATCTGGATACTTCCCACTAACACCAACCTATCAGAACTCCGGAGATGGGAACTTGCTCTTCAATATATCCTCTCTTCCCGTTATCCACCAGGCCTCAATATCCGCTAATTTCAAGTTGCCGCCACTCATACCTCACCTGTCATTCAACAACATCTTTGCCTCTGCACTTCTGCCTCGACTGACATCTCTGCCCAAACTCTTTGTCTTTAAATATGTCTGCTTGTGTCTGTGTATGTGTGGATGGATATGTGTGTGTGCGAGTGTATACCCGTCCTTTTTTCCCCCTAAGGTAAGTCTTTCCGCTCCCGGGATTGGAATGACTCCTTACCCTCTCCCTTAAAACCCACATCCTTTCGTCTTTTCCCTCTGCTTCCCTCTTTCCTGATGAGGCAACGGTTTGTTGCGAAAGCTTGAATTTTGTGTGTATGTTTGTGTTTGTTTGTGTGTCTGTCGACCTGCCAGCACTTTCATTTGGTAAGTAACATCATCTTTGTTTTTAGATATATATTTCCTACGTGGAATGTTTCCCTCTATTATAACCATATCATTAATTTGAACCCAACAATTACGTTTGTTATTGTCGCTGTTGCATTTCGAAATCTTTCCTGTCGTCTTATTTTCTCTTTCTGTTTTTACCAGTAGTCTCACTTTGTATTCACCTTCCCCTTTTTACCGTAATACAATTTATCCCGCCTATATATACTCAATAATACGTAACCAACTTCCAAACCATAACCAAAAATTTTTATTTTCCGCTTTCAACACTACCGCTGCTATAAAATCCACTGTTTCTAGTTCAATAACAGCTGCTTTCACGTATTAAACAACCATTTCGGCTAGTTCTAATAACTTTTACTTTATTTTCACTTCCGTTTTTCGCACATCACTGATCATTTTTAGCCGCTCCCCACAGGTTTTAACGTCATTATTTCTTCGTCAGACAATTGTTAGCCCCATTTTCGTAATCTTTCACCACAACACCACTCCTTTTAATACATTTACACGTTTTTTCGAAATTTTCCCGAATTTCTCCGTCCTTTAACGTGTTTTAGCGGCAACACAACCACCTAACCTTCATGCACATCGCTGTCTACCAACCCAAGTTCAACACAGGATCAACTTAACCAACACTTTTTCGCCTTTTTTCATACCAGATCTCCATTACTTTCTAGTTCACCCTTATCTCTCCCCATATAATTTTTTTATCTTTCATTTTCATTTCAACCTCATGTTACACTTTCCACCTTCTAATACCATGTCACCCCCACAACGACCCCATTAAGTTTTATTTACATTCCCTCCGCAAACATGCCTTCAACCTAGCCAGATTACGCTCGCATATTTTATTTTCTCAGGCTTGTCTGACATATGGCATAACCCCCAAAGGCCTCACACTTAAAGTTCCCATCTCTGGCTGCAACCCTCCTTTCCATCAGTCCCTATACCAGTTCCAAACTGAACAATCCATTGCCCTCACCCACCTAATCCTTCACCTACACACCAACTCAGCCAATGAACACACCCGTCAACTCCTATCCTTAATAAAAGTCCTCAATCTTTCCTCTCCCACATCCACACCGGCTATTCAGAGCATCCTCCTACAGGCCAACCACAAATTAGAACAGCATGCCACCCTTCACCTCAAAAAACTATCCAATCTCCTGGTTTCCCACCTCCGGAAAGGCAACTCACTCACCCTTCACAACCTTTCCAGCAAACCTCAACCACCTCTCATTGCACACAAACCCAGTCTCTCCCATCTACTCAGTCTCCCACTTCCAGCTCCACTCCCTCCAAAACCTCAAAATTCCAAGCAACACAATCTGGCACCACAACACCCTAATTCAGTAGTTAACCTTTCCTCCAAACCTCTCTCCCAATCCGAAACCTCTGTCCTATCCAAAGGCCTCACCTTCAGCCCCACTCCCAGATTCAACCAAACAGCCCTCGTCAAAGATTTACTGTCCTACACTCGTACTCTCTGCTGGAAGTATCACTTTGCCACGAAGAAAAATGATCCTAATCCTACCCCTAATGATCCAACTCCCCAAGACACTATCCAAATTGAACCCTGCCTGGAACAGTTACGTCCTCCGTCACAGTGGGACCCACCTCCTCTTCCTCAAAATCACCCTCTCCAAACCTTCCAGGAATTTCTGACTTCCAGCCTTGCCTCTCAATCCTTCTTAAAAAACCTTAATCCTACTCCCAACATCACCACTGCTGAAGCCCAGGCTATCCGTGATCTGAAGGCTGACCGGTCCATCATCATTCTTCCGGCGGACAAGGGTTCCACGACCGTGGTACTTGATCATCAGGAGTATGTGGCTGAGGGAACGTGTCAGCTTTCAGACAACACCACATACAAAGTTTGCCAAGGTAATCCCATTCCTGATGTCCAGGCGGAGCTTCAAGGAATCCTCAGAACCTTAGGCCCCCTACAAAACCTTTCACCTGACTCCATCAACCTCCTGACCCCACCGACACCCCGCACCCCTACCTTCTACCTTCTTCCTAAAATTCACAAACCCAATCATCCCGGCCACCCCATTGTAGCTGGTTACCAAGCCCCCACAGAACGTATCTCTGTCTACGTAGATCAACACCTTCAACCCATTACGTGCAGTCTCCCATCCTCCATCAAAGACACAAACCACTTTCTCGAACGCCTGGAATCCTTACCCAATCCGTTACCCCCAGAAACCATCCTTGTAACCATTGATGCCACTTCCTTATACACAAATATCCCGCATGTCCAGGGCCTCGCTGCGATGGAGCACTTCCTTTCACACCGATCACCTGCCACCCTACCTAAAACCTCTTTCCTCATTACCTTAGCCAACTTCACCTGACCCACAACTTCTTCACTTTTGAAGGCCAGACATACCAACAATTAAAGGGAACAGCCATGGGTACCAGGATGGCCTCTTCGTATGCCAACCTATTCATGGGTCGCTTAGAGGTAGCCTTCTTGGTTACCCAGGCCTGCCAACCCAAAGTTTGGTACAGATTTATTGATGACATCTTCATGATCTGGACTCACAGTGAAGAAGAGCTCCAGAATTTCCTCTCCAACCTCAACTCCTTTGGTTCCATCAGATTCACCTGGTCCTACTCCAAATCCCATGCCACTTTCCTTGATGTTGACCTCCACCTGTCCAGTGGCCAGCTTCACACATCCGTCCACATCAAACCAACCAACAAGCAACAGTACCTCCATTACGACAGCTGCCACCCATTCCACATCAAACGGTCCCTTCCCTACAGCCTAGGTCTTCATGGCAAACGAATCTGCTCCAGTCCGGAATCCCTGAAGCATTACACCAACAACCTGACAACAGCTTTCGCATCCCGCAACTACCCTCCCAACCTGGTACAGAAGCAAATAACCAGAGCCACTTCCTCATCCTCTCAAACCCAGAACCTCCCACAGAAGAACCACAAAAGTGCCCCACTTGTGACAGGATACTTTCTGGGACCGGATCAGATTCTGAATGTGACTCTCCAGCAGGGATACGACTTTCTCAAATCCTGCCCTGAAATGAGATCCATCCTTCATGAAATCCTCCCCACTCCACCAAGAGTGTCCTTCCGCCGTCCACCTAACCTTCGTAACCTCTTAGTTCATCCCTATGAAATCCCCAAACCACCTTCCCTACCCTCTGGCTCCTACCCTTGTAACCGCCCCCGGTGTAAAACCTGTCCCATGCACCCTCCCACCACCACCTACTCCAGTCCTGTAACCCGGAAGGTGTACACGATCAAAGGCAGAGCCACGTGTCAAAGCACCCACGTGATCTACCAACTGACCTGCCTACACTGTGACGCATTCTATGTGGGAATGACCAGCAACAAACTGTCCATTCCCATGAATGGACACAGGCAGACAGTGTTTGTTGGTAATGAGGATCACCCTGTGGCTAAACATGCCTTGGTGCACGGCCAGCACATCTTGGCACAGTGTTACCCCATCCGGGTTATCTGGATACTTCCCACTAACACCAACCTATCCAAACTCCGGAGATGGGAACTTGCCCTTCAATATATCCTCTCTTCCCGTTATCCACCAGGCCTCAATCTCCGCTAATTTCAAGTTGCCGCCACTCATACCTCACCTGTCATTCAACAACATCTTTGCCTCTGCACTTCTGCCTCGACTGACATCTCTGCCCAAACTCTTTGTCTTTAAATATGTCTGCTTGTGTCTGTATATGTGTGGATGGATATGTGTGTGTGTGCGAGTGTATACCCGTCCTTTTTTCCCCCTAAGGTAAGTCTTTCTGCTCCCGGGATTGGAATGACTCCTTACCCTCTCACTTAAAACCCACATCCTTTCGTCTTTCCCTCTCCTTCCCCCTTTCCTGATGAGGCAACAGTTTGTTGCGAAAGCTTGAATTTTGTGTGTATGTTTGTGTTTGTTGGTGTGTCTATCGACCTGCCAGCACTTTCATTCGGTAAGTCACCTCATCTTTGTTTTTATATATAATTTTTCCCACGTGGAATGTTTCCCTCTATTTTTTATATATATATATATATATATATATATATATATATATATATATATATTTATATATATATATATATATATATATATAGAGGGAAACATTCCACATGGGAAAAATATATCTAAAAACACAGATGATGTGACTTACCGAACGAAAGTGATGGCGGGTCGATAGACACACAAACATACACACAAAATTCAAGCTTTTGCAACAGACGGTTGCTTCATCGGGAAAGAGGGAAGGAGAGGGAAAGATGAAAGGATGTGGGTTTTAAGGGAGAGGGTAAGGAGTCATTCCAATCCCGGGAGCAGAAAAACTTACTTTAGGGGGAAAAAAGGACAGGTATACACTCGTACAAACACACATATCCATCTGCACATACACAGACACAAGCAGACATGTGTAAAGGCAAAGAGTTTCTGTATATATATATATATATATATATATATATCTAAAAAGAAAGATGATGAAAATTACCAAACAAAAGCGCTGGCAGGTCGACAGACACACAAACAAACACAAACATACACACAAAATTCTAGCTTTCGCAACCAATGGTTGCCTCGTCAGGAAAGAGGGAAGGAGAAGGAAAGACAAAAGGATATGGGTTTTAAGGGAGAGGGTAAGGAGTCATTCCAATCCCGGGAGCGGAAAGACTTACCTTAGGGGGAAAAAGGACAGGTATAAACTCGCACACACACACATATCCATCCACACATACACAGACACAAGCAGACATGTCTGCTTGTGTGCGAGTTTATACCTGTCCTTTTTCCCCCTAAGGTAAGTCTTTCCGCTCCCGGGATTGGAATGACTCCTTACCCTCTCCCTTAAAACCCATATCCTTTTGTCTTTCCTTCTCCTTCCCTCTTTCCTGATGAGGCAACCATTGGTTGCGAAAGCTAGAATTTTGTGTGTATGTTTGTGTTTGTTTGTGTGTCTATCGACCTGCCAGCGCTTTTGTTTGGTATATATATATATATATATATTTTACATGCAGTCTCCCATCCTTTATCAAAGATATCAACCACTTTCTCGAATGCCTGGAATCCTTACCCAATCTGTTACCCCTGGAAACCATCCTTGTAACCATTGATGCCACTTCCCTATACACAAATATCTCGCACGTCCAGGGCCTCGCTGCGATGAAGCACTTCCTTTCACGCCGATCACCTGCCACCCTGCCTAAAACCCCTTTCCTCATTACTTTAGCCAGCTTCATCCTAACTCACAACTTCTTCACTTTTGAAGGTGACATACCAACAATTAAAGGGAACAGCCATGGGTACCATGACGGCCCCCTCATACGCGAACCTATTTATGGGTCGCTTAGAGGAAGCCTTCTTGGTTACCCAGGCCTGCCAACCCAAAGTTTGGTACAGATTTATTGACGACATCTTCATGATCTGGACTCACAGTGAAGAAGAGCTCCAGAATTTCCTCTCCAACCTCAACTCCTTTGGTTCTATCAGATTCACCTGGTCCTACTCCAAATCCCATGCCACTTTCCTCGACGTTTACCCCCATCTGTCCAGTGGCCAGCTTCACACATCCGTCCACATCAAACCCACCAACAAGCAACAGTACCTCCATTATGACAGCTGCCACGAATTCCATATCAAATGGTCCCTTCCCTACAGCTTAGGTCTTCGTGGCAAATGAATCTGCTCCAATCCCAAATCCCTGAACCATTACACCAACAACCTGAAAACAGCTTTCGCATCCCGCAGCTACCCTCCCGACCTGGTACAGAAGCAGGTAACCAGAGCCACTTCCTCATCTCCTCAAACCCAGAACCTCCCACAGAAGAACCCCAAAAGTGCCTCACTTGTGACAGGATACTTTCCGGGACTGGATTAGACTCTGAATGTGGCTCTCCAGCAGGGATACGACTTCCTCAAATCCTGCCCTGAAATGAGATCCATCCTTCATGAAATCCTCCCCACTCCACCAAGAGTGTCTTTCCGCTGTCCACCTAACCTTCGTAACCTTTTGGTTCATCCCTATGAAATACCCAAACCACCTTCCCTACGCTCTGGCTCCTACCCTTGTAACCGCCCCCGGTGTAAAACCTGTCCCATGCACCCTTCCACCACCACCTACTCCGGTCCTGTAACCCGGAAGGTGTACACAATCAAAGGCAGAGCCACGTGTGAAAGCACCCACGTGATTTACCAACTGACCTGCCTACACTGAGAAGCCTTCTGTGTGGGAACGACCAGCAACAAACTGTCCATCCGCATGAGTGGACACAGGCAGACAGTGTATGTTGGTAATGAGGATCACCCTGTGGCTAAACATGCTTTGGTGCACGGCCAGCACATCTTGGCACAGTGTTACCCCGTCCGGGTTATCTGGATACTTCCCACTAACACCAACCTATCCAAACTCCGGAGATGGGAACTTGCCCTTCTATATATCCTCTCTTCCCGTTATCCACCAGGCCTCAATCTCCGCTAATTTCAAGTTGCCGCCCTTCGTACATCACTTGTCACTCAACAACATCTTTGCCTCTGTACTTCCGCCTCGACTGACATCTCTGCCCAAACTCTTTGCCTTTACATATGTCTGCTTGTGTGTATATATATAGTGTGTGTGTGTGTGTGTGTGTGTGTGTGTGTGTGTGTGTGTGTGTGGGCGCGCGCGCGTGTGCGTGCGTGTGTGTGCGTGCATGTGGGCGCGCGTGCGCGAGTGTATACCTGTCGCTTTTTCCCCCTAAGGTAACTCTTTCCGCTCCCGGGATTGGAATGACTTCTTACCCTCTCCCTTAAAACCAACATCCTTTCGTCTTTCCCTCTCCTTCCCTCTTTCCTGGTGAAGCAACCGTGGGTTGCGAAAGCTTGATATTTGTGTGTGTGTGTGTGTGTGTGTGTGTGTGTGTGTGTGTGTGTGTGTGTGTGTGTGTTTTTGTGTATATTTTATTGTGTCTATCTACCGGCACTTTCCCGTTTGGTAAGTCACAGCACTTTTTTAATATATATATTGATGAGATAGTATAATGCTCCTCTGCTCATTCAAGTGCATTCGAAGTATTTGTCTGGTGATCTTCGTATTTGATATTTATGAAATTCTCCACAGAGATTCCTCCCTTTGTAAGTTTCATGCACAGCATTCCTTTTCGCTTTATTTTCTTAAGTAATCCTAATTCTGTAGCCTTACTCTCCAGCTACAGTAATCTACAGGTTAGGGATGCTGTTTTATTGAAACAGCTGGTTGGCTCTGAGCAGCCATCTTGTAGCGCGACATGGTTGCTTGCACGCAGGACACCCAAGTTTTCGCCCGATGCTGCTGTTTGTCACTGGATTGTCGCGTATCCAGAAGTCGCTCGCTTCTGTCGCTCACGTAGGACACAGCCTAAGATAACCTATGATCCACTCCACTATTCCCACACACCTTTCTCAAAGCGTTGTAAATTTCCAGTGGGTTCTTTCCATGCAGGGATTCGATTTTGATGTAATGCAGGTCACTATGGGTAATCCAAGATGAGTCTCTTTCAGCTTCCATTTTAAGACTGAATCACTCATGACACAGCCATGCGAACCAGCAAACACATATACAACCATCACGCCTGAAGTCTCGCTCACAACTGACATGAATTTCAACTTGATCACACCATCATAACGCCTGTGCATGCACTGTGTGCAGGACTTTTGAAATGACCCGTGTACCGATTGCAAGTTAATCAGGATAGCCTCCCAGAAACACAGGTCAATACACAACAAGATAGAATAACTGAGAAAATAATAAAATGCCAGAAACAGATGGAATTTTAAAGTGACAGAAAAGGATGTCGATATTTCACTGATTTACAGTATGTGAGGCAAAAATTAGTGACAAATAAAAACATTTGAACTATGGTAAAAGATGTGAGAAAGGGAAAAAGAGAATGTACTTGAGGGAAACAAAAAGCTTAAGCTGAGGTCTGGTGGATGGCTGTTGCTTTAAGTTCTCCCCCCCCCCCCCCCCCCCCCCCCCCCCCCAAATCTTCTTAACTGTTAACTCTGCTGTTTCTAACACTGTAGAATTGTCACTTGAAGAAAGTCTGTGTGATGATATGACAAAAAGGCAGTGTCCAGTGGAGGCTGCAAGCACAAATTCTAATTGCGAATTATTTTCTTTTTAATCTTTCTTGCCATTTGGATTATCGGATGAAATATTATATGAAGTTCTTGTCCCATAAAAGGAAAAAAAAAATTAGAACTGCTACACTTATCCATTAAGCTATTTCCATCTGGTACCCATATAGTTGTTTCTAAGTGAAAGTGATGTATATGTTTCAGACTCTCCCTGTACCAAGTGCAATATCTTTAGACTCTGAAGAATCTCGTACACAGAGTGCTGAAGGTGATGCTCCAGCTGTGAAACAGAAGGCAATTTCAGAAGTTATTGATGTAGTAGGTTCACCTGGTACACCAAGTGCACCTTGATTCCATAGCATGTACTTTATATCTTGTATATTTTCTGTAGATTACATTTTTTCTCAAAATGTTTAATTTTGTACTTTTATGATTTATATTTAATTCAAACAGTAGTAGAGTATAAAAGTAAGAGTGTAAATATTCATTCATCTGAATTTACATAAAAAGTAGAAAATGTCCGATTGTGTAACTTAAACTTCTTTTGTATAAAAAAATGGAAAATTAGTAACATGACTTTCTCTTCAGTACTATAAATAAACTGCTCGAAAGCTCAGCAACACCTTCATGACTTTTTGTTGCAGACCCCTTTCTCAATACTTTTTAGAGCACAGCAAATTTGTAGGTATAGCCAGTACTGGACATAAAAGAATGCCTGAATTCCCATTGGAGTGTAGTGGAGTGAACCACTGTTCAGTCTGCCACATGTCTCTAAGGGTAATTTCATGCTTCGACAGTGTGCTGTCACTATAAGACAGGGGAAGTTGTCCTCAAATTGGCACACACCAGGAATGTAAATTTGTCACACGTTAAGAGTCTGGAGAAAAATAACCAAACTTAAGAAACTTTTAACTGTTCTGCCCTCTCTTCACCTGATGTGAAAATCAATGCACTGTTATTGTAAGAACTAGTCTGTAGAATGTAGCTACCAAGTTAAGCCTAATGGCCCTGCTTTTCAATAGTTCACAGCGCATGCACACTGAACATCCAGAACATTGACTTATCAATATAAACCAGTCCAGGTAATAGTAGCATCACCTGGCGAGGAATAACTGCTAGTCAGACGCATGTACAGTGCATTTTGTATCTGTTGGAGTGCTGTCCATGTGCAGAATGGGGAATGGGCACGATCTGAGTTTTCAAGGGCAGATTGTGACGGCTCAGCACAAGCATTTTGGAAACTGCACAGCCTGTCAGGTGTTTGATGACTGCTGTGGTGTGTCTTCAACAAGTGACAAAACCAAGGTCAAACCCCACATCCAGACATCGTGAGGTTGGGTTGCCCCCTCATCACTGCGTCGGACGTCATAGGCTGGGCAGACTGATAAAACAGGACAGGCAGTGAACTATGGTGGAAATAACATCAGATTTATGCTGGGCAGAGTACAAGTGTGTCTACATACGCAGTGCACTGAACACTCCCAATGATGGGCCTCTGCAGTCGCGACCGATGCATGTACCAAAGTTACCACCACGATATCTGTTACTACAGTGGAAATGGGCACATGATGTTGGCACAGTGGCAGAGCATTACACGGTCTGATGAATCCCGATACCTTCTTCATTGTGCCAATGGGAGGGTGTGAATCCGTCTTCCAGGGAAACAGTTCCTTGACATCAGTACTGTGGGATGGAGACAAGCTGGCAGTGGCTCCATTATGCTCTGGAGAATATTCACGTGGGCGTCTATGGGTCCAGTGGAGTTTGGCAAGCCACCATGACAGCCAAAGAGTACCATACGCTGATTGCAGACCATGTACAGCCTTAATGACAATCATGTTTCCTGACTGCATTGGCATATTTCAACAATATTATACGCCATACCACGAGGCCAGGAGTGCGATGGAGTAGTTAGAGGAACACAGTGCTGAGCTCCAACTGACAAGCTGCTGCCGCCCCCTCCAACTCTCCAGATCTGAACTGAACATGGTGTCTGAGCTCATCACACCCCTTCCAGGAACTGACAGAAATTAGATGACTTGTGCATGCAGATGTGGCGTCAACTCCATCCAGCAACCTCCCATGACTTCATTGCTTCCTTGCCATGACGCATCACCAGAATGCTGTCTATTAGGTACACATAGGTGGTCATAATGTTTTGGCTGATCAGTGTATATCTATTCTAAGTTAATATGGAAATAAGTATTTACAAGAAATAACTCAACCAAACACATTTTGATTGTATTCAGATTCCAACCTTTTATTCTCCATCAAACAGAATTGCATTTTCTCTCCCATAATTTTTACTTTGTTCTAAACTTTGAATTCACAATCAAATATTCTGTGGTCAGTAAGAAATATAAGATCATAGTTTATTCAGCTCTTAATGGCAGTAACATTTTTATATGTATTACACTTATTATTTACTTAGCTTGATATCTTCTCTTACATTTTTAAACTTTACACCATGCACATCCAGAGTTGCATTCCAAACGTACAATAATTCCAACCTCAAAGCAAGGAGGTGAGCAATTGCTTCTTGGGCTTGCGTAATAAGGTGGACTGGAATTGGAGACTTGCGTTTTCAGTGAAGGAATAGTGAGCAACATGATATATTGAAACAGAGAAGGAAAATGTGGGAAAAAAACTAGATTTGGATGGGAAACAGGACATGATGTATCCTCCACCACACACCATGTTGGGGCTCAGTGAGTATAGATGTAGAAGAAAACAATTTATCTTTTAATAGGTACTAAAAATATTGCCACAAATTCTGTAATCTAAAACAGCTTAAGATATTCCAGTCTCTTCATTTACATATTATGAAATTTTGTGAACATATTGGAACCCTGCACTACAGCAACCATGTTGTTGTTGTTGTCGTCGTTGTGGTCTTCAGTCCTGAGTCTGGTTTGCTGCAGCTCTCTATGCTACTCTATCCTGTGCAAGCTGCTTCATCTCCCAGTACGTACTGCAGCCTACATCCTTCTGAATCTCCTTAGTGGATTCATCTCTTTGTCTCCCTCTACGATTTTTACCCTCCAGTACTATATCCTCCCTTCAAGACACTATCCATTCTGTTCAACTGCTCTTCCAAGTCCTTTGCTGTCTCTGACAGAATTACAATGTCATCGGCGAACCTCAAAAGTTTTTATTTCTTCTCCATCGATTTTAATACCTACTCCGAATTTTTCTTTTGTTTCCTTTACTACTTGCTCAATGTACAGATTGAATAACATCGGGGAGAGGTTGCAACCCTGTCTCACTCCCTTTCATATCCCTCAATTCTTATAACTGCCATCTGGTTTCTGTACAAATTGTAAATAGCCTTTCACTGCCTGTATTTTACCCCTGCCACCTTCAGAATTTGAAAGAGAGTATTCCAGTCAACATTGTCAAAAGCTTTCTCTAAGTCTACAAATGCTAGAAACATAGGTTAGCCTTTCCTTAATCTAGCTTCTAAGATAAGCCAGAGCGTCAGTATTGCCTCACATGTTCCAACATTTCTAAAGAATCCAAACTGATCTTCCCCGAGGTCGGCTTCTACCAGTTTTTCCATTCATCTGTAAAGAATTCACGTTAGTATTTTTGCAGCTGTGACTTATTAAACTGATAGTTCGGTAATTTTCACATCTGTCAACACCTGCTTTCTTTGGGATTGGCATTATTATATTCTTCTTGAAGTCTGAGGGTATTTCGCCTGTCTCATACATATTGCTCACCTGATGGTAGAGTTTTGACAGGACTGGCTCTCCCAACGCTGTCAGTAGTTCAAATGGAATGCTGTCTACTCCTGGGGCCTTGTTTCAACTCAGGTCTTTCAGTTCTCTGTCAAACTCTTCACGCAGTATCATATCTCCCATTTCATCTTCATCCACATTTTCTTCCATTTCCATAATATTGCCCTCAAGTACATCGCCCTTGTATAGACTCTCTATATACTCCTCCTACCTTTCCGCCGACCGCGGTGGTCTCGCGGTTCTAGGCGCGCAGCCCGGAACCGCGCAACTGCTACGGTCGCAGGTTCGAATCCTGCCTCGGGCATGGATGTGTGTGATGTCCTTAGGTTAGTTAGGTTTAAGTAGTTCTAAGTTCTAGGGGACTGATGACCTCAGAAGTTAAGTCCCATAGTGCTCAGAGCCATTTGAACCTACATTTCTGCTTTCCCTTCTTTACTTAGAACTGGGTTTCCATCTGAGCTCTTCATATTCATGCAAGTGGTTCTCTTTTCTCCAAAGGTCTCTTTCATTTTCCTGTAGGCAGTATCTATCTATCTTACCCCTAGTGAGATAAGCCTCTACATCCTTACATTTGTCCTCTAGCCATCCCTGCTTAACCATTTTACACTTCCTGTTGATCTCATTTTTGAGACGTTTGTATTCCTTTTTGCCTGCTTCATTTACTGCATTTTTATATTTTCTCCTTTCATCAATTAAATTAAATATTTCTTCTGTTACTCAAGGATTTCTACTAGCCCTCATCTTTGTACCTACTTGATCCTCTGCTACCTTCACTATTTCGTCTCTCAAAGCTACCCATTCTTGTCAATTGTTCCCTTATGCTCTCCCTGAAACTCTGTACAACCTCTGGTTTAGTCAGTTTATCCAGGTCCCATCTCCTTAAATTCCCATCTTTTTGCAGTTTCTTCAGTTTTAATCTACAATTCATAACCAATAGATTGTGGTCAGAGTCCACATCTGCCTCTGGAAATGTCTTACAATTTAAAACCTGGTTCCTAAATCTCTGTCTTACCATTATATAATATATCTGAAACCTGTCAGTATCTCCAGGCTTCTTCCATGTATACAACCTTCTTTTATGATTCTTGAACCAAGTGTTAGCTATGATTAAGTTATGCTCTGTGCAAAATTCTACCAGGCAGCTTCCTCTTTCATTTCTTACTCCCAATCCATATTCACCTACTATGTTTCCTTCTCTTCCTTTTCCTACTATCGAATTCCAGTCACCTATGACTATTAAATTTTCGTCTCCCTTCACTATCTGAATAATTTCTTTTATCTCATCTTACATTTCTTCAATCTCTTCATCATTTATGGAACTAGTTGGCATATAAACTTGTACTACTGTGGGAGGTGTGGGCTTCATGTCTATCTTGGCCACAATTAGGCATTCACTATGCTGTTTGTAGAAGCTTACTCGCACTCCTATTTTTTTTATTCATTATTAAACCTACTCCTGCATTACCCCTATTTGATTTTGTATTTATAACCCTGTATTCACCTGACCAAAAGTCTTGTTCCTCCTGCCGCCGAACTTCACTAATTCCCACTATATCTAACTTTAACCTATCCATTTCCCTTTTTAAATTTTCTAACCTACCTGCCCGATTAAGGGATTGGGCATTCCATGCTCCGGTCCGTAGAATGCCAGTTTTCTTTCTCCTGATAACAACATGGTCTTGGGTAGTCCCCGCCCGGAGATCCGAATGGGGGACTATTTTACCTCCAGAGTATTTGACCCAAGAGGACACCATCATCATTAAACCATACAGTAAAGCTGCATGCCCTCGGGAAAAATTATGGCTGTAGTTTCCCCTTGCTTTCAGCCGTTCACAGTACCAGCAAAGCCATTTTGGTTAGTGTTACAAGGCCTGATCAGCCAATCATCCAGACTGTTGCCCCTGCAACTACTGAAAAGGCTGCTGCCCCTCTTCAGGAAGCACACGTTTGTCTGGCCTCTAAACAGATGCCCCTCCGTTGTGGTTGTGCCTATGGTACGGCTACCTGTATCGCTGAAGCATGCAAGCCTCCCCACCAACAGCAAGGTCTATGGTTCATGTGGGGGGGAGACCATATTGCTATTGACATTATCATACTCAATGAATGTATTTTTAATTTAATTACTGCTGGACAAATATCAGCACACATGCCCATCAACAGTTGCATCAGCATTACAAAAAACAAAATATCTAACAGTCAAAGTATGGAATGTCAGATCCCTGAATCGTTTATTTAAGTTAGAGAATTAAAAAATGGAAATAGATAGGTCGAAGTTGGATAGCATGAATTATTGAAATGCAGTAGCATGAAGAATAGGACCTCTGATCAGCTGATACATGTAATAATGACTTAAAAAGAATGAACATTAACAGCATAGTGAGCACATTATCTAATCAATATAAATACAGAGCGAACAACTACGGAAGTATGCTTTTAAAGCCTACTATCCCCGCAGATGGTGGGATTTTAAAGAAATTATTCACAAGTTGAGAGAGACAAAAATTGAAAGATGATGAGGCTGCATTCAACTGTAGGAAAAAGAAGAGAAGAAGGAATAACAGAACATGGACTAGCTGAGAGAAAGGAAGAGGAAGCTGCTTGGTAGAATTTTGCGCAGAAAACAATTTACTCATTGCTAACACTAACTAACAATCGGAAGAAGGTTGTCCAAGTGGAGAGACCCGAAGGGTTTCGTTATTAGATCCCAAAAGCCACTTTTTAAACTGGAAAACATTTCCAGATGGAGAGAGGGACCCAGGACATAATTTATTGATAATTTTATAACAGTCAAATTTCTGAATTTGAAGAGATGGGATGTGGATAAATTGACAGAATGAAAGGTTGCTGAAAGTGTCAAAATAACCATTAGGCGTCTATTACCTGAAACGGGGAAAGGAATACAATAGAAGGCTAATGAATAGCTGTGGGAGATTAAATAGTGAAGACAGCAGAGGGTCAATTATTTTTTAAAAAAAATTAGGTGAAAGGAATTACAGACAGCTAAAATATGAGTGACACGGTGTACGAAAGTAAAGCAAGGATAGCTATAGGAAAAATTCAAAGCTGTAGAAGCATCCATGACTATGGGATTGATATGTGCATCCTACAGGAAAATTAAAGAAACATTTGGAGAAAAAAGGAACATCTGTATAGAAAGCCGGTACTAAACAAAGACGGAAGGAATAAATGAGATGTGATCAAAAAGTAACAAGAACTTTTTTAATTTTGTGGACTTCATACATCCTATTTTCAGATCTTTTCTTTTTTTATCTTGATAACACACATCTGATGATGTCTGCATATCCTTTGGGTCATGCCAATTTTTTCAGATGTTTTGGGCATGAAAAGTGTAGCAGCAAAGTTTGTCCTGAAATTGTTGAATTTCAACCAAAACCAATGTTGCGTAGACATTGCGGAAGTTGACAAGGCTCCAGAACTTCTAAGGAAAGATATAATAGGTGTCGAAACCAACGTCCAATCATCCCAATGGAAACTGCCTGAAGAGCGAAGATTGAAAATATTGACAAGTTTGATCACATGTGGTGGGTCTCCTCACTGTTTCCTTCTGTTACAATGGGATAGTGCATAATGAGTCCATGCCTTATGGTTGCATGGTGAATAAGGAATCCCAATGTATTTTACAGGCTATAAGACACTTTTTTCTTCAAAAAATTGCCTAAAAAATTCAGGTGTGTCTTAATATTTGATGCGCTAAAAACACTGGCTCCTCCTGCCCCACAATCACAAACCCAGAACACTGTCTAGCATACGAAGTTTCATTGCAGTCTATGGTACCAGTGAACTGTAATTGAAAGTTATTTGTGTTCTTGGTAACAGTACAATATTCTTGTTAGTAGCTAGTTTCATGATGGAAAAAATAAGTATGACGAGGGCTGTAATTTGAAAGTAATAGCATATGTAGAAGAACATGGAAACAAGAGTAGCTGAGCAGCATTTCGGCCCTCCATTAACAGAAAAAAAATTACCGTTTGTGATTGGTGGGCTAGTAAAGAACTGTAAAAATGAACACTAAATGTGCAAATAGAAAACTGAGTGTAAACTGGCCAAAACTAGATGATAATGTATTGAAATGGTTTTGAGGACACTGTCAAAATGGCATTGGAACTAATACAAAAATGATTCAAGTACACACTTCTAAGCTAGTGTTACAGTGGAACTTAACAGACTTTAATGGTGGAGTTGGTTGATGCTAGAGGTTTATGAAGTGTTAAGGACTTAACATGCAGAACAAAACCAAAATATCTCAGAAAATGCCACAGGAGTACAAAGAGATAATATTATCTTTCTATCACTTTATTATTCAACATTGACAGAAAAGCCGTGTGGAATTAAGCCAAATAGCAAACATGAATGAAACTCCTCTGACATTTGATGTGCTGAGTAACAGAACTGTTGCCAAGAAAGGTGCTAAAACTGTAACTATAAAAACAAGTGGACTTGAAAAAATGCACTACATTGTTGTCCTTTCATATTGTGCTGACAATACTAAACTTAATCCAATGATTCTTTTCAACCAGGTGGTGGTGGTGGTGGTGGTGTTCATATACATGACAAGGGTCGGATGGACTAGACTGGTATGAAATTTTGGATTAACAGAGTGTGGGAGAGAAGGAAAGGTGCTTTATTGAAGAAGAGTTCTCTTCTTGTGCTAGATCAGTTTTTTAAAAGAGAGAGAGAGAGAGAGAGAGAGAGAAAGAAATTGAAACACAGACGTACAGAGCTTGCTGTTATTCCAGGAGGACTGACTTCACAATCGCAACCTCTGAATGTCTCAATAAATAAACCATTTTTAACTGTGTATGTGAGAGGAATGGCATAGATGGATAATATGATTGATGAAACCCAACATGTGTCAATGGATAAAAAGTGTCATGGTCTCAAGTAAGAGAAGACATTCCTGTTAAATCTTTCAAGAAGTGCGGCATAAGTAATGCTCTTGGTGGCAGTGAAAATCATTTGTTATATGAAGAGGAGAACAATGATGGAAGAAGGGGGGGAGAGAGAGAGAGAGAGAGAGAGAGAGAGAGAGAGAGAGAGAGAGAAAGTTCAACTGACAAGATTCAGGGATTTTAAAGGTCACTTCAGTTTTATAATATAAGTAACTTTTTTAGTCTGGCTTTGCAATCTAATAATAAAAATGGTAAAAATGTAATTTTTTTAAAAATTGCTTCAGGATTAAAGTGTGTCTTATAGTCCATAAAATGCAGTACCTGGAAGTTAAGTGCCATTTATATGAAGCAATCCAAAGTAAACGACCAGAACTGTGGCAAAACCACTTGTGGAAATTGCATCTTGATAATGCTCTCACTCATACCTCAAAGATTGTTCATGATTTGTTGGCAAAAAAAAACAAAACTTATGTTGCCTTGGCCACTGTATTTGCTGGACATGGCCCCCTGTGACTTCTTTCTATTTCGAGGTTGAAGAGAACTATGAAAGAACATCATTTTGAGATAAAACAGAATTGCTGAAGGAGCTAAACACCATAACAAAAAGTGAGTTCCAGAAGTGATTCCAAGATTGGAAAAAGCGCTGACAAGTGTGTTATATCTGAAGGGGTTTACTTTACAGGGGACAAAGTTGATGCTGATGAATAAACAAAGGTTCTTTATGAAAAACAAAAATTCCTGTTACTTTTTGATCACATCTTGTATAGGAGAGCTCTATAAAAAAGCCTGAAAATATTATTGAAAGGGAAAAGGAAATGTTTGACAATGAAATGGGGGATGCAATACTGAGAAGACGATTTGACAGAGCATCGTAAAGTCTAAGTCAAAACCAGGCACCTGGAGTAAAAAAAAAGTGACAAAACTATTCCACCTTATATGCAAGGTATACCTTAGTCCTCAAGTAAATGTAATAATTCCAATTCCAAGGAGGACAGTTTCTGACAGGTGTGAACATTACTGAACCGCTATGGTTGTAAATTACAGACAAGATTATTTCCACTTTTTTCTTGTGTGTGTGTGTGTGTGTGTGTGTGTGTGTGTGTGTTGGGCACTCACTCAATAGTGAGGTTATTACATACCAAAGAATGGAAAGAGCAGAAGATGACAACTTGCGAAGATTGTTTGGGTCCCAGAGAAATGAGGAAACATATGAGGTGATACTGATCCGACAACTTATCTTAGAATATAGGTTGAAGAAAGGCACACCCTCTTTTACAGGACTAGTAAATTTTGAGAGAGCTTTTAACAGTGTTAACTGGAATACTCTCTTTGAAGTTCTGAATTTAGTAGAGAGCTACAACTTGTACAGACACCAGACTGCAGTTAGCAGTGTTTACAGACATGAATGGGAAGTAGTGGTGGAGAAAGGAGTTACACAGGATGGCAGTTGACACCCCATGTTATGACTGTGCATTGACCAAGCAATAAAGGGAACTTGAGTTCAAGAAGACAAAATTTTTAAAAGGTTCATTTCTATTAGAGACAGAAATGGACTTGAAAAATCAGTTATACACACTGATAGTATCTTGAAATGAGAATATCAGCAAAAGTAATGGAATTAAATTGGGTAATGCCAAGAGAATGAGACATTAAAAGGTGACTACCTGTTTTACTGTTTGAGCAGAAATAACATGCTGGCCAAAGTAGAGAGAGTGTAAAATGCAGATTTATTATAGCAAGAAAAATGTTTCTGAAAGAGACACATTTTAACACCTAGTATAAATTTAAGTTTAAGGAAGTTGCTTCTGAAAGTACAGTACGAAGTGTAACGTGTGGAAGAGAAATGTGGATGATGAACAGCTAAAAAGTTAATAGGAGCTTTTGAAACTTAGCGCTACAGAAGAAAGCTGAAGGGTGTAGCGTGCATTTAATGAGGTGGTATAATTTAGGGGGAAATATTTTTAGGGTACCGCTTGACTTAAAAAAAAGGGACACAGTCGGAGGTATCGAAGTAAAAATTGTTGAGGGAGACCAAGGCTTGACTCAAGTAAACATATTCAAAAGGATTTATTGTAGTTAAAAAGAGGAAGGGTCTTGCACAGGAAAGACTAGAGTGGAGAGCTGCATCAAGCAGGTCTTCGGGCTGAAGACCACATCAACAACATATTTATTCTGCATCTCTGCCTATCAAATCTATTTTACCTTAAAGGCCTAGGGACCACATTGGATATCACTGGGAAAAGATGGATACTGCTTTGTCAGGCTAGGTGATACTGCCAATTACCGGTGTAAGTAATGTTTTACCAGAAGCATTCAGATGCAAACCAAACCACATATTATGCAACCAAGTGAGGGGACATAATGCATCAGCCGCAGCCATAATCACATTACACCACCTCCTCCCTCTCCAACAATTTATGAAACTGCAGCTTAACTGTTCTAATTATCCTTCTACTCTTTAAATAATTTAATTTATTTCGCTGGTGAACTGCCTTTTTAAAACATAAGTTTGATCACTTGTCTACATTTATATTACCAGATACTGTTAATGATACAGGTGTGTGTATGTCATAAAAACAAATTGCTATGGGAAACATTTCAGGTTCAAGATAATGAAAAAACAGAAGCTATAGAATTTTGGAACTTCCATGTATAACACACTAGGGAATATTTTAAATAGTGCACCACGATGGAAGCATCAGATCGAAATGAAATTTATTAGACAATGGTGCAGATTCCCTTGATCCCAAAATTGAGACATGTAAACAAATAGTTAGTACAAATAGACAAATACAATGTAAATCAGTAACACATTGGACCACCTTTGGCTGCAATATGTGTTGCTACATGGTCTGGCATCGAGCTGATTAGACATCTGATGTTCTGAGGCAGATTGATCGAAAAATCTTGAACAGCCACCTCCAAATAATGTACAGAGTGACAACGGCATCTACCATTTCAGCTAGTCCCACATATGCTGTATAAGGGACAAGTCCGCAGAGCAGGCCAGTCATGGAAAGGTTTGAACATGATGTACGAAGTCATGAGCAACTCACAGTGTATGAGAATGAGAATTATGTTGCAGGAAAAGCGCCCCTGGTAGACTACGTAATAAAGGTCCAATATCAGGCTGAAGAATGTCAAGTCAGCATAACACCGACCCATTAAGGTTCCACATATCACAATTTTAGGGGATCATACCATTACACCAGCTGTGTGGGTGGTGCAGCATGTGACGCGTGTGGGTGGAATTTTACTGTTCACCACATCTGTATGCAGTTATATGTCCCCAAAACAAATTGGAATTCCTCACTATACACTACGTTTTGCCTATCTGTGGCAGTCCACGTTGTTCTGGCTCACCATCACTGACTATTGAGTCGATGATGTCTCAGTGTTAACAGCAGTACATGACAAGGGTGCCTGGATATCATTTGTGGAACATCTGGCACCTTTACATCTGAATCATGAAGTGAGTCACTGTAGTATCCACGATTGCTTGCCCCACAATCCTTCAACCCTCTCATCGTCGTCTTTCGGGTTGCTCCAGACCCAGTATCTGTCGGAACTCTACTTAATGATTGTCGACCTGACATATTCACCAACCTGCAGTTTTCATGCCAATGATTAGGTCCCTCTCAAACTGGCTGTACTGTGAGAAATGTAACTAACATGTCTACCTGGCATTCTGGGCCTACTAATGTCATCTCTGAGTTGGGATGAGATTGTAACATGTATTACTTGTCCACTATGTGCCATTTAAATAGGCCCCCTGCCTGATTGCACTGTCACTGTGGCCATTTTTACCATTCTTCTCTGGGTGAGTTATTTTCAGTGTTCCGCAGTTTATATTTCACAGCCAGCCATCACTTGCATAATGTGGGAGTACTGCCACTCCACATTAATAAACTATTTTTTAAAAAGAATTTTGCCCTTATAAGCTACCTTTTGCCTGTGTAACTACCACAACAGTGTCTGCACATAAATTACTACTTCACCGCTATGATGGAAAACAGGATTGTTTTGTTTTGTTTCCATGTTTATAGCATCCAAAAATATCTTAATTTCACAGCAGTGCTCCATGTTTTCTTGATTTGTCTGAACTGATGCCGTCATGTTACTAAATGTGTGTTTTGATGTGGACTTTGTGTCGTAATAGTGAAAGAAACATGTTTTAGTCTAATGAGCGTATACTTTTTGCATTTATCAAACGCCTTTTTAAATTCAAAGCCAGTAACAGTTTCTAAATTAAACTCTTCTCAGCCTCCAATTTCTACATGCATATGAAACAAACTGCATCCAACAGCGTTACAACCAGTTTATGTTCCTGGCCTTGAGGCCAAGATATTTCCATGCACTCCACTAAAACAAAATCCTCTAACAGTTGCCTCTACTCATCACTCAAAACACCACCACTTTGGTGGTACAATGCATGGAAGGAAACTGATTTAACAATTCTGATTCTATAGCATTTTCCTGTCATTTGTTTTTCCAGTCCTCTATTAGAGTGGAAAGCAATCTATAATTTAAAATCAAAGTTGTGTTATTTAAAAATGTAATGGAAGATCCTAAGTGGAATACAAACATTAAAAGGAGAAAAGTAACTACTCACTACACAGATGAGTTGTCGATCAGTTGATACACACCTAAATAAGCATGAGTACACTGCTGAGGTCTCTGACATATCATGCTCTGCACTGCAGCTCAACTGGGATCGGGGAATTGTTTTGGTGGGAGCTGGTGAGAGGAGGGGTGGATGACAACTGAGAGGGAGATGTATCAAGAGACAGGATAGAAATATGGCACTAGTGCACATACCCTGGTGCAAGAAGGGGAGTTTTATTTGGCACACAAGGAATTGCAGGAGTTGAATGGCGTAAGGGGATAGAACAGAGCAAGAGGGAGATTAGAAATTGCTAAATGAAATGGGGGCAGAGATAGACCTAGGTTTATGGGCACGGGTCAGTGAAGATTAAGGCCAGGAGGGACTGAAGGCTGTGTTGTAAGGGCAATTCCAATCTATTTAATTCAGAGAAGCTGCTGTTCAGGGAAAAGATCCGTGGCGTGTTGTTAAACAGCCACTGAAGTTGAGTATGTTCTGCTCGGCTGCATGCTC
Source organism: Schistocerca piceifrons (assembly GCF_021461385.2). Taxonomy (NCBI): domain Eukaryota; kingdom Metazoa; phylum Arthropoda; class Insecta; order Orthoptera; family Acrididae; genus Schistocerca; species Schistocerca piceifrons. The sequence goes on along the minus strand of NC_060142.1, from coordinate 77,217,117 downwards.
CAGCACTAGGTTGTCAACTCTGCTCTTGGCCATCAGTTGGTTGGGGATTAAGGGACTAAACTGCAAGGTCATCAGCCCCTTGATCCAGGAGTAGTTCATCCACAAGACATCCGCCAAGTACATGTTCTGAGGATGAAAGTATGTATGAGCAGTAAGACTGAGGCATTGAAGGCAACACTGATGTCAGAGCTGAGAAAGAATTTACAGAGAAGTGTATGTACCAGGCTGGTACGTAAGTCAGAGCAGACAAGGGGTCTCCCAGAGACCATCCAATGGCAAGAAAAGCCAAACTCCACATCCGAATCCAACCAGCCTGATGAAGGGTGTAAAGTTACAGAGCAACGAATGTCTTCCAGTCAGCAGATTCAGAATAGTAAAAGTGAGAAGGCAAAAAAATGGGTGATGGGAGTCATCCCACCCACTCCTGCCCCACTGCAGTCAAGGCTTTAAACTCCCACCATTCAACAAAGACCTCTAAAACAGAAAGTAGGGTGCAAAAACTACCATCCATGAATTGTCTGACAGTATTTGAGACAAAGAATTCTGAAGGCCACACTCAGCACTGAGGGCCCATTCCACCAGGATATAAGCAACTGTTTGCAAGGCACCACAAGCACAATGTTGGGGTGGCTCATTATGTAAAATGAAACTATGAACAATACAGGGGTAACATAGAATGGTGGATTCTTTTCAGGGGGAACAAAGAAGAATGGCGTACAGCAGTAGTCTTCTTGATAGTGTGGAGATTGTTAGTGGGTGCAGTAGCTAACCACATGTCATTCCATCTCTGAGTGAGCAAAGGTCTTATTTGCCATGCAAATCTGCACTTGGATTCAGCAAAGTAAATGGGGGGGCGGGGGGGGGGGGGGGGTGCAGCGGCAGGTAATCACCCCTCTAGCCAAAAATGGTTGGTCAGTTCATTCACTCATTCCCTGTGATACCCATATGACTTAGGACACACAAAGACAACTGAGCAAGAAGGTCTTAAATAGTAGAGACCAGCAAGTGAAAAGAGTAACCCACTACATATTAAGACATGGCCACAGGAGACCTGTCTGATAAAGCAGAGGGCTCTGTTAACAGCTATCAGCTCAGCTGTGAAGACACTAAATGTTCCCAGCAACAAATTGCGTTCCTCACAGACACAGACAAGAATATTGTGTGTTATCCACTATTTTAGAGCAGGCAGTGTAAAAGATGGGAGCACAGAAACTCCTGAAGAACAGAGTATAAGAGACACCAAATGGTCATGGGGGTGACATGCTTTATAACATAGAAAAATATCTATCCTAATTCATGGCTTGGGCACCAATCAAAGGAGGCATGCAAGGAAACTTGGGGAGCAAATTCCAGGGAGGTGAGGTGGAGAGTCTGGCAAAGAGTTGCAAGGCGCAATCCTACTGGTAATACCCAGAGGGCAAGTATCAGGAGGTCAATGCCCCTCGTATGCGATAGGAATGGGATTGTTGGATGATCAGGAAATAGTCGAATGGTGACCGCATAGGAAACAACAAGTTGGTACCATCGGAACTAAAGAGGTAAGGACACAGCTTCAGCAAGGAGAATGTATACAGTGCCAGTCTGGAAGGCACCAATGGCCAAACTCCATGATGATGGGCTGGGTCTAAATTTCAAAGCAGAAAGTACCAGTATATATGGGGTGGAGTAGCACAATCCACACTCTTAGAGATATGGGCAAGAAAGCAGACAGCGTTAACCTTCCATGTGAACTAGTCTTAAGTTGGTGAATATGGGCAGCCAAGTCAGTTTCTTATCAAAAAGGAGGCCCAAAAAAAATTGGACTGTGCAACAATTACAAGTGCTGGATACCCTAGTAGGGTTCTGAGTCAGGATGGAACGTGGTATGGTGGCAAAACTATGACCCTTTTTTGCGGAGAAGTGGAAACCATGGGAAAGAGTCCACACAGAGGCCCATCACATGACAGCTTGAAGCTGGCATTCAGCCAGGGCTACTGAGTGGGAACTGCACCAGATGCAAAAGTCATTGAAAGACAGCGAAGGGCTGACATACGACCTGATAGAGGTCACTAGCATTTAATGGTGATGAAGAGCGTGACATTCAGGCAGCACCGTGTAGGATACCATTTTCTTCGACCTGTGGAGAGCTAACTGAAGTGCCAACTCTAACCTGGAGCAACCAACAAATTTGGTCATTCCACACACAACAGTATAATATCTATAGATACCAGACAGAGAATAGTGTTAATCAATTTGTTTTCTATCAAACTGATAATAAATTATAAGATAATATATTTTGAATAAAATCAATATGTGCACAATTAAGTTATTTTAAAATGACAATTTGCTGAAGTTTCATTCTATCATGTATATAATGTTAAGGATTTATGCCTTATTGTAACAAGAACACTGGATTTTGCATCACAACTCAATATATTCCCTTACCTGCTCGTAATCATGACCAATGAATGGATGGTCAGGGAAGGGTGAAAAGTCTTTAATCACCCATTTGTCAGTACTGTTGTCCTTTTTCGTATACAATATTGAAAACCATACCACAGATTAACACACACAGTCATAATGCTCCTGGTCATTCTTGTTACACACTTCGACAGCAGTGTTCCAAGTGGACGGAAAGTTACATTTCTGAATACAATGTCAGATGAGTGTGAACAGTATTGTTTACATTGATTTCAAACAGTTTTTGGAAAAGGGAGTATCTGGAGTACCATAAAACTCAGCACTAAATAAAAAATGACACGAATTTGTCTTTATTTAGTTGCCTAAACACCCTGAAGGGTATGAAACAGTATATTACAGAGCAGCTTATTTACGATTCTCTTGTGACTTATAGTTGTTTACTTAAGAATGTCATTTTCTTTTACAAACAAAAAGTGGCTAGTAAACAGCAAAAGACACTATCTTTCATCATATATCTACTCAACAACTACACTCCCAACAAATCAGTGAATGTGGAGCATCGGAAACTTGTATGAAATGCAATACTTATTTACATGACAAATGAGACCCCCAACTGTAGTTGAGGGGGAGGGGGGGGGGGGACACCACACATATTTCAATGATAAACATCAAAAGCAATGGAAGGTCACCCCCCAACAAAAAAGAAACCAATTCCACAATTTTTGCTACATCTGAACCATAAACAGCAAGGACCTTAAACACATTTGCTTCTGAAGCACAAGTTGCTACACTTACAAAAATGTCTGTGTCTTAGAAAGTCGAGTGAAATGTAAGAAAGTGCAAATCTTAAGACTCATGTGAAATTGTTGCGTGTCAAGGAAAGTGCCTATCATAATAACAGACAATAGAAATATATGTTGCTCAAGCATGAAATGTGTGTTTATGTTTTCTTGCTTTCAGCAGAGTAAGCTGCAATTATACACACAGTCAATGTATCTTCATGACTAACTTGTAGCTTTGTCACTGATATCTTGTGAGATTTAAACTTAAGTGTTTATATTATTATTTCACCAGCTTTATAATGTGTACAGTATATGGAACAGCAGATAAATTCAAATCATCATATGCAACTGCCTCTTACACAGCGTGTCACAATTTTATATTACTGAGTGGGTTACAAATTCCCAACATGCTTGAAAATAACAATGTGTCAAAATTGCAATAAATAATGTTTTAAACAGCTTAAACTGGAATGATTTCCTTTACAAATTATGTCACTGGATTGGTGATTTTATGTTTATGTCACAATCTACCGATATTTTACGGATGCTTGGAATGCAAAAATGTAAGAACTACTTTGTTAATGAAATAGAAAAATAATTAAAAATAATCAATCTAATGGCTGGCTTCTCACCACTAGGGGCACTAATGCCGTTCCCATTATCTAATGGTAAAAATTTTCACAGCAGTGCGTGTAACAACTGGATATGGTGGACTGGCCGTACAACAAATGCCACTTGATGCAAACTATGAACAAATGTCACATTAAAGCAGTTTTAGTCCTAGGATAAACACTTTGAGGAACACACTCCAAGGAAATGTGATCCACCATGATAAAAACTGAACACTGCCTCCTGCTTAAATTATTACAAAATTGTCATTGTATGTACAGCCACACATTTTGCAATGCTGCAGTAAGTGAAAGCAGCAGGAAACACACACACACACACACACACACACACACACACACACACACACACACAGTTATTAGGAGCATATCAATATAGGACATAAGGAATTACACAGTTTAAAATGACTGTTGCCATAAAACAAAACTACTGACATACATTATTTATTTTATGATAAAAATGAAAATCTAATGAAATCAACATCGATGTCAACACAACTCTTTTTGTGAAATTTATATGAAGCTGGTAAATTGAAACGCAGCTCTGCTAGAACTTCAGCTTTCATGTTCCAGTTTGAGGCTTTATTTAGGATGTATTCTCTTGTTGAGGTTTTATGAAGAGAATAAACTGCCTCACTGGCTAATTTCACAGCCACTTCAAGAAACTTAACATCTACACCTTGATTGCGTTTTGTACCAAATGGTGGATTCATAACAACAACATCAAACACTTTGTCAAAACATACTGGCAACCCATTAGTCACATCACACTGCACTACATCAACGTTTGTAAGTTCAAGTTCTGATATGTTTTGCGAAAAAATACTTAAAGCATCAGTATCTATCTCAAATCCCACACACTGTGCTGCATCAAGCATTGCAGCACCTGCCGAAAGAACACCACATCCGCAGCCCAAATCTGCTACCAACTTCCCTGCTATGTCTCCATAACAAGACTGCATTGTATATAGCATACGGCTACCGATGTGTGGAGAGGTCGCATATTGCTCTAGCCACACCTTTGGTTTTTCAAAAATGTCAATATCTTGAAGCCAAGATTCAAGTTCTTTTAATTTCAAGCACGCCATTTTACAATAGTTTATCTACTTGTGAAAGCGAGGAAGCACTGGTAGTATAAGGTTGCCAAATAGTGAATCCTGAGTAATAAAGAAACCAAATGACATGGAATTGGCTTGCTGCATAGCAACTCTCTGTGATGGAGAAAGCATATGGGCTTCAGCTGACATCGACGATGGCTAGAACAGAAAGAAAAGTTATCAGAGCTAAAGAATGTGAAGATCAAATATTTTTTAGCTAGCAAGTGTCTCAGGAAACTAGTGGCTCTTAACTTTTACTATAAGTTTGCATTACACATTTTAATTCTGCATCTATCAAACAGCAAAAATGTTAATCCGTTTCTGTCTTCACAAGACACTAAGAATAATTCCAGCCATTACAGTACAGTACTATGTATTTTAAGTTAGATGTTTATTACTAACATTTGTTACTCCGACAGGCAGAGCACTGATTGAAGAGGAGTTAAGAGTAGGTGCCACACCTTGCTTCAAAAGCATCTGTTTCTTTAACTGGATTTCTTCAAGTATCTTCCTGCTTGCAAGATCTAAAAATATACAAGTACAAATTATTTTGATCATTATCAATGTTGAATAATGAACAAATTTCATACAGTATTAACTGTCATATGAAAGTGGATTGGACTGATGGGTTAAGGGACCAAAATACTGGAAGAGTAACGTACCATAACCATTGGGTGGCGGAAAATAACCTCGCTGAAAATAACTGGAGGTCCACTGGGCTTGACAAATGGGGCTAGGCACACCTTCCACATCCAAACGGTGAACACCCCTGTCATTTTAAAAGATTGGTAAAATAGCTGAACCACCCCACCTGGGTGCCAACAAAATTCAGTGTTTGACTTTCAGATAAGCAACATTGTCTGACAAAATGTAAAACAAATTTCTACTGGATGTCACTTGCTAAATTTGAAGATAGTTCGCCTTACTGGAGTAAGGTGGGACAGCTTATTTAAGATCATACAAACGGGTCATTATATTGTTGCGGATGTGGCATCAGCACAGATTCTAGATTCAAAGTGGGACATTCTGTATGAAGGCATACATGCAAATGTAGGTTCTTTTACAGTACATAGCTTGCTGATGTTTGCTACAGCATACCACTCACTATGCCATGGCACTGGTATGTAATGGAATAGGGTCACCCTAAGCCAGGGCTGGTACCTTTATTTCCAAGGTGTCGTCTTTGGTGCTCTCCTTGACAAAATCATATGTGGCAACACGTTCAGGTATTTCAACATGGCTGAGGGTGCAGGGAGAAACGATCGGCCTTCTGGTGTTTTGGAGCTCAGAAAGGTCTTGAGTGAACAGTATAAGTGGGTGTCATGGATAACATTAACTTAACAGCTTTTAACTTCTCAAAGAGCCAGTCCAAAATTACAAAAGTTTAATGTGAGCAGCTGCTGATATACTGCAAAGCAGGCATAATGGCTACTAGTTCTGCATCAAAGACACTACATTCCTGTGCATTCCTGTGATAGGGAGTGCTATTCACTGCTGCCTGTGTGTGTCAAGGCATCAACATTTTGGCCATCAATACAATGACAACCCTCAGTGTAGATAATTTCTTAACTCTGTTTTTTCACATAATAGCTGAGGAAAAATATAGGACTTTAATAATAAATTGCAGTGGTTGAGCAATGTCATTACTAGGCCTGATAAGAAGTTGTGAAACGTAAATAGTAAAAATGAGTGAGAAGGATATTGGGAGTAAAACTGGCTCTCCCAATGAGAAAAGAATGGCACAGTTTTCACAATTTCTTCCAACACCCAGCTTATTAGTGCTCGACTGACAACCAAAAACTGTAACAGGCACTACAAACACAAGAGATAAGCAGTTGGATTCACAGTTATTGAGCAAGTGTCCTGTGGACAAAAGATTATAAAATACAAACAAAGGCAAAAATTTCATAAAATTGCTTGTAGTTTCCAAACAGCAACAATGCTTACCCTTGTATATATTTCAATAGTACATTGTTAGACCTACATGTTATTTTTCAACATACTGCCCATAGCTTTCTTTCTGTTCGAATGCTCTTAGATTGATTATGGTGATTGGCTGCATTCCCTCATTTTCTGTTGTTTCATCCTAGAATTTCCAGTATAGCAGCATCAACATTTTTATTCTTGCAATTAAGCAGTTCTGTAAGTTTACACAAAACCTATTTCCAGCTTCCATCCTTTCACTCATACTCTCATATTATCATCATTGAATGAAAGTACTGAAGCATGCAACACCTTTCAGAGACTTGTTAGCAGTCATAGCCATATGACATTAAAACCTATGAATTTAACATTATTATATACTTTGCTTTCATTATAGTTAGTCCAAATGGTGTTCCTTTTTTTTTCATTACTTCAGGCATAATCCGTATCACTTCAGGCAGGGGGTTACCTTCATAGGCTTGAATGTCATTGAATTTAGCATATGTTAAAATTCAGGAGCAAGTAAGAAACATATATTTTTTTGTTTTCTCCAAAAAAATTCCTGCCCTGAGATACAGGCCTCCAAAGATGACACTACGAACACCATTTTGGAGATGCAAATTTCTGAATTTTTTTTTAAAGGTAATTGCTTTATGATTACAATGGATACTCTGTTTGGACATACATGTCAAAGTTCTTTTACTGTCACCTTTTGATTATTTTTTTTTAATTTACAGGATTTTTTAAAATAAAATGCCAGTTCAACGTTAGATTTTCTTCTGTTGATTAGCACCTTGTAGTACTATATTCTCTGTGAAGGAGAGCTTCCACTTTTACCTTGGGCAGGTTTTATTTAAAAAAAAAATTTTTTTTCCTTCATTTTCAAGGGTAATGTATGTCTTTACTAAAGTTGTTTCTAACTAATTTCCTTGTTACAATGTTTATTTCTGTTGTCTTTGTTGCAGTTATTTCTTTTCACTTTCATTGTTGCAGTTATTTCTTACACTTTGTTGTAGTTGTTCATTGCAGGTTTCTGTATTCTAATTGTTCAGTGCTAATTTGCTTCCTGAAGAGGCTTATAAGAAATCTGAGACCATCCAGTGAGTTGTGTTTTTGAGAGGAATTTGCCTGTTGACACAGTTGCAGCTTGTTTTGGGGAAAAGACTGTTTGAAATGTTTTCTGACAGGGGCCACAGGAGAGTGAAGTGTGCTGACTATTCGAATATCCATAAAAGAGTGATATATAAGATAAAAAACACAAACTGTTAGGTTGGGAAGAAGCGTTCTCATTTGAAGACTCTGTTTCAAGGTGAAGATGTTTCCAGTGACGGCTTTTTGTGTTCTAAATCTTTTGACTGAATAACAATGATAGTACCTGAACATCGTGAAGCCTCCCATGTTGCAGGTGAAGATTTTGCACCAATAAATAACCTGAATCAGTCAACTGCAGAGGTAGGTGTTAGGCCTGTTAAGAAACCATGGGCAGTGAAGTCAAGTCATAAGCTCTATACATCAAGAAAACAAAGAAATTACTAAAGCTATGGATGAATACACTACGGCAAAGCTGACCACACACTTTAAAGTAGGAATTCCATCTTCAGAAGAAAATGAACCAAAACACTCTTACACCTCTTGCCAGGAGTTTTTCCACAAATGTCAATTCAGTTTTTTAATAGTGTGCATCCTACAGTAAAAAAGGTGCAAGTTTTAACTAGTATTCCAGAGACATTTTCAAAGAAAACAATTTTGAACCACATTCCATCAGTATCAAAGTACATGGTAGACAAATCAAGAAATGTGAGGCCTGTAAAAGGAGTCTTTGGAACACCAGATCCTTATGGTCATCCTGTATGAGCATACCAAGTTTAAATAGTGCAGTCATCTTATCTGGAAGATAAATGGTACTGTTCTTACCAGAGTGCCAACACAAAAGACACTAAACAGTAACAGTTGGAAGGTCAAAAAGTTGGAAAGTGAGGAGGTACACGACTCGCAGTATTAAAGAAACTTTTGCGGTTTATAAGAGCAACTATACAACTTCACATAATGGAAGATCAACATTTTATGCACTATGACCTAAGTAGGTAGTTCCATACCCACCTAGAGATGTCTATGTTTGTACTGCACGAATTTTGAACTTTGTGTGGTAACTTTGAAGAACTTACTGGAGCACGTGACATACAACACCTTGGTTGGGCGTGTTAAGTCATTAGTAGTCTGTGACGGAAAGCAAGTGACTTCTTTGTTTCAAGAATGTGGTGACTGCCCTGGAAAGGGAGGACTGTCTTTACAGACACTTGGCCTGGAAGACGTAGCAGATAACTCTGCAGAAATTACACATGCGACAAGGGAGGAAAATAAACTCTTTAAGAAAACAAACTGTTGCCTTTGACAATTTCACTGATGAACTTGGTAAATAGTCAGTGAAAGCAGTAACACACCAGCATCTGAAGAAATTGCAACAACACATTGCAGAAGTAAAATGATGTGTACAGGCTGAAGAACTAGCCTATGTTTAGTGCTTCACTGTGAATTTGCTGAGAACTCGTCTGTAATTCTCCCACAAGAAGTACAAAGCTATCATTGGAATAATGACCAGGTTTCAATTTTTACAGGAGTGACATTTTCACAAGACCACAAGTGTTGCAGTTATAAGTGATGACACAGGACGTGACTCAGCACATGCTTTGCTAGCAGTGCACAAAATCCAACAGGGGCAGAGAAGATGATCATTATTTCTGATGGTGCTCCCAGTCATTTTAAAAATTGTTACCAGCTGTTTGAATTGAGTAAGTTGCTTGTGCCAACTGACTGGGTATACAGTGCTACTGGTCACAGGAAGGGGCCTTGTGATAGTGTGGAAGGCCTGCTGAAGCACCATGCTACAAAACAATCTTTCCAGACCAAATACAGCTGTGCTTCAGAATGCTGAGGATATTTTGAGAGTCTTAAAATCTTAACACATCCACAGCCCTCACTCTTTTGTCCAAAGGGGAAATCTAAGAATTCCATGTGCAGAAAAAAGAAGAATGGTCCAACCAAAGTACTCCTGTGAAAGGAATTCAGAAGACACATTTTTGGATTAAAACTGATGGGCGAACTCACATTGCACGCACTTTAAAGAGCAAGAAAGAAGAAATTTTGTTCGTTCGGCCAACACCTCAGAAACAGCAGGATAATATTCAGATTCACAACCTGTGAAGGGGGATATTTGTGGGGTGTGTGTATGATGGTGATTGGTGGATTGCAGAGATTATAGACACCAATTGTGAGTTAAATGAAATTGTGGTGAATTTTATGCTACTACATAGACCAGCTGCTGGATATAGGCTTCCAGCTGAAGGACAGCAACAACGCCGTCAGTGCTCACTTCCTGTTCACAATGTTTGGAAGATTTTAAGTGCTCCAGTTCCTATTGGTTCAACAGGAAGGCATCACTCTATATCAAATGAAGATACTGAAGCAATGGAACACACTTTTAGTTCATTGACTGGCTAATTCTGGTACAAAACAGAGTGCACAGAAGTTGTATAAATTGAAACCTTTAAGTCTTTGGACCTTTCACACATATTTCGGAACCATTTAAAATGCTTTAAAAATGAGTGTCTTCCTCATCTTTCAAAACTAAAATTATGTTAAATAATGTTTGATTTTTATGAGCCTGTTATGTGATAATGTGGTAATAAAACAGATTTTATGTATCACAAAAATTTCAATTGATTATAAAGCCTGTTCAACCAAAATATGAAAGCTCTCCTTTTCAGGGAATGTAGAACTATAGGCCTATGGTACTAATCAACAGGGGAAAAAAAAAGTTATGGACTGGCATTTCTGAAAAATTTTTTTTTCATAAATTATAAAAAGTTCAGAATGCTGTTGTAAAAGAACTTTGAGAGATTAGCCCAAATGGAGGATTTCTTTGTAATCATAAAGCAATTACCTTTCAAATAACAAAAAAACCAATAAAATATCTAGAACTGTTTCAGAGATACAGCATTATAAAAATTTTATCAAAATTCGCAAACTTCAAAATCATATGTGCATCATCATCTTTGGAGGGCTGAATCTCTGAGCAGCAATTTTTTTGGAGAAAGCACAAAAGTGTTCCTTATTTAGTTCTTCATTTTGACGTATGCTAAATTCAATAACATCCGAGACTATGAAGGTAAGATTTTTCCTACCCTGCCTGAATTGAAACTGACAATGCCTTCAGATTTCCATAGGTGCACTTCTATTTCTTGCAAAAATTTCAATATCTTCATATGCACATATCTGTATGGATTTTATCGTAATTTAGTCTGTGGTTTGTGTTAAACTGAATCTCATTTCACTGTAGCAATAAAATTATGTGGTAAAGGGACAAGAACTGTGGAGAACTGGTACAGGGAATGATTGATGTCATTTATAAAGGAGGGTATGATATGGGTAATATGCTGAAGGTTTTGTGTACAAGAGTAGACACTCTCTCAACGGGGGTACACTGACCGGACACAATGGGCATGCTGGGTGGTTGGTTTTATGGACTTTGGAAAGCATGTAGAAGGTAGGAGCGCAGGGGAAGGGGGAGTTCTGCATAGAGCTTAAGAATTAGAGGAGAGACTCAATATCCTGTTGGATTTGGGTCACTGTGGCAGGATTTGTAGGTGGAGCAATGTAACAACTGGCTAAGTCTCTCTGTCAGTTGATCCCTGCAGGTCAAAACTACAGAGATTGAGCCTTTGTCAGCAGGTAGGGTTGAGTTTTTATGTGGTGGATTATGATTCATTCTGCAGATGTAAGGTTGGTTTCCATGTTAAGGGATTTGGAAAATGATGGTGAGGCAAGGTTTGGGATTAATAAATTCTTCAATGTTCATAGTGGTGAGTTGAAGGGCAGTGGGATGCACCATGGTTGACTGGAGGAGTGAACTGAGTCAGACAGGGCTCAACATTGGCATTAGGTTGAGTGACAAGAGTTGGCGTCAAAAAAGTGTTTCCACTGTACGGATTGAGGAGGAGAAAAAAATGTTAAACAATTCCAGTGTGACTGACATTGAGAATGTGGCAAAAGACAAGGCCCCTGGAAAGGACCAATATTTTTGTGGGACTAAATGGCTTTTAGAGCAAAGCTTCACAACAGTGTTTAGGGTCTGTTTAGGTTGGATTCTGTATGGCGGTGTAAGGGAACTTGTGAGAGTGGTAAACAGCATAGGTCTGTGAGGCAGGGTTGTCAGCTATGAGGGAAGTTCTGAGGCTGTTGTAGCGGTGGTGGATAGTGGTTTCAGTGAGAGACATGAGATGCAGTAATTTGGGACTGCAGAGAAGGAGAATTTTATGGCTGGAGAGGAGGCATTGGAAGGATGTTTGGGCCCGATTTACATGGCCTTGTGGAACAAGGTTAATGAGGGCTATGCACTGGCAAAATTTGGACAAATAGAGGTCATTATGAAAAGTGGTTGCAGCCAGAGATGCTTAATTTCATTGGATGGGGGGTGTGGGAGGGGGGGGGGGGGGGGGGGGGAGAAGAGATTCCATGAGCTCGGCAACAACTTTGGAACAGTATGTGGGGTTGTGTTCTGCCTACGGATAAGGAAACTTTTCTGTTTTTGTTCAGAAGGAAGGAACAAGGATCCATGCTGGAGGATCAAAAAAGCGTAAAAACAAAAATTACATAAAAATGAATGGGGACAAGCTCAAAAATACGTGGAAAACACAAAAAGGACAGGACAGATGAAGTATGGGTGAAAAAGATGAAACCTGAGGGAGTAAGACCAACAGGGAAATGTGAAAACAAACAATGCTACAGATCACTGTCACAAGAAGAGCTCTCAAATTGGTGTTTACAGTCACCAAGTAATTGAGTCTGTCATTTGTAAATTGTTTGAAAATAACATTTTCAGGGATATTTTTGTACTCTTTACCCTTTTTCCACTTCTATACACATGATATCTGATGTTGTATTCAAACAATAGGACTCTTACGAGCCAACTTTTCTCTTTTTTTATGCCTAGACATAATAATAGAGTTTTTATGATATTTTGGTGTGTTTTCTTTCCCATGTCTCAGTTATGAGTTCATGTAGTATTAGTCAGTTTTATAAGTTCAGATACTACTCTATCTTTCACCTGGTGCACAATAGTTTATCAATCTACATGCTTTTCTAGAACTGAAATCTGGTATAGGCAAACTTTCTCGTTATCTTATCATTTAGTTATTCCTCTGTATTAGAAATGTTTGTGTCCAGGTTGGAATATCAACAACTATGAATTAATTAACACAGTTTCTACACTAAAACCTGGAAGAGATACTAGTTTAAAAGTGGTGGAATATGGAGTATTACAGTGTCTTGGTTTGTTCTGAATACACAATATCAAAAGATACAAGGGTTGCTGTTGTGGTCTTCTGTCCAAAGACTGGTTTGATGCAGCTATTCATGCTACTCTATCCTGTGCAAGCCTCTTCATCTCCATCCAACTACTGCACCTTACAACCTTCTGAATCTGCTTACTGTTCTCATCTGTCAAGTCTCCCTCTATGATTTTTAGCCCCCCTCCCACACACTTCCATCCAAAATTAAATCGGTGATCCCTTGATGTCTCAGAATGATGAGTCCTATCAACTGATTCTATCTTCTAGTCACACTGTGCCACAAATTTCTTTTCTCTCCAGTTCTATTCAGTACCTCCTCATTAGTTAGGTGCTCTACCCAACTAATTTTCAGCTGCTGATAGTTTGGTAATGTTCACACCTATCAGCACCTGCTTTCTTTGGAATTGGAATTACTAAACTCTTCGTGAAGTCTGAGGGTGTTTCCCGTATCATATCTTACACTCCAGATGGAAGAGTTGGCATGGCTGCCTCCCCCAAGGCTGTCAGTAGTTCTAATGGAATGCCGTCTATTCCTGGGGCCTAGTTAGTCTTTCAGTGCTCTATCAAATTCTACTTGCAGTATCATGTCTCCCATCTCCTCTTCACCTATGTTCTCTTCCATTTCCATAATATTGCCTGCAAGTTCATCTACCTTGTACAGACCCTCTATACACTTCTTCCACCTTTCTCCTTTTCATTCTTTGCTTAGGCCAGTATTACACTATCAAATTTCTTTGTCCAATATCTTTGTCAAAGATATTTGATAGTGTAATAGGGACTTAGTCAAATCTCGTCCAGTATTTGATCAAATCTAGGGCCTCGCTGTATATTTTATCAAAGAAATCGCTTGTCTTCTGTTCACTTCAATGTGACATGTTACCACATGGAGCGCTAGCATCGCTGCAGCATTCTGTCGTCTGTAGTGTTTTTATAACCATTGCCGGTAAATACAATTGGTGTGTGCCGACAACTACAAAATTAATAGAGATGTCTGAAGCTGATGAGGCACTTTACAACGTGAGGCACCCTGAATACAAAAATAGATTAAGAAGATTGGAGACCTGACCTGACCTAACCTAACATAACCCTGGGCCTCTCCTGTAGCAAGGAATCGGAGTGTTACAGTGAGCCTGTCTTCTGCAGATGTAGCAGTTCTTATGTGAATATTGTGCTTTGTGATATGAGGATACGCTGCATTGAGCACATACAGAGATGTATGTGCATCCATTCTTAAGTAATTGATGTACGACTTGACATCTTCCACTGTAAGCTCACGTAACAAGTTTTGTTGAATACTTTTATCGTGTCGTCGTAAAACCCACGGCTTCACCCAGATTAGATTAGTTTTTCGTTCCATAGATCCGTGCTGAGGAGATCCTCGTGGATATGGAACATGTCGATTTTTTTTTAAGCTGAAATAACAATACTGATAGTATGAATAAATACAATACATCATTTGTTTCTATTAAAAATTTCGCCAATGGGGTAGGAGTTGGCCACTAGTAAGTCTTTCAGGCTCCTTTTAAACTGATCTTTATTTCTAACTACATTTTTTATGTTTGCTGGCAAATTATTGAAGACGAGTGTTCCTGAGTAGTGGACCCCTTTTTGAACTAAAGTGTTTTTAAGTCCTTGTGTAGATCCTTTTTGTTCCTGGTATTGTATATATGAACTGAGTTGTTTGCTGCAAAAAGAGATTATTTAGGACAAATTTCATTAAGGAGTAAATATACTGAGAGGCAGTAGTTAGTATACCCAGTTCTTTGAAGAAGTTTCTGCAGGACATCCATGAATTTACTTCACAAATGATACGTATTACACACTTTTGGACTCTGAAAACTTGTTTGACTTCAAGACTTACCCCAAAATATTATCCCATATGACATTATGGAATGAAAGTAGGCAAAGAATGCAAGCCTTTTTATTTTATGTTGCCTATGTCTGCTAACACTCTAATTGCAAATACAGATTTGTTAAGGCGTTTCTGCAGTTCTGTGGTGTGCTCCTCCCAACTGAATTTATTATCAAGTTGTAATCCCAGGAATTTAAGACTGTCAACCTTGTATGTATGGTTCCTTTCCCCCCCCCCCCCCTTCTTTTCCACATGTGCACACAATGCAATTGCGGTACGTGCAACTGCTGCGGTTAATAACAAGTTGTTGTCAGCCATGTTGAACTTTGACGAAAAATTTGATGACAGTGTAATACCCCTTCTAGCACTACGTCAAAGATCTTTGTCAAATATATTTGACGGAATATTTGATCACATCTTTGATCAAATCTTTGACAAAGAAATTTGATAGTGTAATACCGGCCTCAGGACTTGTTTTCAGTCCAAGCTTTTGATATTCATACATGTGGTTCTCTTTTATACAAATATCTCTTCATTTTCCTATAGGTGCCATTTATCTAACCTTAGTGATGTATGCTTCTACGTCCTTACATTTGTCCACTGGCCACTCCTGCTTAGCCATTTTGCACTTACTATCAATCTAATTTTTTAGGCATTTGTATTCCTTTTGCCTGCTTCATTTGCTGCATTTTTATATTTTCACCTTTCATCAATTAAATATCTCCTGTGTCATCCAAGGATTTTGACAAGGCCTTGTCTTTTTACCTATTTGTTCCTTTGCTGCCTTAGCTATTTCATCTCTTAAAGGTACCCATTCATCTTCTACTGTTTTCCTTTTCCCTGTTCTAGCCTGTAGTTGCCCAATGCTCCATCTTAAACTAAGAAGAACGTTGGAAAACAGATAGCTACTTACCGTCTAAAGAAGACACCTTACGTTGCAGATAGGCACAATTAAAAGACACATACATAAAGCTTTCTGTCATGGCCTTCAACTGCATTCCAGCCCAGCTGCCGCAGTTGGTGGTCACGTGTGCTTGCCAGTGTGTATGGATGGTGTAAGTTTCCTTTTGCTGAAGAAGGCTGTGGCCAAAAGCTTTATTCAAGTGTCTCAATTGTGCCTTTCCGCAACCTGACGTGTCTTCTTTACAGTAAGTAGCAATCTACCTTTTCCTACACTGATGATAGTCACAACAACACTAGTCCTTTTAAGTTATCAAGGTCCCCTCTGCTAAATATCCTCCTATTTTGCAATTTCTTTAGTTTTAATCTACAGTTCATAACCAATAAATTGTGGTCAGAGTCCACATCTGCCCCTGGAAATGTCTTACAACTTCGAAGTTGGTTCCAAAATCTGACTTACCATTATATAATCAACATGAAATCTTCCAATGTCTCCAGGTCTCTTCCACATTTACAGTCTTCTTTCGTAATTCTTAAACCAAGTGCCAGCGACGATTAAATTGTTCCTACTCTATACAAAATTCTACCTGGCAACTTCCTCTTTTATTCCTTTCCCCTATTTTACATTCACCTACTGTTTTTCCTTCTCTTCCTTTTCCTACCATCGAATTCGAGTCCTCCCATCACATCATATACATTTCTTTCCTCTCTTCATCATCTACAGAGGTAGTTGGCACAAACTTTTGCTGTTGTGATAGGTGCAGGCTTTGTCTCTCTCTCTTGGCTATGATAATGCGTTCACTAAGTTGTTTCTCAGTAGCTTACCCATGTTACTATTTTGTTATTCATTATTAAACCTACACCTGCATTACCCCTTTATATTTACAACCTGAATTCATCTAACCAGAAGTCCCATTCCTCCTGCCATCTAACTTCACTAATTCCTACAATATGTAACTTCAGCTTACACATTTCCGTTTTTAATTTTTCTAACCTACCAGCCCAATTAAGGGATCTAACATTCCATGCTCCGATACAAATGCAGGTTCCCCCCCTAATGATGACGTCGTCCTGATTAGTCCTGCCTTAAGATCTGAATGGGGGACTACTTTACCTCTGGACTATTTTGCCCTTAAGGATGCCATTATCAGAAGAGCTGCATGCCCTGAGGAATAATTATGGCTATAGATTCCCCTTATTTTCAGCTGTTTGCAGTACCAGCACAGCTAGGCTATTTTGGTTGATGTTATAAGGCTAGATCATTCAATCATGCAGACTGTTGCTCCTGCTACAACTGAAAAGGCTGCATCCCCTCTTCAGGAACCACACATTTGTCTGGCCTATCAACAGATAAGCCTCCTATGTGGCTGCACCTATGGTATGGTTATCTGTAGGCCTATTGCACACGCACACAAGAAACCCAACCAACAGCAACATCCATCGTTCATGGGGGGGGAGATATAATTTTAAATATATCTCCGACATTACTCATAACTGCTTAAATATCAATATGGTCAGTTATCAATATGAACTGCAGCAACACATTGGTTTCATTACCTTGGCCGGCAACACTAAAAATCAAGATAAAGCTAATATTAATCATATCTTATCCCATTATAAAGTGTCGAGGAAAATATACACGAACTATGGTTGTAAATGCTTATGATACAAGGAGTTACCCATGGTTGAACTGTACAGAATGGTCTATCCAGACAAGAAAAACTCTTCCCAACACATACAACACTTCAAGCAAGTTTGAAACATTGCAAATATTAACTCTGAATCACTATTTTCTAATATGTATCTTTGCCAATATGGCACACTGATTCTCACAAAGGAAATCCTATATTAACTAAGAATCCAGTAAAGTTTTGAGTGCTTTCTATGTAAGCCCTACTACACTAGTAGCACATTCTGATACAAAACATTCCAACTACGGAGATGATGGTAAAGATATTCTGTTCAAAAAGTCTCAATGGTGATACGGGGTGCCTAAGTGTTTCCTCAAACTTCACCGATTGTTGCAGTCACTAAGTTATGATTACATTTGGTTAATTGAAAATGGAATGAATTTCTCACTTTTGAGGTGGATGATTCCCTAACGTATCTAATTCTACAGAGCAAATGTGTGGTTGTTCAGTTATTTCGTGCGAGCACTCTGATTTTGTTTGGTAACTAACATTTATTTCCTATTTACCTACGTTAAAGTTTCTAATGCTCATAAACTAATGTAGGTTAGAAGAAAGCGTCAGTCCACTTTTACACTGTCTTATTAACCCATTCTTCATCCTCTTAGAAATTAAAAAAATATATATATCTGTCCGCACATTATTAAAATTATGAGTTACGTTCAACTGGAATTTATTGACATCCTGATATCTGCATTACCTTGTCGAGAATTTATTTGCTGGAACGACATGTCTACGTTACGCAATAATTGCACTACGCATCTCACACGCTAAACTTTCACTCTGAACAGTGCACTATATGACTGGATGCCCTATGTAATGTGTGTAATGTAAATACTGCACAGAGAATACTCAAATATGACCTGTGGTACCAAAGATGCACTGCATTTTCGCGGAAATACAATTTGAAATCCCCTTAATATTATGTATTCCAACAAAGCATTTTACTTCAGCCGCACAGTAATAATCCAGTAATAAAACATGAACAAGAGCATAACATCAAAATAAAACGTTATTTGCTATGAAAATGTAGCAGTTACTGCAATGAAAGATAAAATTTCCTATTGTTACAGAAAATAAATTCCCGTTAAGGATCTATAATCATAACGAGCGTTGTGCACAGTTTTTTCTAGATCGCCAAAAGATATTCTTAATTGCAGTTCTATCGAAAAGCTACTCGCTCCTTTCAGGGTTGGTAAGTAACGTGTACTTATAACGCCGTTACTAGTAACAGTTAGCTTTTAAAGGTAAACTGTAACTAAGTTACTCTTATCGGTAACAACTAGTGTCGCCAACTTAGTGGATTTTCCACTAAAACTGGTGGTTTCTACCTTCTTTTTAGTGGCGAAATATTGATTCTAGCGGCTGGTGGATTTTATAGTGGTTTAATAGAATTCAGTTTCAGTTACTGAAAATGCGATCTCTCAACCACTAAGCTATTTATATGTTTCGAAATATGTTATTTCTACTTTATTTGATTTCAGGAGTATTTAACTTTTACTGTGAAGACAACACTGATGCGTAACGATGTGGCATCGAACCAACCATCGCACTCGATAGGTTACATGCGGGGATTCCCTGCAGAATGAACAGTATTTAGTAGCACATAGTAATAGTTCATTTCACGAGCGAAGGCGGCTTGTGCAGGTGTAGGGAGTGCAGCATCTGGTTTCAAACAATGGGTGCTCACTTATTTCATTACCGCTTCGAATAACCACTGAACGCTTGGTGGCTCAGACGGGGTGCGTCACGTCAAACGTGCCGAAAAAGGAACTTGACTGTCGTCGTTCGTGGTATGCACTATACAAATGTGATTCTTTGTGAATGGTATTATTTTACGACTTGATACGTGTATAGCTATGTCGAAACCACAACATACGCAAAAGTTCCTTGATTCTTGGCTTGAAGACCCACATTTAAAAATTGGCAACAAGTTATTCAAAGTACTACAGGTCAGGGAGTCAACTGCAAAATTTGTGGTATAGTTTTTAGGAGTCACTATGGAGATGTGACGTCTCATGAGATGTCAAAGAAGCCTCTACAAAATAAAAAGGTAAGCAACCTTTTTTCCAAATTGATTAGCCATTCATTGATCTGTTTTATGTCCTTGACCACTCTTTGATTAAGTACATTGTTGCAGATTGTAACTAAGTAGCCTAAAATTACTTTTAAGTCTCGAGCCCATTGGGAATAGAAAAAAAGGAAGAAGCAAGACTTGCATTAAACACAGCCTTGCATACCAGTATACATAGGGCGACCAGATTAATTTGTGGCAACGTCATTTATCCACTGCGCCAAAAACAGCGGGTGAAAGCTGCAGCTGATAGATATTTACCTTTGCCGTAATTAGCTTGGTTACAAGTTGCTTATTCTTGTTAGTTTTTGATCTGTGCTTGGAAAATAAAATGTTTTCTCATCTCATGAAAAAGCTGTTACTTCATAAAATATAAAGGCTCCCATAGTGGTGACCCCGAAAAATCGTAGCAGAAGCATAAAGAAAATATATATACCGACGAGAATAGTGAATTCAGAGACAAAAGCATGGGGCAGTGGAATCAAGATTGAAGACTACAGTCTGTTCGACCAAGGATCGCGGTCCACGCCCTTTGATTCGCCACAAAACGGAACGACAGATGTTAACGCAAAAGATGGGAGTGCCTAGGCACGACACGGAAATCTTAAGCTTTCCGCATTCTGGCCGACGCACCCCCAGCTTTGGTTTACGCAGGCTGAATGCATATTTCGGCAGCGTGGGGTGTCTAACAACATTGACAAATTTAATATAGTGGTTTCACATCTAAATTTAGAAGTGATAGAGCAAGTAGAAGAAACCTTGTCACAACAAAATTACTTTGTGCTAAAGGAAGCTCTCATACAGCATTATACGTTGTCACCAGATGTGCGACTACAAAAAATTTGCGCATACGAAGACTTGGGCGACAAGACTCCGTCACAAGTACTCAAAGCCTTACGTACATTAGCCGGCCCAGAACTCCTACCTGAAGAGTCTTCACGTCTAATATGGCTTCGTAAACTTCCTGCCAACATCTGTGCCGTCATTGCAGCAGAAACGGACTTACCATTGCAAGTCTTAGCAAAAAAGGCAGACACCATCGCAAACATCTTAACCGAAGTTTCTGCGTGTTCCGAATTCAACTACAGCCAGGATAGAGGCCCAAGAACGTGTAGTGTGATGGAATCTGACGTCAGTGAGCCAGGAACATGCAATAATACTTCCCAACAGCAGTGCTCATCGACCGAACCCACCATACAGCAACTGGCAGCACAAGTGGCAAAACCTGACTCGACAGCAGCAAAAATGGAGAGCTATTGACCGTGAGATGCGTGCTATTTACTTAGCCATAAAGCATTTTCGCACGTCTGTCGAAGGGAGGCACTTTGCAATTTTTACCGATCACAAACCGTTAGTAGCTATATTTCAACGAGACACAGAGCTCTATTCACCACGTCAGTGCAGGCAAGTCGAGTACATTGCACAGTTCACAACTGACGTGCGTCACATTTCAGGAAAAGACAACATGGTCGTAGATTGCCTGTCTAGGAATTGTGCTAGTTTAAATTCAATTCGTTGGACCGAGTTAGCGTCTTAACAACGAGAAGATCCTTTCTTGCGCCGTCTAATAGAGGAACAGAGAACTGCGCTGCAGCTCAGACGTGTGTCTGTCCCAAATGTTCCAGACGGAATTTGGTGTGATGTAGCAAAAGGAAAGGAGCGACCTTGCATACCAGAACAATATCGTCGCGAGATTTATAGTGCACTACATAACCTATCACATCCAGGAGTACGAGCTACAGCCAAGTTAGTTTCCTCCAAAGTAGTGTGGCCTGGAACACAAAAAGATTGTCGTGCATGGGCGCGTGCATGCCTATCATGCCAGCGTAATAAAATCAGCAGGCATGTCTGCACCTATTGCTGACTTCCCGACGCCATCTGCAAGATTTTCACATATACATGTGGACATTGTGGGCCTGCTATCATGCTCTTCAGATCAACGCTATTTGCTCACAAACATTGATCGTTTTACCAGGTGGCCAGAAGTAGTTGGAATACAAGACATTTCTGCGGAGTCGGTTGCAAAAGCACTGTTGCATTCATGGTTCTCCAGGTTTGAAAGCCAACTTTTCAATGAACTTTTACTACTGTGCGGGTGCAACCACCTACGCACCACAAGCTATCATCCATCTAGTAATGGAATGGTGGAACGACTACACCGCACGCTCAAAGCTGCATTAATGTGTAGTTCCACTTCATGGCCTGAAGCACTACCGCTGGTCCTACTCAGATTGAGAACGGCCGTGAAGGAGGACTTACAATGCTCTTCCGCAGAATTGGTTTATGGCGAGCAATTGAGGGTTCCTAGAGAATTTATCGTTCCAGCATCTACACAGCCGTTCGCCCCTGAGCTATGCACGCAATTCGCGAGACAACTCAGCGTTAGAATGAGAAACATCAAACCCACTAACCCTGTCAGACATGGAGACCGGAGAGTGTTTGTACATAAAGACCTGCAAGAAACGTCCCACGTGTGGCTTAGGGATGATACGGTGTGCCCGCTGCCTTTTCCGCCTTACTCTGGACCATACAGAGTAATCACAAGAGGAAGCCACAGCTTCAAAATCGATAAGGATGGTAAAGAAGAGACAGTCTCAATTGAGCGGCTTAAACCTGCTTGCACCGAAGAGGGTACACTCCTTCCTCAGTCAGCAAAATCACCCTCAAACGTGGAGGCCAAAGAAACAGCAGAGAGTCTTGCCAAGCACTCAGTTTCAGAAGAGGACAACGAAGCAGCAAGTACAGAACAGGAGCAGCCATTGCCTACACCAGATGTTTTCACGAGAACTGGTAGAAAAATCAAGTGCAAGTTTCCCCACATACCTGGTTCACCCAGTTTCAAAAGGAGGGGGGCTGATGTGGCGACGTCATTTATCCACTGCGCCAAAAACAGCGGGTGAAAACTGCAGCTGATAGATATTTATCTTTGCCGTAGTTGGCTTGGTTACGAGTTGTTTATTCTTGTTAGTTTTTGATTTGTGCTTGGAAAATAAAATGTTTTCTCATCTCATGAAAAAGCTGTTACTTCATAAAATATAAAGGCTCCCATAAATTGTTTAAAAAGGAGGACAAACGGCTTCAAAAAGGAGGACAAAGTAAGAAAAAAGAGGACACATCAAACGGATCAATTGCACATGTGGATATCACCCGTCAGCTTTGGACAAGTCATTTGACTGCCGGGAATTACCGGTAAAACTAGTAGTTAATTGTTACTGACGGTCAAGTGGTGGTTAACTGAGAAATATAAAAAACAATTAAAGACATTAATTGTGGTGACAGTGTGGCGTCAATTGTTTTATGTCAACAACACGGAATTGTTTATAAAGTGAAAAACGTAAGATCATTCACCTCCCTTCATTCGACACACCGCTACCAACATATACAATTCAAGCAGCAGCCGACGACATGTAAACTGCACTTTAACCTTCCGAATACAAATAAATTGAATGACTATGAAACAATTAAATAAAACCACGATAGTTAATGTGTCGAGTTATTTCTTACCTTTATTGGCCACTGAGACGTACGTTCCAGCTCCACATATCTTACATTCCGCTTCAGATTCGTTTCTCCCTTTCTTAAAGCCAGATATTTGCAGGAAAGGACATCAGAAAATGTACACTTTCGTGTAGGCATAGCCAAATATTTTACGTAACTCATTTGGTTAAAAATTACACTCACAAATCACACGTGCACTACAGGAAGCCAAGCCAATACAAAGCGAAGATACGAAACGAAAAGTTTAAATAATCGATATTTGCATTCGCTTATAGGTTGATCAACGATAACATCGACGACCCTGGTGCCACCTACTAACACCGCCTTCGTGCGTGTTTATCACGAAGGCTGTGCCAATCATATACTTACTAAATAAAAACTAGACTGCGCATTGGCGCTAGTGTCGCGTCCCCACAATGAACGTGATAGAAGCCGCCATTTGCAGGGAAACAGTGCGTAAACATGGTTCGTTCGTGTGCTGCTTTTAATTGTAACAGTAAGAATGGAAGCAAAGACGAAGACAGAAATAATGTTACATTTCACAGGTCAGTCATTTCTGGTTGTTTGTTACTTTCTATTACTTGTATATAGTATTTTCATGGAGAAATAATACAGCATGACCGTTTGTTTTTGTTTAGGTTTCCCCTTACAAATGATTTTCTAAATCGGAAATGGATAGTTACTACTCGGAGAGAGAACTTCCAACCGACAGCAAATCATCTGCTGTGCTCTCTTCATTTTGAAGAGAATTGTTACATGGAAAATTATGTAAATAGATGTCAACTGAAGGACGATGCTATACCGACAGTATCTGGATTTCCAACTCATATGAAAAAGGTATAGTATCCTGGAAATTGTGCAATATAGGCCTAGGTTAAATAGTGTGGAAATACTGTCAGTGTGTATAATTTTGAACTTTCCTTTTCCAGGTTACCAAGGCAAGGAAACCTTCAAAGCCAAGAAATGTTGAGATAGCAGAAAACATGTGTGTGGATGTGCACGTTTCTTGTTACACTAGAGACGACAATTATTCATTTCCATCAAGTCCAAGTAAGCTGAAAGAAAAGTCCAAAAAAATTGAAGAAAGGAAGGAAGCAAAAATTGTGCAACATAAGAGTAAGTTAAATACAGTGAAAAAGGTGCAAAAGACAGACGCAGAAAATTTCCAAAATAGCAAATATTTTAGAAGAACTAAAAGCTAGAAACTTAGTAAACAATAAAGTAATCTCACTTATTAACGCTACTCACAGTGACATGTTATTGGAGATCCTAGATTGAAGCAAAAACAGATGACAGCAATATTCGGATAGATTAAACGCTTTTGCTGTAACTTTAAAGTTTTAGTCACCTGCTGCTTGCAAGTACTTTACAGAGATGATACAATTGTGTTGAAGGTTTGCCAGGTTTTACATCAGAAAGTTTTGCCATTATAAAGGCAAGAGTTGCAAAATCGTCTCGTGAAGTGTTTTGTGCGTTAATGTTTGACGAAATGTCAATGAAAAATGTGTTGAGTCGGATGGAAGTGAATTTGTAGGCTGTTAATTTTGGGTGTGTGCCAACATCAGGACTAGAGGGTGTTGAATGTAAAGAAGCATTAGTTCTTATGGCAGTTGGTGTCAATGATCATTGGAAGACCCCTACAGGATACTTCCTAACTGATGGTGTTTCTGCCTGGGAGAAGAAAACAATTATTGGAATGGCCATTACAATGTTGTATGATGTAAATGTCAGTGTCTTAGCTGTTACTTGTGATGGACTTTCCACTAATATTGCAATGGCAAAGGAGTTAGGGGCAAATATTGCTGTTGAAGATATGAAACCCTATTTTTCTCATCTTGTTACAGGTGACAATGTATATATAATTTCAGATCCTTGCCATATGATCAAGTTACTTAGAAATATGAAGGGCTCGGAGAGATATAGTCATAAGCCACAACTTTCACGAAATTGAGTTTTTCATGTTGCGGCATTCTTAACAATGTCTTCTTCACAATGTGTTGTAAAAGTTCCGTGTTACTGCAACAGATGGCAAGCTACGATGGTGTGCAGTTCTATGCTGTGCCATCTGGTGGTAGTTTCAGAAGATACATAGTCACAAGCCACGGCAAGATGGCATGTGGGTCAGGAACGTCTGAAGCCTCTTCGGGTCTTCAACGCATATTTGACACATACAGTAGTGGAAGTGAAGAGCTTTACCCTTTGGATCCTAACAGTGACGAATCTTGGCATCCATCGACCAGCAGTTACAGCTCAGATGATGTTTCGCTAAGTATATAAAACGGTTTATTTCTGGTGATTAATTTTCTGTGGCTTGTGACTTTGTTTCTCTCAACATTGCCTACCCATTTGACAGCAATCCTGTGTGTTAATGATGAAACTTGATGGGCACGTTTATATTACTACTTAATGGTGCAATAATGTAGTTTCAAAGGCAAAAGATGTGTAAAAAATATTTTCTCATTAATGTGACTTTAGCGAAATTTAATGTTTTGTGTGGCTTATGACTATATCTCACGCAAACTCTTAGACTACTTTGCTCTTCATATTATAGCTTGAAATAAGTAGAATAAATGAAGAATCACCCGAAAAACCAAAGCCTTCACGGAAAAAGAAAGCGAAATATTGATCAGTGGAAGAAAAATAGAGAAAAAAGTCGACGAAATATTGCTCAGCAGTATAATTCTTTAAAAACCCACAAGGTTGTTCAGGCTGCTACTATAGGAAGTTCCTGTACTAGTTTAAATAAATGCTTCACAAAACTGCTTGGAGAGGAAGAAAACATTTTTCATTCATTTTGGGACATAGGAAACATTAATGCCCAGAATACTTACCTGATGAACTGTATGAAAATGGAACCGAAAAAGCGCAGCTTTGTTCACTATTTAAATACAAATGGTTTAATATTTTGTATGTTTATTTCATTTTGTTATATTTGTCATAATTTCTTTCAAAGCTATCCAAAAAAGACTTCCAAGAAAATACCATCCAGGAATGTTACATTTTCTTACAATGTGAGGGTATGCGGAACAGAAGTTATGATCTGCAAGGAAGCTTTCCTACGGGTTCATGGCTTACAGATACATGCACGAAGAGTGAGGAATTTGCAACATCAAATAAGGCATGGATTTGCAGAGCCAAAAGAAGATAGAAGAGGTTTGTATGTTACACTGTGCTGTAAGTTAGGGATGTACACAAACTGAGTACTAAACAAATATTTCTATTAGGAAGAGGATATAAGCCCATCTTTTTTTTCTTTCGGTAAAACATGAAAACTACCCACATAAATTGCAAGACGAAGCTGTACAAAGTGTTAGAGAATTTCTCAACGTCATACCTAAGTATAACAGTCATTAGAGTAGGCAACAGAACCCAAATAAAGTGTATTTGGATTGTGATCTCACAATTGCTTCCTTATTTCGAGATAAATACTCAGAATACTGCAAGGAAAAGCAGATTCCTGCAGTATCTGAAAGTAAATTCAGAGAAATTTTCGTATCTGAATTTAACATAGGCTTCAAACTACCAAAAAGTGACACCTGTTCAAAATGTGATGGATTTCTAATTGCAATAAATAACCCAGAATTATGTGCAGAAGAAGTCACAAAAAAGAAACAATAATATGAACTGCATCTCAAAAAGGTTGACAAAGGACAAAACATGATTCCGTCTTTAACTGCTCTGGCTAAAGAAAATTCGAAAGAGCATCATGTGATAGCAATGGACATGCAGCAAACGTTCCCCACACCTAAAGTAACAGTTGGTCCAGCATTTTACAAGAGGAAAATATGGACGTACACTATGGTATCCATGACTGTGGATCAAATAAGGGTTATATGTTTCTGTGGAGCGAGAAAGATGGAGGAAGGGGTTCAGATGAGGTTGGGAGCTGCTTATTGAAGTACTTGGAGATAACTAATCCTCAGACAAAACATCTCCACATAATCACAGACAACTGCAAGGGTCAGGCAAAAAACTGGACTATTGTTGGTTTGGAAAGGTCCCATGTTGCTACCAAAAGATTTGATTCTGTCCAGCATCTTCCCTGTGGTAGGTCACACCATGCTACCATGCGATCATGATTTTGGTCGCATTGAACGGTATGCAAGAACGAGACGTCCAATAGTGTACACTCCAGATGAATGGCCAGAAATAATAAAATCTGTGAGTCCAAAACATTTCATTCTAACTAAAATGTAAAGAGAAGACTTAAGAAGTACGGAAAGCCTGAAGACATTGATCTCAAAACGTACAGAATCCGCGTCTGGAGATTCCCACCATTTCAGTGAAGTTTGAGTCTGAAGATCCCTTCAAGCTAAGTGTAAAGCATTCTTATTCAGACATAGGAGCTTTCATGTCAGTGGATATTCGTGTCAAAAAGAAAGGAAGGCTAGTTGAACCAAATCCATATCAGCTGCCAATAAAGTACAGAAAGCCACTACCAATTAACCAGAAAAAGTTGATGATATACTGTCTCTTATGCCATACATACCTGCAGCAAATCAAGATTTCTTTCGGTCATGTACCGGAAATAACGTGTACAATGATGAGGTAGAGGAACTTCCTTGATGTGACTGTATCCATGAAAAAGTAATTTATACATCTCTTATACCTGATATGTGTATATTAATGTGTAAAAATTATGTATTCTGCTTGCTGTGTAAGATTAGTTAAAATAAATCCTTACAAATTCATACTTTATGTTCTAAACAATTTTTTGGGAGATATAGTCATAAGCCACTATTGACTACATCTTCATTAGAATCATTCTAAAATTAATATTTTATAGCATGCAGAGAATTGACTATTTAACAACGTGCTTCGCAACTGTTAAGCAAGTATTTGCTGTAGAAATAAGGTTTCTAGTTTGTATTAAATATTTTCAGACCTCTGTGGAACTTAAAACTCGCTGTATCTCAAAACTAGTTCGATGTGGATTATGACTATATCTCTCCGACCCCTTCATATGTTTGGTACATATAAGAATTTAGTCGGTGGGAGTGGAAGGAAAGTCTCCTGGCAATATATAGAAAAGCTGCATTGTACACAAGAAAGGGAGGGGCTTACTCTAGCTAATAGACTGAAATTATTGCACCTGAACTCTAGACAACAAAAAATGAAAGTGAAGTTAGCTATCCAGGTATTAAGTGCTTCAGTTAGTTCTGCACTGCAATATTTATGCTGCGATTTAAAATTGGAGGAATTTCAGGGATCTGAAGAGACAGCAGACTTTTGTCTTATTTTTGATCAAATATTTGATACGTTCAATTCAAAAAATCCTTTGGCTAAGGGATACAAAGCGCCAATGCAGGAGAGTAATAAGTGTGTTTGGGAGCCTTTCCTCGAGACAGTAGCTGTTTATTTGACATCCCTTAAAGATACTTATGGGAAGCTATTATGTAAAGGTAATAGAAAGACAGCTATACTTGGGATATTAGCACTGTGTGAAACTATTAAAGGCGTGTATAATGATGTAATCATGACAAAAAAGATGAACTACTTGCTGATGTACAAGTTTAGCCAGAATCATCTGGAAATGTATTTTTCTTTAGTTAGATCTAGGTTAGGATGGAATAACAATCCATCCTACCTGCAGTTCGGAGCAGCATATAGGAACCTCCTCCTTTCAAATGAGATCAGACCTAAGGCAACTGCTAACTGTCAGGTTCAAAATGATGTCTTTTACCTTGGCATGGGAAAAATAATCGTGTTTGGTATGACCCAGTTGAGTTTTGCAACAGCAGGAGATATTACTGTACTGATGAAAGAAATGTGGAGTCTTTGTTTGACCATGATTATGTGATATTGCCAAATAACTTAACAGGGTAGACTAGTAATGTTGTTGTATATATTGCAGGTTTTGTTGTGAAACATATGGTAAAGAAATTGAATTGCAGTTCTTGTGTACATAGTTTATTTAGTGTAGAAGCAGTTCAGTTCTCTGATTTGTTAAGGACGAAAAAGAATGGTGGCTTGATTATGCCATCAGCAGGAGTAATTGTGGTTTGCAGAGAAGCTGAGAAAATAATGTGGCTACAGGTTGTGAAATCAACTAATGTAATTCGGAAAAGCAATACACTCGTTGAAATAATGTCACATGTTGTGCCAATAGTAATGCAGCAGGACTTATTTCCTGAACTGAAGGACCATCTGATGGAAAATGTTTTCCCAGAGAATCATTTGTACATTATTGTAAAATCAATTGTAAGGAAGTATGTTACTGTTTGTTGTCACCATATTGCAAACACATGCAATGCAAAATTACACAAAAAAGTTATTAGACAGACACTGACAAAATCAATTTTATTTCAAAATCAGTGATGGGTGAAATATGATGTTTTTTAATTAAAAATAAAACTGTTTAAAATTAAAAATAGCATTATTGTATCATTTCAACTCTTGCATTTTACCACCTGTGTATGAATAATTCAGACAGTTGTAAATGTCTTTCTTATGTATGTGTACAAAATTAAATCCTGTGAACCTAATTATGCCAATTAATGTCTGTAGTGTGGTGGTCCTTCCTCACATCTCTTACCTCCTTCTACTAAACATTACATCGGTAGTATTCCATGAGGTGTAGAAAGAAGTTAGGGATGTACATGTCGGTGTAAGACAGTGAAACGTCATTACATCATTGTACTAAAGTGCTAATTCTATAACCAAAATAATAAATTTAACATTTACTGAATAGATTTCAAGGAGTTGCCACATAGAAAGTTCTTTGATTGTTTTGACCTCCACTGCATGACATTTAATGTGCTCTGGTAAGTTACTGAAAACATGGATAGCTGACTCTTCTTCATACCTTTAGGTCTTTGCAGAGGCATTTTTTGGTCGTAGAATTTTATTTCCTTGCCTTCACCATTTATTAAAAGTGAGAAATGTTGATAATGATAAAGGGTATTAATTGATAGTTGTCAAAATACCAATAATAGTTTGTTACAGGATATTTTTGAAGTGACACTACATCTTAGTTGTGATAAACCAATATGTGATGCCTCTGAGTTGTAGGATAAATTGGAAAGTAACAATTTGTTCACAAAGCCAATTAATGCAAATGCTAAATGTAGCTGACAGAAGATCGTTCTATAGCCTAACATGATGTCTAAATTTATACCTTATGCTGTATCTAATAAACTTTCTGCTACAAAAATAGCAAGCTACATAGGGAAAAATTTGCAGTGTTAGATTACAGACAAAGGTACTTTGTTGTATGTCAAGTACTTATGTTGTACTAGCATATAAATTACTAAAAATACTAACAGGGTTAATGTACTAAGTTGAACTGAATGAAGAACTAGGCACATGATAGGTATTTAGATTTTTAATCAAATATATATTAAGTATGAATCGGAGGTAGGTCGAATAATTGCGTTTAGATACTTAACATGTGCTGTCAGGTGGTGATTATACTTCGTAAATGGTCAAATATTTGATCAAATGTTGCAAACTCAACCACATTCAGAGGTGATATCAGTGTTAAAAACTAATGTGCGAATGAAATTCCTACGTTATTTAAAGCGATATGGGTTATTACAATTAATCATACAAAAATCGAGTGTAGACAATACTGTGCTAAACAAAAGTAAGCGTGCAAAATGTACACAGTAGTTGGCAAAAAGCAAACAGGATCTGCCAGAAAAATTACGTGAATTAAATAATAATCGTACTGTCTGCTACTTTAAAAGTTTCATGTAATTATCTAATTCAAATAAGTCGATGTAAACTCGCTCCACCTTGTCAGGAAAGAGCCTTACATTCTTAAATTTTACAAAACTAGTAGAAGCCAACTTCGGGGAAGATCAGTTTGGATTCCGTAGAAACACTGGAACACGTGAGGCAATACTGACCTTACGACTTATCTTAGAAGAAAGATTAAGGAAAGGCAAACCTACGTTTCTAGCATTTGTAGACTTAGAGAAAGCTTTTGACAATGTTGACTGGAATACTCTCTTTCAAATTCTAAGGTGGCAGGGGTAAAATACAGGGAGCGAAAGGCTATTTACAATTTGTACAGAAACCAGATGGCAGTTATAAGAGTCGAGGGACATGAAAGGGAAGCAGTGGTTGGGAAGGGAGTAAGACAGGGTTGTAGCCTCTCCCCGATGTTGTTCAATCTGTATATTGAGCAAGCAGTAAAGGAAACAAAAGAAAAATTCGGAGTAGGTATTAAAATTCATGGAGAAGAAATAAAAACTTTGAGGTTCGCCGATGACATTGTAATTCTGTCAGAGACAGCAAAGGACTTGGAAGAGCAGTTGAATGGAATGGACAGTGTCTTGAAAGGAGGATATAAGATGAACATCAACAAAAGCAAAACAAGGATAATGGAATGTAGTCTAATTAAGTCGGGTGATGCTGAGGGAATTAGATTAGGAAATGAGGCACTTAAAGTAGTAAAGGAGTTTTGCTATTTGGGGAGCAAAATAACTGATGATGGTCGAAGTAGAGAGGATATAAAATGTAGGCTGGCAATGGCAAGGAAAGCGTTTCTGAAGAAGAGAAATTTGTTAACATCCAGTATTGATTTAAGTGTCAGGAAGTCATTTCTGAAAGTATTCGTATGGAGTGTAGCCATGTATGGAAGTGAAACATGGACGATAAATAGTTTGGACAAGAAGAGAATAGAAGCTTTCGAAATGTAGTGCTACAGAAGAATGCTGAAGATTAGATGGGTAGATCACATAACTAATGAGGAAGTATTGAATAGGATTGGGGAGAAGAGAAGTTTGTGGCACAACTTGACCAGATGAAGGGATCGGTTGGTAGGACATGTTCTGAGGCATCAAGGGATCACCAATTTAGTATTGGAGGGCAGCGTGGAGGCTAAAAATCGTAGAGGGAGACCAAGAGATGAATACACTAAGCAGATTCAGAAGGATGTAGGTTGCAGTAGGTACTGGGAGATGAAAAAGCTTGCACAGGATAGAGTAGCATGGAGAGCTGCATCAAACCAGTCTCAGGACTGAAGACCACAACAACAACAACATGCAGACGTATTTCGGAAATTAGGAAACTCCATTCATTTAAGTATACTTTCAAAGTAGACTCGAATACTCAGTATTTTTTTAACAAACGTGTTTAATTTGTGCTTCCATTTGCTCTTGTTGCGTCTCATATACTTCAAATCACAAGACCAGTACTAGGGTTCATCCCTGCAAATGGCGGCGATCAGCTGCTTCAATTGGGGGACAGTTGCCTCACTTCTTCGCTACGGCGAGGTAGGGGCTTGGTGCCAATAGTTAAAGTATTTAAGAAAAGAGCAATAGAACGGAACGAATTGTAAATTTAACTGTATTACGCCCAACTTTGCGAAAAAGCCGGACACTGTAAAAATCCGCCTGGACCCCGGACAAAGAGCTAAAAAGGAGGACATGTCCGGATTAATCCGGATGTTTGGTCAGCCTAAGTATACATGTAGTTGACCATGTGGGACAGGTAATTATCACAGTCATGAAAAAGACATCGAACTAAGTGCACCTCAGTTACAAAAAAAAGGTGTTAGCACTGCATTTCACTGAAGTTCTAAAACAAGATTGCAATGATCAACCATTTAGCTTTTTGACTGATGAATCTACTGATATTACTGTACAGAAATACTTCGGATTGATTGTATTTTATTCCAGTAAATTACACTAAAAACCAGTATCTACATGCCTTGATCTTTCTCAACTGCACCAATGTAATGCTGAAGCTATTGTCTCTGCTAGAAAGAAGACACTTCAACGATCTGATTTGTGACATGAAAATTGGTACAGATAATGCCTCTGTCATGGTTGGAGTAAATAACAGAGTATTTACGAAATTGAAAGAAGAGGTACCACACCTAATTTTAGTACGTTGCTTGTGCCATTCATTGCAACTGGCTGTTTCTGCTGTTGCAAAAGAATTTTTACGAAGAAATTTGGAGACGTATGATTGGTTTAGTCGCTCCTCTACCAGACAATCTCTTTATAAGGAGCTATACAAAACCATCAACGATGGACAGAAACCGTCAAAAACAGTTCAAGCATGTCAGACAAGGTGGCTATCAATAGAATCCGCTGTATCAAGAACATGCGCACAATGATCAGAGCTAAAAACAAATTTTTCATCAGCTAAAGTGCGCGAAAGGTGTCACATGGCAGAGTTATTGCACGCTGTGTCTGCAAACGAGATTAATTACGCATATATTTCATTTTTATATCCAATATTAATTGAAATAAACATAGTGAATAAAATGTTCGAAGCGAAAGATACAGATCACACCAAATTCTTTGAAGAGTTGACCAACCTGATAGATATGCTTGTCAGCAAAGTTACCTTATCTGCAAATAAAGTTAATATTTTTACTAGAAATATTCGTGATTTCTTCAATCGAAGATGTTTATCGCGGATTCCGCTTTGAAAGGCAGTTGCTTGAAATGAGAGAAAATGTATAACTATGGCAAGAAGAAGAAAGGTTGCGTAATCGGTGCATAACATTTATAGCAAGTCTAATTGAAACGGGTTGGCAGAAAATTTGAAATTGATGAAAAAATTCTAGGATAAGTGTTGAACAAGCACTTAATCACAACAAAGAAAATCTAATTGATAATGGCTCAGTTCAATAGAAGTGTAGAATTTATAGCAAGAGTGGATGATCAGTGGCGACAATTTCATTTGTTGGACTGGCACGAAACCAAAGACACAAAAAATTTTGGAATGAAATATTGCGTTTCAAAGATGCTCAAGGGGACCCCACATTTGAGGAATTAGTGACTTTTGCGATTACTCTCCTAATACTGCCTCATTCCAACGCCAATGTTGAGAGACTATGTAGCAGTGTGAATGTCATAAAAACAAGCAGAGGAATAGAATGAAGTTAAATCTTTTAACTGCTGTATTACGAATATGCTGCGGTTTAAGGTTGGAAGGAAAATGCTGCAACGAATATGAAATTCCGATATACGTTGTACAAAATTCGGTACCAAATAATCATACCAGTTTGAAACTGATGATGATGATGATGATGCACACAAAAATGATTCATCTGAAGAAGGCGAATTCATTTAAATGATTAGCTGTTGTTACAGATCTCTTTATATGCTCCTGATTGATTTTTTGTATGTTCATTTAATGATTGTGAAGACTTTATTTAATAATAAAATATAATAATTACTAATCACTTACTGCTTTCTTTTGTAATAATCAAAGTATTTTATTGGAAATTTTAGCGATTATGGGAGTAGGGGTATTTTTGTTAGTGGTTTTCTGGTGTTTTTTTTTTTGCACCTGAAACAGGTGATGAGCTCACTTTAACAGTTGGCGACACTGGTAACGAATTAATGAAAGTGTCGTTACTTTTTATCACAGGTAACAAATTTTGTTGTAAGTATCATAAGACAGGTAATACCGTCCTTTAGTTTAAATAACGCGACATTTGTTCAGAAATTAAACCTTTTCGACAATGTACATACGAAATGACTGAATTATAATTTTTAGCTCTGTTATTGCATTTAATGCCTGCTCATTTGTTCATAACATTTTTATTTGAAAATATGCACGGGTACACAACAACGAGTAGGTTACAGTCAAGTGAAACATCACTTATGAATAGCATGCAGTCTCCAATGTTATATTTAGTTTCACACGTCTCTACAACATGGAGAAGGAAGACGACACAAGCATTTTTTGGCTGGATTATGCTGACGTGGTTGAATTTTTGACATCAGATGGAAGTAAATGATTCCTGTCGTTGCAGATAGTGCGCTGATGGGAAAAAATTGCAAAGCAGTTGGAGCTCGACAGCGAACTTAAAAAAATGTGCAGGTTAATTTTCTGCTTGCTGTTAGCGTTAGGCCTTTAAATAAAAATGTGCTGGATACCATTGTTTTATTCAAATAGGGAACATTCTCAGCATTATAAATACAGTAGGCTCTCCACAATGCAGCTCATCACTGTCTGACCTCTGTTCTATCTGGGCAACTTAATTAAATCATAATAATATTCTCCATGATAAATAATGGTTAATTTACTGTATGTACTGTACTTTTCACAGGCTCTAGGAAACAGGCGCCAGCTACAATGCTGTGTGGCCTTTCAAAATGATTTATGTTTCTTTTGACCTTCCTTGAATAGATTCATGGATCCCCACAAAAGACGCCCAGTTCTTGCGCAACGGGATTCTTATGCTATCCAAAAGATGGGAGAATGTAGTGGCCACCGATGGGCAATAGTATGAATCATAAATTTTTGTAGTTTTTCACAATAAAGCACCAAACTTGGAGAAAAAACGGTGGAAGCAAAGTTGTAGACCTAGTATTATGTCTCTCAAAGCAGAAAAAATCTGTCTCCTCATTATCGAGTACCTCTGGCTCTTCTCTGACAGTGTCTCTTACAGTTGTTGTTTGCAGCATAGGTTCCAGCACGTGAGCCTTGTCTACACAGAAATGTGGTTGATTTATCTGGTTGGTTTTGAATTTTTGGAGGAAGCATGCAGACAGGATTAGGTCTTATTTTCAGATACAACTGCAGAATGACTGCATCAAGCAGAGTTCTGCACTGTGTCAGCTTAGAGGATAAATTTTTTGGCTTTTGTCTCAAAGCAGTCAGAGTTGGGAAAAAGAATTCCATGAGAATGTTGTTTAGCCTTGTAGCAAGTTCAGAGCCTGTGCCAGCGAACTTCACAATATTCTCTTAGGAAAGTAACTTCTTCAGGAGTCAGGGTTAGTCTTGGGAATTAACAAAAGGTCCATACCACTGTCTGTTTATTCATTGCCACTATCTATCAACTTTCCGGCCCATCGGACAGCCTCATACATTGAATTCCAACTCATAATTACAAATGGACACTGCAAGCATCTCTAGTATGGTCTGCAAC
The DNA here is from genome assembly GCF_021461385.2 of Schistocerca piceifrons. Classification (NCBI taxonomy): domain Eukaryota; kingdom Metazoa; phylum Arthropoda; class Insecta; order Orthoptera; family Acrididae; genus Schistocerca; species Schistocerca piceifrons. Next base: position 77,181,089 of record NC_060142.1, on the reverse strand, counting down.
TTGGGTTGACTGATTCTGTTTGTCCCAAAGCATGTAACACTTTACCACAGAGTTCCTTGAAACTTTTTTGAATTTTATATTTCCAACTGCATGTTCAGAATCTTTCATGGTAATCAAATTTAACGTATGAGTTGCATAATGTTGGCAAGAGGTCATTAGTGTCTCATCTTCAGCGCTTTCTGTTCCACTTACTGATTCTAATATATTGAAGCCATTTATAAATTTTAAATCATTATAATCATCATCAGTTTCATATTGTATTCTTACTCATCAACAATATTTTCCCTCTGGAACAATATAGAAGTCTTGCCAACGTTTGTGCAATTGTCTGTTGTGAATAATTTATTTGTTATGTGATATCCTAACAATGTGTCACTTATTTCCTTTGCCATGCCGTCAAATGTACGTCTTCCTTTTATATGTCTACATGCTGAGTCTGTCATTCTTCTTTTTAGTGTGATTGTATCAAGCCACTGACCAGTTAGTCCAGTGAAGCTCCTGAAACACAATAACATAAGACAATTGAAAAGTCAATGATTAGAACTTGATGACACAAGAAAAGTGTGATCTCCACATTAAATTACAAAATATGTTTAGAAAATAAATAAAAGATAAGTGATGTTATCTAAAATATGAGGTATTTATAAGAATACCTTTTCCCTTATTCCATACATTTATGGTAGATGACACCTCATCCACCTTTTCAAGTTCACCTTAGTTTTGGCTTTACATTCTCTCAAATCACTTACTTAATCTTTCACTTACAGTTTTGCTATCGCAACTGACAGAGACTTTTGGAATCCCAGATATACAAGATGTTTAAATAATGGCTCCTCTACTATGCAGAATGACTGAGCAGTTTCTATGATAAAGTTCATTATTGCTTTGTCAGCTGTACTTTGGGTTACATATTGTGAAGCTGAAGGGTTGCTCCAAGAGTTAAGTGTTGTTTGTTTTGACATTGACCAATTATGGTACTGCTGCACTTCCTTTTCGAGCCTTGTACTTTGTTTTCCTCAGTTTCTTTTAGGGAATGTGGATGTTTGATCTAAACGAAAGTGAGAATTGAATATATTAGCTTTTTGAAGTCTGTACAGTCTCTTCACTGTCCAGCCTAATGGGACTCAAGGTCAATCTGGTTAATAAAAATCCCATATAGATAGAGAGATATAGAGTTCTATTAATTCTCTCTTCTGATCCCAGGTGTACCATTCAAAACAAACATTTCTTATACAGAAAACTAATTTTATTAACATTTTCTTACTTCTTACATAATACATGCTATAGCTCTGGTCAGGCACACTGGCAGGTGGCTGTTAGTGTGGTTATGCCAGGTCATGAGTCACATGCACTTGGTAGTCACATGCACCTCTGTTACTCGTTGTAATAATTTATTCTTTGGTCAACACAAATATAACTATGTTTCTGCAGTGAAATGTTGATTTATGCTATGTCTGTCATATTGTTGTGTAAGCAATTTGTGTGTACATTATTTGACTTTAAAAACATTTTAAAAGCTTTACCATTCAATTCAATATTTGCATTCTACAGTGTATAAAATTACTGTAGATAACATTAGGTATTGTCTGTTTATATGAAGTGCAAACGCAAGTAAATCAGTGACAAAAGTGTATACTTGTGTAAAAAATATAACTACTGGAATTTCAAGCAAATTAGCACACTAACAATAATGCATAACTGGTCAAACTTAGCTGCATTCATTTCCAAACAGTACTTTTCTGACTTGTTTTTTTGCTGTATCTAGAAACTAATTTACTTCCTTTAAGAAAGCCAGTCTTCACAGACCGCACATGCACAACAAATAACCCGGCCCCTTTTCCAACAGGTATCTGAAGGCCCCCACTTTGGCCAGAACTCAGACAGGTGTACTTTAACAAATGGTTTTGACTAACCCAAGCTTCATCCAAGTAGAATATGGCACCTGAAGTTGGCAGCAAATTCATTGCCCACAAAAATTAAATTCTGGAGGCCACTATAATGTTGCAGTCAGATAAAAATTGTCTACCATCATTCTGATGCTTGTATTTAAATCCTGTATCACTGAATATGCGTCACACAGATCTAGCAGATCCATATTCATCTCACAGATCTAGCAGATCCAGTAAAATTTATTTTTTCAATTAACTTTTTTCTCAATTTGTAAAAATTTGTTAAACTTGTAAAAATCTGTCCTAAAATTCATAAATGCATTAGGGTGTCTTTGTTAAAGTCATTTAGTTTGGTTAAAGAGCTGTGTTGTTTAACATTTCCTAGGAGAATCAAGACTTTTTTCCTTATAGTGTTTTTTTTCAGTAACATATGATTACATTTATTGACATCTTCACTGTTGATTATGTCTACCTTTCCTAATGAGTGTGCATGTAGATGTTAACATTCCACCATCATTGTCTACAAGATGCTTTAAATATTTATAGACACTGTCGATTATGGATTCGCTTTGCCACCAAAACTCAGTTGCCTTTTTCTGTTGCATTGTTTCTATTGTCAATGCGTGTCTTGTTAGGGTTGTTTGGAAACCTGACCCACATGGCACAGGGGAAATCTATGTTTCTTCATGCTCTTCCATTTTCTCAAATACTTCCATTCAGTAAATAAATTGCACAAACAGTATCAGAAGACACTTTTTTTTTACTTTGAGTCAAGCTACCGAAACTAATAACTCAATAAAGAACGCAAAACAAGAACTACTCGAAAATCTACACAACATGTCGCTACTGACACTCTGCTAGTGCTCGAACTAGGCAACTACAGACTCTCAGCATTGTCCTTTTCGAATATTAAAGGGAGTGCACTACATGGGACTAGGCATAACTGCAACATCACTACACTTGTAGGCATCAACCTGTATGTCTGATCAGAGCCAGTGTTCGTTATGTACATATTGTATCCCTCGAAAATTATTGCAGGAAACATATAATGATCTGCACTGGAAGGCACAAATGTATTATTATGTGCACGTGAAAAGCCAGGACTAACAAAAAATATGTCACTTACTGATTTAGGTTTTAAAACAGACTTTGATATATTACTGTTTCCCTCCTTCAGACATCTGCCATATTGCAGTGTTCCTTCTCTTATGCAAACAGATTGTATCATTTGGAACTGCTTTCTCCTTATCAATAATGTAATGCAGCACTGCCTCAGTCATTTTCAATCCTTTCCAATGTTGGATGAAATTTCTTCTGTCATCTAAATTTGCCTCCTAATTTTGTATTACTTCCCCTTGCATCACCATTTCTGCAATGTCATTGTCAGTTTATTGTTCAACTTCATTTTTAGTCATCTAACCTTAGATGTCCTCTGCGTCGACATACAGCCAAGTAAATTTTTGAGCAACGAAACGATATCATTGAGTTCAATTTCGCATTTGTATTCAAAGTTGAAATGTCCACCATCATGGTCTAAATTAATTTTCCAAGACTGAACAAGTCATGTGTTTCGAATTGCTTGCCATACTTTGGCCAACCACCTTATGACATCTGGTAGGTCAATTCCCTTCAGAATGGTTACACAGTCTTCATTATTATCAATCACTGGTATCAACAACAGCGATACTTTTTCTTCAGCATCCCATGGTCCATTGACTGGCAAAAAAGCAGTCATGTTTGGTGGTAAAAATAAGGCTTTGATATCTCCATCTGTGAGTTTGGCACTGGCAGGATGTAAATGTGTGTTGCCAAGAAGGAGCGGAGTGTTCCTCAGTAAACTGTTGTCTTTCAAATATTTCTCTACAACTGGTAAATATTAATTTGGGAATGAGGTCTTAAAGATTACTGAATTCATTCATGCTTTCTTTTTGAAAGCTCTAGATTTATGAGTTTTCCCTTTTAATGTAAGCTTCAGCTTGTGGTTGCCAGTTGTATTACCACAAGCGAATATGGGAACTTGTTCCTTATTTTTATTGTACCTGGATGTTACAGCTTCCTTTTTTGAATCAAACTTTTTGTAGAGAGCATCTTGCAATTTACTCCACTCCCTCCACAGTTGTAAAATTGGTCACCAGAAATTCCCTTGCCATCTGTTAACTTCGAAAGATCATCTTTAAACAATGACACAGCCTCTTTGTCAGCAGATAAAACCTCTCCACTAATTGTAATCTGGCAAATGCCAAATCGTTTCTTCCACCTATCCAGCCATCCATCACAGGCCAAAAGAAATTCTAAATCTTCTCCTTCTACCTGCCACTTAAATGATAGTGCTTTTTGCTGCACTATAGGTCCTGCAATCGGCATACCTTTTCTTTTCAATATTCATGCAACAAAAATAAATCTTCCTCAACTTCTCCATGCTTCCATCTCAACGTAGCCTTTCCTATTTTATTCCACTTCCACTAGCTTGGGAAGTACACCAGTTCTGAATTTCTCCTCGATTTTTCTTCCAGCCTCCAGCAGTACTTTTTCCTACCCCTAACTCCTAAATAATGATTTTAGTAGTTACAGCATTCAGTTTTCTATTCATAGTCACTACAAATTGTTTTCGTTTATCACCCATTTTGGAATCTTTTTGGCAACATTACAGCAATCAGTTTTCCATTCACAGTCACTACAAGTTTTTTCAGTTATCACCCATTTTGGAATCTTTAAGTAAAACAGAGGACAGCACAAAACAACAATTTAACAATGTACTTTGGGTGTCTGACATACAGCTGTAGGAAGAAAGAACACGGTGTTGTCAACAGAGCTGATTTTTACATGTGGTCATTGTTGTTTGTAAGTGCTAGAAGAGGACTTCTAAGTATCGTTTGTTGAAGAGCGGTTCCAATAACCGATTTAATATTAACAACAGAGTATGTTTGGTACATTAAAACTGTAACTCCAGATGTGTCAGAAGGACAAAAGAAACATAAAACATTTTGAAAGGCCACACAGCATTGTAGCTGGCGCCTGTTTCCTAGAGCCTGTGAAAAGTACAGTACATACAGTAAATTAACCATTATTTTATCATGGAGAAGTATTATTATGATATTAATTAAGTTGCCCAGATAGAACAGAGGTCAGATAGTGATGAGCTGCGTTGTGGAGAGCCTACTGTATTTATAATGCTGAGAATGTTCCCTATTTGAATAAAACAATGGTATCCATCACATTTATATTTAAAGAAAATCTCCAACCCAGCCGGGAATCGAACCCAGGCCCTCAGGATTGACATTCTTTTCCGCTGACCACTCAGCTACTGGGGGCGGACGTTTCGATAATGATTTCCTGTGACTATCTTCGTGTGTTTCAGTAGCTACGACAACGTTCTGTCTTCCTCCGCCATGCTGGTCTTCAACATCAAAATCACCATTCTTAAGGCGTTGGAAACATTCTCTGCACGTTCTTCCACTAATAGTTCCCTCACCATTGGTCTTACCCAGCATTTTAAGAGCCACAACCACAGATATCTTCATGTGAAAATTAAAACATCCCGCAAATGGCGAGAAATGGGTACGTAAGTTGACGTACTTAATCGAGAATAACTTTATGATGCAATCACAAATCGACTAATATTTTTATGGCATTATGTTTACCGATGCCTAAGCTTATTGTATTACACTTATGAGCAACCACCCGAACCCCACTTGCTGCTGCTGCCGTCTATTGCAAAACGGCGCAAGCAAAGTTGTAGACCTAACACATTTACCTTATGTGGTCAACAGGACCTTCAACAATTTGTACTACAATCTTCAGCAGATATACAGAAGTTTCCCACAATCAAGACGTTCATTCTTAATTATAATACAGACATACCAACTAGAGCACATATAAAATGACCTTTCAGTATAGGAGGTTTTGTTTTTAAGGCAATGAGGAAGAAATTGAGAGATGAAACATCTAAAAAACTATTTTTGTTGAAAAAGAACAAGCAGTAACTGGTCAAGTTACTTTGGTGTATAGTAACTATAACTGTAACTTAGTTACTTTCAAAAAGTAACTTTTCCAACCCTTGCCATTTTACGAGTTGTTTGTGGTCAGTGAAAGTATAGCAATAACTGATAGGTAATTTTTTTTCTTTTCTTTCTGTAGTTTCTTTCACTTTATTAGACTGAGTATTCATATCTTTTATAGTGTAGGATAGCTGTGTTTGGTAATAAAATTAAAATGTAACTGCTGTTTATTTCTTTTTCTCTAATGGATAAATATGTTTACTTATTATTACTTGTATATGAAAAGACTTTAAATACTGTTGTTTATTTTATATTAATTTATAATATTAACTGTGTTATGAAGAACTGCCACATAAATTCTAGACATGAAAGTACAGAGAGCGATATTGAGAGTAACAGTTGAGCAGCAGTATACTGTGAGGGAGTGTTAATATGTGTGCTAAAATATGGCGAGGGGTGTGTTCTTCAATTGGACTGAAAAACTTGCTGACACAGTGAATTGTGGAACTTTACAGCTGACGATTCCAATCACTGTCACAGAGCATAATCCAAGCTGAAGTCATCAGTATAAACAAAAAGATTATATGGTTTGATTATTACGAAATGGACTGTGTCTCAACCTCTAGCAACAATGCTTTTGAGAGTAGATATTACAGTTTTTTCTGCCATTTGACTACATCGAGAGAGCCAAGGTTCCTTAAACCTGAGTAATATATTTGTCTTCTTAGTGAACAGCCGATTGTTTGAAGCAGTTAACTGTCATGGTGAACATAATTACAATTGTGGATCAGGTATAAGAAACATTTCACTGATTGTGAATTGTGAATTTGCGTTTGCGATAGTAGTATGCAAATGTGATGAACAGTTATGGTGTGATCGGAAATCATCACAAACAGTGAATAAAGTACTGACATGAGAGCTAGATGTGTATAATGAGTAATAAACGTGCACATACTAAACATGTGGATTGTCACCAACAATTATGTGGATGGCTTCGCAGCCTGATCGAGAAGAGACATGACCAGCATATTTTTCTATGGAAATATGACAAATGGAGTTGCTGTAATAACATTGTCTGCAGCATCACGAGCCATAATCATCTTCTAAACATACTGCCACGCCTCTCCAGCAACGAACAGATAAGCTGCATTATCATATGCTCTTTCGAGTTATAAGTATAAGAATTCTGTAGTTCAGACTGCAAATAGTTTGTTTCATTATAAAATTATTTTCTTTCTTTTTAGCTATTGCTTCATAAATAAAAGTGCTTGAATGAAATGTTAACTTTCAATATAGCTTTCTTGACCCACCATTAGTTACAAGAATTTTCTTTTACTATAACTATTTCTTTCTTTTAAATAAATCTGCTGCAGTTGTACGTTTTTTATATTCCTTTTGAAGGGAAGTCTTGTAAACACATGAACAGTGTTATTTTCAAAGCGAACTGGAATACCTTAAAGTATGATACGGTAATGCACTGAAATCGTGACATCCATCGTTAATTTCTGACCAACGACCAATAGAATTAAAGCTACTTGTTTGCTACTGGTCTAAGCTTCATGGTGAGGGCAAATTGGATGTGACAACTGTCAAATCATGCAGGCTATGTTTACTTCGTACTTGGAGTCATGTTACCACACTTTCAGGTGTAATAACATGGTTGTTAATGATAACTGAACGGATGTAGAGTCTTATCCTACAGTGTTAACTGGATTAGTACCGGAACTGTGTGTGATTTACATAATTCAGTGAGTAGGTTGAATCACTTTCTCCACACCAATACAATCCAGAAGTAAAACAAGTTTTTCTGAGGTGAAATAATCAGACATCAACTTCTAACAAACCTCATGTAAATTTGTGGCCTGTAATCGCATACAGTACACTCCTGGGATAAGTTTTCTCCACATATATTAACTATGCTGTGACAGGAGAGTGTCTTTTTAATACCGTCTTGACGAATCTGTTAATCTTACGATCAAAGTATGGAATTTGGTAGGAGGTGACTTGTTTTGTTTCGTGTGGTTTTGATAGAGTGTAAAAAATTACAGTTAAATAGGATTATTGGGTGGCTAGTTACAGACAGGGGGAAGTGAACAATTGGTAGATAAAGGTCCAGGACTTGTTATGGAATATGCAGAAAAAAGGAACAACCATGAAATTGGGACCAGGTGTCAAAAGAGAAGTAGATGGAAAGGGATGAGTGCAAAAGATGTTTGAATTGCTGTTAGCGAAAATAGAGCAAGGACATAAAGAACTGAGTGAGGAGATGAAATCCGAGATCAGACCACAGGAAAAAAGGGAAGAGAAAATAAAAAAAGGACAGAAAGGATTGAAGAAACAACTTAGTGAACAAATAGAAACTGTTAGGGAAAACTTCGATCAGTCAAAAAAGGAGCTGGATAAAAAATTCAAACAATGCTTGAAGGATTTTAAAAGGGAGTTGGAAGATGGGATACAAAAGATGTCTGAGCTCAAGTTGGAAGAAAATAAAGATTCTGATTAATTCAAAGATGATGTTAGAGAGCCTTTTAAGGAAACTGAATTTGAGAGCATAGTAAAGGAAAAGGTAGAATGCTTGGCTAAAAATGTTGAAACCCAAAAGCGGAAAAAGGGAGAATGAAGTGAACTAATATTGCGACAGCATTTTCAAAAGCCAAAAGACTAAGGTGGAAATGAAAGAAGTTAAAAAGAACTGCTTGTGTGATTGAGGATAGGGTAGAGACATTCGAGAAAATAGTACAAGGCAGAAGTGATGCAGCTTCAGTTGCGATAGTACATGTGAGAAATGGCAGTAGTTTTAATAACACAAAGGGAATGTAAATCATGAACAGAGAAAGATAAGATAAGAATGGCCAGTCCATGCTTAAAAGGAGAACGTTTGTATTGGTGAGCAGATGTACCTGATAAATATGAAACTTCTCAGGAGTTTCAGTCAGCTTTTCTGGCAGGGTACTGGTCCAAAGGAAAACAAAGTGATATTATAACATTTTTTAAGAAAGCTCTCTTCTAGGATAGGAGAAACAGGGAGAATATGTGAGAATTTTGGGAGAGGTAGATCAATATTATGAAACACTTGGGTAGTAATCGGATTGATAGGGAACTAAAGAGATATTAATGGGGGATTTACCTCCTAACAAGATTGTAGATTTATAGGGCATAACAATAATATTAAAGACTTTTTGAATAATGTGAGGGATGTAGGCAGATGGAAAACAAATCGTTCATTTCATGAAAACAGTAAGTCTGAGTGTTGCAGAACTGAGAGTAGACAAAGAGAGTGAAGCAAATAAATGTGAGAGGCACAGAGGAAGAGGTCGAATATTTTTTAGAGGTAACAGTAGAGCTTATGACAGAAGAGGAGAATTTCAGATGGGAAATGGTACCTCACAATAGTGATGGCCAACACTGTGATAGCTCAGATGTTCAGGCCTTCCAATATTACAAGTCGCCATGGTCAGGCAAGAAGTTAACTAATATACAATACACGTAATATTAGTCATTGTCATATGAGATGTGGAAGTCAGAATTTGGTGATTGAGGAGATAGTGCCTGAAGTTAATTGAATAATTAATGTAAAGTCAGTGTTTCCCAGATGTATGATGGTATTGAAGAATATGAAGTGGAGTGGAGAGATAACAGAAATGAAGATAAAATGATACAAACTGTGTGTTGATAATGAGGAACGAGACAGTGGTGAAAGTAGTTGTAATGAAGAAGCATGGTACGTTGGAGGAAAGTTTTAAGGAACGAGAAGGGCAAATTTCTGAAATTGTTGGAGAGGAGACTTCTACAGATCCTATAAACAGTGACATTGAAGCATATTTAGAGGAGAAGGGTAACGTTTTCATCACTGGTAAAAGCAGGAGAATAGCAACTTGTAAGGAGGAGGAAAGAAGTTTATGTGCAACTGAAAAGGAGTCAGGAGAAGAAGTAAAGTGAAAGTAAGGTCATAGAGACTAGGAACATGCAATAGTGAGAGAGATTTATTACATGAGGAAGAGGATGTCGATGACATTAAATCTGTACAACCATTTCTGAGAATAAGGTCTTATGGTAGGAAAGAAAAAGCTCTTTTGGGAATTGGTACAGTTGCTGAGGAATTTTATAATTGTATAACAGATGATAATGAGGTAATTGATGTGAGAGTATTAGGGCTGAAGATAAACTGAGTAAAGCTGTTAAAAACTCTCCTCCCGAAGAGGCCATGAAGGCCCAAAGGCACCAACCGGCCGCCGTGTCATCCTCTGCCCACAGGCGTCACTGGATATAGATATGGATGGTTGTGGTCAGCACAATGCTCACCCGGCCATATGTCAGTTTCCGAGACCAGAGCCGCTACTTCTCAATGAAGTAGCTCCTCAGTTTGCCTCACAAGGGTTGAGTGCACCCTGCTTGCCAATAGTGCTCGGCAGACCGGATGGTCACCCATCCTAGTGCTAGCCCAGCCCAACAGCACTTGACTGTGGTAATCTAATGGGAACTGGTGTGAGCACTGTGGCAAGGCTGTTGGCCAAAGCTGTTAAGCATCAAATTATTTTGGAATTCGGTCTTGGGAGCATTAGTCTGGTCCACAATTTTTTGTCGTAACTGGTCTGAGTATGGCTATTATTTTAGGGATGGATTGCTTAATGGAATTCAGAGCAGAAATTAATTGTGGAGAGAATTTTATCAATTTCAGTAGTGAAAGATCAGAAGTGAAAGTAATTTTCGATGGGGTGGTAGTGGATTATTAAACTAGTGGATAATTAAAAATAAAAAGTTATCTGTGAAGAAACAAAACGATCATATATACTATCACTGAGCCCTTATTTTTTTTTCAAGAAGTTTAGACTAATGCATACACAACTGACAAGATGGACCATGTTCATGCAAAAATTTGAATTTCAAATCAAGTTACCAATGGTACACAGAACAAAGTAGCTGATGCATTATCCAGACTATCACTGGGTGAGAATAATGAGATAAGACAAGATGTAGATGAGGTACATGTAAAATTGTTTCATATAAAAGGAGTTCAGGAAGAGAATAAAATAGAAGGAATTTGTAAATTCATGAGAATGTACTGACTATGTTCATTTCCGTTTCGGACATGTAGGTGCTATGAAGTGTATACAAAAACTGAGAGAGTGTGTAATTGTTGACAACGTGGTGAGAAGGGTAAATAACCATATTAAAATGTGTGACAAGTGTCAGAGAGCGAAGGCTACCAGGCACAGTTCAGACTTCCCATACAACGATTTGATGGAACTGTTAGCAGTGGTTTCTTATGTCCATTTGCTGAAGACAAAAGGAGGTTTTGCCTATATTTTTGTAATGTTGGAAGTATTCTTTTCAGTTATAAAGCTCTATCTTTTGTGTAAAGCAACTGGCAAAGCGATTTTGTCTAAGTTAGGAATAAAAAGGAATATTTTATTAAATTTAATAAACCAAAGGCCATGCTTTTTGATAACAGGTCACAGTTAACATATCAAAAATGGAAGGAAGGTCTTATCGATCACATAATGACAGTAACATATATGTCAACCTATCATCCAGCAGAGCATCCACCAGTGTGTTATATGCAGGAATTTGGATAGTTGTGAGACACATACTGTAGCAACAATTATATCTCATGTGGAGATATTGTAGAGAGTATTGAATATGTAATGAGATTATGAAGGGAGAGAGATCTTTGAGTTTTGTAGAAGAGAAACCTCCTTTCCTCCTTCGAAATGAATTAAATTGGAACGAAAATAAGAAAAGAATGAGGGAATTGGTGGAAACGAAACTGGAGGAGAGAAAGAGAAGATATAATGAGAAAATAAAGAAGGTTGATATTTAAATGGAAAATTCAGTGTTAGTCAAGGCATATGAAAAATCGAGAGAAATAAATAATGGGATATTAAAACTTTTATGTATAAATAGGTCCATTTGAGGTGATGAATGTATCACACTGGAATGCATTCTATTTATTTTTTCTAAAGTCAAGGTAGAAATTTGGTCTTAAGATCATACTGGATTTTAAAGTTGTATCAGGCTACAGTGGCACAGTCAGTGAAGATGATTGTAATGAAACGTGGTGCATTGAGAGCAGTACAGGGGATCCAGAGGGAATGATAGAAAAGTAGTCTACAATGACAATTTTATTTATTTATTTATTTATTTATTTAACCTGATCAGATTAGGGCCATCAGGCCCTCTCTTACATCGGACCAATGTTCCACACATGCAGCATTTGACACATCAGAGTTACATCATGACCATAGTTTAAACGAGAAAATTAGCTTACTCTGGTGACAATACAAATAAAAAGTAGTGACTAAGACCTAATAAAGTAAATGCAGCAGTATTTTTACAACAGGTGCTATACATACAGATTATGATAAAAGTAATAATAATAACAGTAAAATAAATCAAATAATAATGATAAACATGACTAAGACCTAATAAAGTAAATGCTGGCAGTGTCTTTACAACAGGTGCTATACATACAGATTATGATAAAATCAATAATAATAACAGTAAAAAAAATCAATTAATAATGACAAACATGAGAAAGATTGGCAATAGTAATGAAGGTTTGTGCAGATGTACATTAATATCGTTGTGCGTAAAGTAGATGTTTACTAGTATAGCGAGTTTTGGGGAAGGGAGATTTAAGGAGGGGGAAAGAGGATAGTAATGAGGTGAAGTGCATTCATGTACAGAGAAAGGCATTACTGTTGCTTAAGTAGATACGTCATTAACTGTTTTTTGAAGCCGGACATGTTTTTAACTTCTCTAACATAACGAGGGAGGTTATTCCAGAGTCAGGTTCCCGCTACTGTAAAGGACTTGGAGAAGGTGACTGAGCGATGTAATGGAACAGAGAGGATTTTATTATAATGGGAACGTGTGTTTCTGTCATGTTGTTCCGACATGAGCGTTAGGGACGAGGAGAGATATGGGGGGCAGTGTACATTTATAAGGCAGTAGATGAGACAGAGTGTATGGAAATCTCTGCGTTGGTCTGCACGCAGCCAGGACAATTTTGCATATGCTGGTGAAATGTGATCAAAAAGTCGAATGTCACAGATATATCGGATGCAGACATTCATGACCAGTTTTAGATATCGGGAATTTTCCTGAGAGAGGCCTTGTAGGATAATATCGCTGTAGTCAATGATTGGGAGTATAAGCGTGTGTACTAATTTCTTTTTCAGATCGAAAGGGAAGAGTTTTTTATATTTTTGTAGGACATGAAGGGATGCTGATGCTTTTTTGCACACTGCAGTTACGTGCTCTGTCCAATTTAGATTTTCATCTATTATTACTCCCAAACTCTTTGCTGAGGGAGAGAAGTTAATATTTGTTCCATTTAGGATAAGAGGTGGTACGGATTCCCGATGTTTTGGGCTAATGAGCTTACAGTGACCAACAAGTACCGCTTGAGTTTTAGATGGGTTTAGTTTTAGACCTATGTCCTGTGCCCATTTTGACAGTGCATCGAGGTCAGTATTGAAATTTTCAGTAGCTTTCTTGCGATTGCTTGGTTTCACACTTAGATACAACTAAAGGTCATCAGCATACATATGATATTTGCAATTGCTCAGAACCGATGACACATCATTGACATACAGAGAGAAGAGTATAGGACCTAATACTGAGCCTTGGGGAACGCCTGACACTACCTGCCGCCATTGTGATTTTATATTCCCACACAGGACGCGTTGCTGACGAGACGTCATGTATGAGCAAAACCATTGCACTGCACTTGGTGAGAAATTTAGACCGCTAAGTTTGGCTAGTAAGATGTTGAAGTCGACAGTATCAAATGCTTTGCTGAAATCTAAGAAGCAAATGATAGTCGCTTCTTGTCTGTCCATGGCAAGTTTCAGGTCATCTGTCACCTTTATCAGTGCGGATGTTGTGCTTCGATGTTCACAGAAACCTGATTGGAATTCGTCTAGTAGGTTGATAGTAGTTAGGTAGTTGGTGAGCTGGTCATGAACTATATATTCTAAAGCCTTTGCTAGTGCAGGAAGAAGGCAGATGGGGCGGTGGTCAGAGGGTGCTGTGGCGATGACATTTTTAGGCAGTGGCTTAATTTGTCCCAGTTTCCAGGCCTCAGGGAAAACACTTGTGATTAATGAATCGTTGAAAATGTCTGTTATAGAGGGCAGTAGTTGGTCAATAATAAGTTTTTCCATCTCGATAGTGATACCATCATGTCCAGTAGATGCTGATCCAATCCGCATTATGGCTTTCTTGACAGTACTGCAAGTGACGTGCTGTAGATAGAATTTTTCTTCGCTACAGTCGTTCATCCCCATGAAGTAATCAATGATTCTCTGTTTTTTTTTGTTTTTTTTTTGCGGTTCAATTTTGGTTGTAGGTAATGTGAAGAATCGGTTTAGTTCTTCAGCTGGGAGCATGGGATTTTCTGCAACTTTTATTTTGCCTAAACCGAGACTACGGAGATTTTTCCACAGGATAGCTGGTGTACATCTATTGTAAGCCAATGTGCGGGCATGTCTGAGCTTAGCGTTTCTCACCACTTGACTGACTTTGTTTCTTTTCTGCTTGTATACAGCATGATTTTCAGGTGTAGGGTGTATCTTGTATGCTCGATGTGCAGCATCTCTGAGATTCATGAGCTGTTTTACTTCATCAGTCAGCCAAGGTGCAGGTTGCCTTTTTACTTTTCTGGTCTTTATTGGAGCATATTTGTCATATAGTTGAGTAATTTTGTTAGTGAAATCCTGGAGTTTGTCGTTTATGTCCATGAGAGGAGTAGAGGTTATCCTCCAAACTATTGCTTGTGCCTCAGTTTCCAGTTCAGGCAAATTTATGCGTTTGAGGTCTCGGTATGTAGACAGTTTTTGTTTCTTTCTAGGGCATTCTAGTGAATACGTCACGGAAATGATGTCATGGGCAGACATGCCAGGTACAGATATTTGAGAGTTGCGGATTGTTCTGTTCGGAGATTTCGTTGCGATTATATCTATGAAAGTGTGACTGGTAGTCGTGTGATGAGTACGTGCCAGCTGAAGTAGCGTCATATTTGAGGAAGAAAGCATTCTCTTAAATTTCCCAGTGGAAGGACTATAGCACAGAAAATTAATGTTAGTGTCACCTGCTATAATTACATGTTGATATGACGACTCGAGACTAGAGAGGGCAGTTTCGAAGCAGACGAACCCACCTACTTTAGGAGGTTTGTAAAGGACACATATTAAGCACTTTCTGTTAAGTGATTTGATCTCTATTAACATATATTCCACTTGTTTATCTACATAGTTGTCGGATGTGTGTAGTACTGTAGGTGACAAATCAGAGCATATGTACGCCCCTACTCCGCCCCCTCGTCTGTTGCATCTGTCGTGCCTGAGAAAGATATAGCCATCTAGGTTTACGGAAGTTGTAGGAATACTTGGTTTGAGCCAAGTCTCTGACAAGAATATTACATGTATATCAGCAGTTTGAAATATATATTTGAACTTGTCGAAGTGAACTGGCAGAGACTGGACATTTGCATGTGCAATATGCAGCTTTTTGCGTTCGGGGGTTGATTGCCCGAGAAGGCTGCCGACCGATGTATGCGGGTCGTGGTTAGCGGTGACAAGAGGGTCTGACATGAGGAATGCGGAAGGTGTGTGAAGGAGGGGGGGTGAGGGAGTATCCTCCCAGCTCTGTGCAGTGAAAGCGGCCGGGAGGGGGAGGGGGTAGGTCCCCGGGGAGGCAACGGGATCTGCGGCCAAGGTCAGCGGGGTCTGCAATGGTTCTGGAAGTAGCTGTGGGCTGGCAGGGGAAGGAATTTCGCTAAACACAACGGGAGTAATATGCACGTTATGACAGAGTGTGATATTAATTTCACTTATGAGGATAACAACTAAAGTATGATGGTGGGTTGCCAATTAAGGATGGAAGTGAGACTACCTTATGTAAGAATTAACAAAATTACATGAGAAAAACAATTAAAGATGAAAATAGTTATGTGGAGAAACGAAAAGTTGATAATACAAATAATAACAAAAATTACACGAGGAAAAAAAATTAGAGATAAAAAAATAGTTATGTAGAGAAACGAACGATTTGATAATACATTAGTTAAGATATGGTTGACAGTGTAAATAATATAAACATACAGGTTAGTGGCAGCAAGATTAGACATGATTTAGCTTCTAAAGCACGAGCTTTCGAGTTCATTAACACTGCAAATTGTTTTCTTTCCGTTTTCGGTCGTAACCATTATCCTGCCGTCATTTGTCCATACGTTCTGTAGCCCAAATTTCGAAATCGCGCTCTGCAAAATGTTTAGTCTTTCAGAGGTCAGATCCTCGCGTAATGTCAGACCCGACTTCGCGAGATTCTTCTTTGCTCTGAAGATTTCAGATCCTTTCCTATACGACATAAATTTCACTATTATAGGTCTTGGTTTTGTAGAACCTGGCGACTTACGACCCACTCTATGACTTCTGTCAATGTCACTCAGAGTCACCTGCACGCCTAGCTTTCCTTGGACAAGGCTTATCACAAGTTCATCTGTGTTCTCTCTGCTGCTCTCTGGAATGCCGAACAGTCTGAGATTGTTGCATCTCTGATATTGTTCGAGCTCGTCCGTCTTCTCGATCAATTTTTGTTCGAGCAGTCGTGCTTTCTCCTCACTTGATTTTAACGATGTGTCCAGTGCACGGATCTCGCTCGCATTCGCCTCCAGAGTTTTCTGTATTTTGTCCGTCACTGCTGCAGTGACAGCATCAGCGATGGTTTGAGCAACGAACCTGAGCGTCTCCTTAGCGTGTAGCGCGGCACTCACATCAGCCTTCACGAGTGCGGCGATGTCAGCGATGGCGGGCGGAGCGGCCGCAGCTCCCGGTGTAGACTCCACGCCTGCGCTGTCGCCGGCCTGGCCGTTGGCTGCACTGCGCGTTGTTCGGCGATTTTCCATTTTAAGTGCGATTCCGTGTAATTGGTGCTCAGTATGTGATGTAAAATACGACACTCGGCAGTAGATATACGGCTTTAGTATATGTAGACTAGCCTAACTGCTTAAAACACCACCAGATTTCACGTAAACTTGTGAACCAAGCTAACACACGTCACTCACTCGCCGCCATGTTACATTAGCTGAGTTATACATTTAAAGGGCAATTTTTTATTATTTATATTGTGTAATTCACTTGGTTTAAATTTTGTTTTGTGTAATTTGACATATGTGAGTAAAAGGAAGTACTGAAATGTAAAAAATGGACGAGTTACACTGACATTCATACTTTAACTAACAACTGATAAGTGAAAAATCAAAATGTTGATCTTCACCAGAGTATAAGGGTACTCTTAATTTTGAAATTTTAAACTAGAACCCACACATTGCTTCATGTTACTTTTATAATGTAGCACTTAATCAATCATTCAAAGACTTGTTTATGTAATGTAAGGTGTTGTGTTCATTATTGCTGAGAAAACTGCCCACTAATTTTTCTTTATTTAGGTGATCTTCAATGTAAAAAAGGATTTCAGTAATTATGAACATTACAAGCTAATACTTACAAAAACTTTGATAAATTCTGGGGTAGTGAATATCTGACACGTGTCAAGAACATTTTATCCTGATGGATTCTTGGGAACGTCTTATGATAAAATTAAGGGTGCATATGAAGAAATAGCCATTAGTGATAGTGAATTTTCTCTTTTTTTGTAATTTGTTTCGCTTTCTTATATTAAGTATTTATATCTTTGATGGTGTAGCATAGCTGTGTGTGGTACTAATGTTAAAACATAAATGCAATTTATTTCTTTTTCTCTTAGAGGTAAATATGTTTCCTTACTTTTGCTTGAATATGGAAAGACTTTAAATCCCTTTGTTTGCATTATACACATTTATAATATTAACTGCTATGTGAAGAACTGTTATGTAAATCACTGACATGAAAGCACAAAAGCAATATCGAGAGGAATAGTTGAGCTGCGATATACAGTGAGAAAGTGTTAGAATGTGTGCGGTGGCAGTATGGTGAGGGGTGCATTGTTGATTAGAAATGAAAAACTTGGTGAAACAGAGAATCGTGTAACTTTAAGATTGATAATTCAGATTACTGAGGCAGAGTGTTATGAAAGTTGAAGTGTTCGTTATGAAGAGAAAGTTTGCACAATGTGAGTATTACTACATGAATTGTGTCTTAACTGGTACTGATAGTGCTATAGCGAGTAGACATTACAGTTCTAGCTACCATATGAGCGAAACTCCTTTTATATTTATCCACATCGCGAGAGCCAATGCTCCATAACGCTGTGCAATATTCAAGATGTGACTGGAAAGTTTTAAGAATGGATCCGCTACTGCTTACTGGTTTGGCGGGCAGGTACATAGAGTTTGGAGAGTGAGCCATTGTCTTGTCCTTGAACGCCCTCTGAACTGCGTTTCCTTTATTCAGTTCATTGTGACAGCTGGCTGAGTGCAGGTCTGTTAGGGTTTGTTGCCGGATTCTGTCTGCGTGAAAATGGACACAAAAACGGAGCAACGAGTCTGTGCGAAATTGTTTTAAAACCAGGAAATTAGCTTCTGAGACTTATGAACTATTAAAAACAGCTTTTGGAGATAATTGTATAAGCCAGTCAAATGTTTTTGTCTGGTTCAACATATTGAAAAAGGCACTGAATCATTTGAAGATGAACCATGGTCCGGTCATGCTTCCACCTCAAAAACGAATGAAACTGTTGTGAAAGTTTGCGACTTAGTGCGCTCTGATTGTAGACTTACCATTAGGGAGATGGGTGATGAATTTCTATGCAGTTCAGTAAATTTTAACTGAAGATCTGAACATGCGTCGAGTGTCCGCAAAATTCATTCCAAAAGTATTGTCAAGTGATCAGAGATAATACCAACTTAAAGTGTACCAAGAACTGAATAATCGGACTAAAAATGACCCAGATTTGTTAACTAGGCTAATTACAGGTGGCGAATCGTGGGTATTTGGATATAATCCTGATACCAAAGTGCGGTCTTCGCAATGGAAGACTCCAGGTTCACCACGGCCGAAAAAAGCATGGCAAAGTCGGTCGAAGGTGAAGACAATGTTGGTGATTTTTTTCGATGGATCATAAAATTAACCTTGGAGGACAGAAAATTATTCAAGATTACTACAAGTGCTTCCTTGAGCGTATCCGCGAAAAGTTGCGCAAGAAAAGGCCTGCATTGTGGAAAGACAAGAGTTGGGTGCTACACCATGACAATGCTCTGGCTCGTCGTGCCTTTTCCATCGTTGTATTATTGACGAAATTCAAAGTTCCTGTGCTTCCACAACCGCCATATTCCCCTGATTTGGCCCCTGCGGACTTCTACCTGTTTCCTAAACTGAAATTTTATCTGAAAGGGGAGCGATTCCACTAGATTGAAGACATCCAGGCAGATACAGAGAGGGTCCTTAACACACTTCACCCCTTTGGAGTCGGTGTGTTCAGTCAGAAGGGGACTATTTTGAAGGCGATGCATCACAGTGGCATGTAAGCACCACCATTGTACAATTACAAGCCTATTCTTAAAACTTTCAAATCACACATCGTATTTGTCTTCTCAATGAACAGACGAGTGTTCAAAGCCGTAGCTGCATGATTAACGTAATTAGAAATGTAGATCACGTGTAATAACTATTTTACTGACTGCGAATTTGGGATTGCAATAGTTGAATGCAAACATGACAAACAGTCGTATCATAATCTGGAATTATCACAAAGAGCGTATAAAGTACTGAAACGAGAATTGTGCGTGTATAACGTGTATTAAATGTGGACATACTAAACATGTGGATTACACCAACAGTTATGTCTATTCAGGAAGTGGACTATTAAACGGCACTACACATAACTTTGCAGCCCAATTGAGAATAGATGTCACCAGCATACTTCACCATGGAAATACAACAAACAGAGTTGTTATAATAACTTTGCAACGCCACAAGCCACCACTGTCATCTTAACATCCTTTCACGCATATCCAACAATGAACAGATAAGCTGCATTGCCGTGCACTCTCCAAAGTTAAAGACTAACAGAACTCAATAGTTCATATTGTAAATCGTTTGTTTCATTATAAAACTATTTTCTATGTTTACCTTTCCTAACTTTTACTATATAAATAAAAGTGCTTGAAGTGAACTATTAACTTTTAATGTAGCTTTGTCGACCGAAATTTAGTTGTAAGGATTTTTCTTTTATTTAAGCTATCTCTTTTAAATTAATGCTGCTGATGTTGCATGTGTTTTATGTACATTTTGGAGGGAAGTGTTAGAAATGCATCTGCCGTATTATCTTCGAAGCGAGTTGACATACCTTAAAATTTGTTACAGTTGTGCACATAAAACGTGGCGTCCACCATAAGTTCTGGCCACCAACCAATAGTATTAATCATTATTTAAACATTTTTGGGTGGAAACTATCACCAGCCATCAAGTAATGTATAAAATGCATGTTTGAGGATCAGCTGCTTTTATTCTAAACCCACATACCGACCAGTTTCAGCCACACACCAGTTTCATAGATTAGGTTTAAACCAGTTTAGGCCACATCACACCTGCCATTTCTTAAATAATGGCCATGTCTCATGTGATGAACATGTCACGAATTCCAGTATACAACATACGACTTCTAAAGCAAACATACTAATAATAAGCGTAAACAAAGCAGTTCTTTTGAGGGACAACAATCAGACATCAACTCAGTTACATCATTTCTAACAAAACTTCATACAAATACATGGTCTATAGTCTGACAAAGTACACTCCTGAGATACAGTTTCTCCACAAATCTTGCCACCAGGCAGGTTGATATATTTCTCATTGAACATATGGAGGTATAAAGCAGCTCCTGGAGAGTCAATAATATTGCACATAATATTAAGCAATACTGTTGTGTTTCTCCCTAGGTATCTGAATAATACTGTCAATAATATTGTGCAGTAATACTGTGATTTCGAATGTTCAATGGTAAAACACTCTCCTGCTATGATAAGTGCTCTACTTTGTTGCAAGAAGAAAACAAGGTGGAAAAGTTGGTTCAAGGGGAATGAAAGTTCACCCATGAAAACTTGTTGAGGGTGCAAAAAAAAAAATGGTTCAAATGGCTCTGAGCACTATGGGACTTAACATCTGTGGTCATCAGTCCCCTAGAACTTAGAACTTCTTAAACCTAACTAACCTAAGGACATCACACACATCCATCTTGTTGAGGGAAGTGTGGTTGAATGTAAAAAAACATTGTCATAACTTTATGTGTTGACAGTCCAAAATTTTTACTGGAATTTGTTTTTCCCATAGATTGGTACCTCCATACATAGGCACTTGTTGCCCCCTCCCCCTCCAATAGATACATTTTTATTGGGGTCCCATCATCAAAAAATAATAATTCAATGAGAGATGGAGTTCCACCAAGTCAGGGCTTAACAATTATGCAACAATACCTTGCTAATGGCGATTCTTTTGAAGACTTGTAATTCACAAGTGCATATTCACATTACAGTATTTGAGACATATATACGGAAAATTGTCATGAAATAATTCTTTACATTTCTGTTTTTATACTCATCTGCCCTAACATCTTCAATGATTTATACATATTGATGTACTATAATAATAATGTCCTTTCGTCTTGTTTTGAACTCATATACAACACAAAAACAGAAAAAAGTAAATCTAACCCAATATCCTTACCTCTATAGCATGTAAAAAACTGTCAAGAGTATTATCGATTCCGCTCACTGGCAGCACCATACTTCCAAACAGTGCCATATATTTCCAAAGTTGGTGATGTTCTCAGTATTAGTATGCAACCTTTCACTTTCATTTCTAGACAGTCAATGTTATGGCGTATCTGAACAATGTCAACATTATTATCTATCTAGGAACTTTATAGCCCAAGGTTGAATATTGTGACTGGCGCTCAATGAAAGACAGAGTTTTCTTTGGTGGACAACTGAACTTCAGTATAAAAAATACATAAATTACACCAGTGTAAATCTTTACTGGGACTTATTAACAATTTGTCGAGAAGCAGTTTGCTACTCAGTTGAAATAATCATTATGGGCATTAAATTTTTGCAAAACAATGTGGATATAGTGTGTGTAAAATGTGGTCAGTCTTCAATTCTATTTAATTATAGTAAACCCATGTGCTTGAACATGTCTGACAACTGCCTGGTATATAATTTCAAATTACACATTTCGACTCTGACACTATAACTAAGAATATGATTAATGAGAAGCATTAATAAATATTACCAACTAATAAAAGTGAACCCATACCTGACAAATTTAGAACTTGCCAAATAAAGTTCAGTGATAATACATAGTAAATTACATACCAAAGCAAAGTGTTGACCGCTAAATCAGCTAAAAACTTTACACAAGTAATACTGCCAGACTAAAGGGGGCACTGATGGCAAGTGTGGTTTTATGCATTCTTCTGGTCTAATAAAAAGTGATGTGGAGAACATTTCAAAGTAGTAGTAATACTAGTGAAATTATGAAACAAGGTTTCATAATAAGAGAGTTATTTAACACACATATGACATATGTGTCGCAGACTGCAGAAAAAGTATCCAATGTTGTTGGTGTTGATGCAGCTCTCCATGCTACCCTATCCTGTACAAGCCTCTTCGTCTCCCAGTACCTACCGCAACCTACATCCTTCTGAATCTGCTTAGTGTATTCCTCTCTTGGTCTCCCTCTACGATTTTTACCCTCCATGCTGCCCTACAATTCTATATTGGTGATCCCTTGATGCCTCAGAACATGTCC
Source organism: Schistocerca piceifrons (assembly GCF_021461385.2). NCBI lineage: Eukaryota > Metazoa > Arthropoda > Insecta > Orthoptera > Acrididae > Schistocerca > Schistocerca piceifrons. The sequence goes on along the minus strand of NC_060142.1, from coordinate 77,158,451 downwards.
TACCAACCGATTCCTTCTTCTAGTCAAGTTGTGCGACAAACTTCTCTTCTCCCCAATCCTATTCAATACTTCCTCATTAGTTATGTGATTTACCCATCTAATCTTCAGCATTATTCTGTAGCACCACATTTCAAAAGCTTCTATTCTCTTCTTGTCCAAACTATTTATCGTCCATGTTTCACTACCATACATGGCTACACTCCATACAAATACTTTCAGAAACGACTTCCTGACACTTAAATCTATACTCGATGTTAACAAATTTCTCTTCTTCAGAAACTCTTTCCTTGCCATTGCCAGTCTACTTTTTATATCCTCTCTACTTCGACCATCATCAGTTATTTTGCTCCCCAAATAGCAAAACTCCTTTACTACTTTAAGTGTCTCATTTCCTAATTTAATTCCCTCAACATCACCCGACTTAATTCGACTACATTCCATTATCCTCATTTTGCTTTTGTTGATGTTCATCTTATATCCTCCTTTCAAGATACTGTCCATTCCATTCAACTGCTCTTCCAAGTCCTTTGCTGTCTCTGATACAATTACAATGTCATCGGTGAACCTCAAAGTTTTTATTTCTTCTCCATGGATTTTAATACCTACTCCGAAATTTTCCTTTGTTTCCTTCACTGCTTGCTCAATGTACAGATTGAATAACATTGGGGATAGGCTACAGCCCTGTTTCACTCCCTTCCCAACCACTGCTTCACTTTCATGCCCCTCGATTCTTATAACTGCCATCTGGTTTCTGTACAAATTGTAAATAGCCTTTTGATCCCTGTATTTGACCCCTGCCACCTTCAGAATTTGAAAGAGAGTATTCCAGTCAACATTGTCAAAAGCTTTCTCTAAGTCTACAAATGCTAGAAATGTAGGTTTGCCCTTCCTTAAACTAGCTTCTGAGATGAGTCGGAGGGTCAGTATTGCCTCACGTGTTCCAACATTTCTATGGAATCCAAACTGATCTTCCCCGAGGTCCGCTTCTACTAGTTTTTCCATTCTGCTGTAAAGAATTCGCGTTAGTGTTTTGCAGCTGTGACTTATTAAACCGATAGTTCGGTAATTTTCACATCTGTCAACACCTGCTTTCTTTGGGATTGGAATTATTATGTTCTTCTTGAAGTCTGAGGGTATTTCGCCTGTCTCATACATCTTGCTCACCAGATGGTAGAGTTTTGACAGAACTGGCTCTCCCAATGCCGTCAGTAGTTCCATTGGAATGTTGTCTACTCCGGGGGCCTTGTTTCGACTCAGGTCTTTCAGTGCTCTGTCAAACTCTTCACGCAGTATCATATCTCCCATTTCATCTTCATCTACATCCTCTTCCATTTCCATAATATTATCCTGAAGTACATCGCCCTTGTATAGACCTTCTATATACTCCTTCCACCTTTCTGCTTTCCCTTCTTTGCTTAGAACTGGGTTTCCATCTGAGCTCTTGATGTTAATGCAAGTGGTTCTCTTTTCTCCAAAGGTCTCTTTAATTTTCCTGTAGGCAGTATCTAACTTACCCCTAGTGAGATAAGCCTCTAAAACCTTACATTTGTCCTCTAGCCATCCCTGCTTAGTCATTTTGCACTTACTGTCGATCTCATTTTTGAGACATTTGTATTTCTTTTTGCCTGCTTCATTTACTGCATTTTTATATTTTCTTCTTTCATCAATTAAATTCAATATTTCTTCTGTTACCCAAGGATTTCTACTAGCCCTCGTCTTTTTACCTACTTCATCCTCTGCTGCCTTCACTACTTCATCCCTCAGAGCTACCCATTCTTCTTCTACTGTATTTCTTTCCCCGATTCCTGTCAATTGTTTCCTCATGCTCTCCCTGAAACTCTGTACAATCGCTGGTTCTTTCAGTTTATCCAGGTCCCATCTCCTTAAATTCCCACCTTTTTGCAGTTTCTTCAGTTTTAATCTACAGGTCATAACCAATAGATTGTGGTCAGAGTCCACATCTGCCCCTGGAAATGTCTTACAAGTATCCAAAAGCAGCAGAAAAATGCAGATTAAACAGTTTGTAGTCATTTACATGCCTCACAAAAAAAGCCTACAAAATTCAGAAGTAATTCTGTCCAAAAACAAACTAAAATTTGCTAATGAATTTAAATTCCATTTACAATGGATAAAGATAATTTAAAGTAGGATGCACATGTGAACTTTATAGCCAACAAATTAACTAGCAAATATTATTGTATGAAAATTCTTACAAGATATACTACACAGCAGGCTAAAAAAATATGTACTGTGTACAGATGGAATCATTGTTAAAATAAAGTAATTCTTCGGGGAAACTCTCATGCAATTACAAAATGCTTTACATTGCCTTACAGATCACATAATTCGTAAATAAAATTAGAGAGACCTGACACCAACTTGTTGGTACAAACCAGAAAATCCACACCTACAATATCAGGAAGAATTAGCAATTGATGCATACAGAACATTCACATACAAAAATGAAGGAAAATCAACATTTGCAAACAGGAATACAGCTCTAAAACAAACTACCTGACCAATACCAAATATTATGTCTTTCGGTGCAACTGTTGAAGCATACCATCTTATGCAGTTCTACTACAGTGCAGGTGCATTTTTAATCATGTAAAACATTATATTTTAAACTTCCAGTCGCTATCGATATATATGTTTTAATAGCATGTACATTGTCACAATACTTGAAGTGGATCCTGATGCAGTTTGGAATTCCTGTGTGATGGTCTGGATAGATGTCTGCCTATTACACATTATGACCCTCTTCAACTTTTGGAGGTTTCTGTAAGTCAACAGACGAGGTCGTCCTGTACGCTTTTGTGCTGTATGTATCTCTTCACGTTTCCACTTCACTATCACATGGGGAACAATGGACCTCGGGATATTTAGGAGTGTGGAAATCTCGTGTACAGACATATAACACAAGTGACACCCAATCATCTGACCACGTTCGAAGTCTGAGTTCTGCAGAGTATCCCATTCTGCTCTCTCACTATGTCTAAGGACTACTGAGATCGCTGATATGGAGTACCTGGCAGTAGGTGGTAGCACAGTGCACCTAATATGAAAAACATGTTATTGTGGGTTTCTGATACTTTTGATCACATGGTGTATACAAATAATTTTACTTGTTCTTTTACCGTTGTATGTAAGGATATTTGTGCCTGTCAAAAAAGTAAAAGAGTAAAACTATTAGCATGTCTAGTGATAAAAATAAGATGAATACGTATCCTCTTTGTATCGGAAATTTGACATTTCCAAAAATGAGCTTAAGACATGTTAATAGTGTATGTGAGTGAAACAAAGTGCATTTATATAATACACATTTTAAATTCATTTTCATGAAATTGTACAGGATATCAGCTATTACTGTGTTTCAATGCACTCATTACTCTTCAGGAATGAGCACAATTAAAAAACTGGTGTGATACTACCCTACAAGAATTGTACTGACAGTTGTTCTTCCAGGGAATGAATTGAATAGTGCACAAGTACAACATATCATCTAGTGGCTTACAGGGTACAGACTTCGATTAAGATGTTAATTTGGAGGATGTAAACATACATGTGGAAACAGTACGAAGTAAACTTTTTGACAGAGTTTGAAAGTTGAAAAAAAACTTTAACAACCAATGAAAGACCTCAATTAAATTATTTTGCTCATAGTTTTAAAAATTTGTTGCAATTAACCTAAAATAATATATATTAAAACATCTGTTTATAGAAGTGTTCAACCTGTGTGAAATAATCCTTAGTTTTCATAATCATAGCATTGTCTGCAGTGAAGCAAAAACATCATCGTTGGAGCGGTGCCATCTGCGCCATGATATGGCACATTTAAAATTTACATTATTGCTTTACAGACACATTACTGTCAGCACAGATTGTTTAATACACTCCTGGAAATTGAAATAAGAACACCGTGAATTCATTGTCCCAGGAAGGGGAAACTTTATTGACACATTCCTGGGGTCAGATACATCACATGATCACACTGACAGAACCACAGGCACATAGACACAGGCATCAGAGCATGCACAATGTCGGCACTAGTACAGTGTATATCCACCTTTCGCAGCAATGCAGGCTGCTATTCTCCCATGGAGACGATCGTAGAGATGCTGGATGTAGTCCTGTGGAACGGCTTGCCATGCCATTTCCACCTGGCGCCTCAGTTGGACCAGCGTTCGTGCTGGACGTGCAGACCACGTGAGACGACGCTTCATCCAGTCCCAAACATGCCCAATGGGGGACAGATCCGGAGATCTTGCTGGCCAGGGTAGTTGACTTACACCTTCTAGAGCACGTTGGGTGGCACGGGATACATGCGGACGTGCATTGTCCTGTTGGAACAGCAAGTTCCCTTGCCGGTCTAGGAATGGTAGAACGATGGGTTCGATGACGGTTTGGATGTACCGTGCACTATTCAGTGTCCCCTCGACGATCACCAGTGGTGTACGGCCAGTGTAGGACATCGCTCCCCACACCATGATGCCGGGTGTTGGCCCTGTGTGCCTCGGTCGTATGCAGTCCTGATTGTGGCGTTCACCTGCACGGCGCCAAACACGCATACGACCATCATTGGCACCAAGGCAGAAGCGACTCTCATCGCTGAAGACGACACGTCTCCATTCGTCCCTCCATTCACGCCTGTCGCGACACCACTGGAGGCGGGCTGCACGATGTTGGGGCGTGAGCGGAAGACGGCCTAACGGTGTGCGGGACCGTAGCCCAGCTTCATGGAGACGGTTGCGAATGGTCCTCGCCGATACCCCAGGAGCAACAGTGTCCCTAATTTGCTGGGAAGTGGCGGTGCGGTCCCCTACGGACTGCGTAGGATCCTACGGTCTTGGCGTGCATCCGTGTGTCTCTGCGGTCCGGTCCCAGGTCGACGGGCACGTGTACCTTCCGCCGACCACTGGTGACAACATCGATGTACTGTGGAGACCTCACGCCCCACGTGTTCAGCAATTCGGCGGTACGTCCACCCGGCCTCCCGCATGCCCACTATACGCCCTCGCTCAAAGTCCGTCAACTGCACATACGGTTCACGTCCACGCTGTCGCGGCATGCTACCAGTGTTAAAGACTGCGATGGAGCTCCGTATGCCACGGCAAACTGGTTGACACTGACGGCGGCGGTGCACAAATGCTGCGCAGCTAGCGCCATTCGACGGCCAACACCGCGGTTCCTGGTGTGTCCGCTGTGCCGTGCGTGTGATCATTGCTTGTACAGCCCTCTCGCAGTGTCCGGAGCAAGTATGGTGGGTCTGACACACCGGTGTCAATGTGTTCTTTTTTCCATTTCCAGGAGTGTAATATTTTTTCTAACAAAGCTGGAGACCAAGACGAGACAGGTTTATTGACGAATTTGCCAGTAAATTTAAGGTATTGTGTGGAATAGGCCCTGGCCTGTGCTATGTCTAATGGACAGTGACTCACATTACAAAGAGATACTGACAGAGTGAAAACTTGCGATTTATGTCAGAAGGTGAAGGTTACCAACTGTACGAGTTGTGGTCCTATGCAAAGTATAAGGCCTAATGACACCTTTGAATTACTGTGTGTGAACTTGTACGGACCTTTGCCCAAGTCATCAGGAAACTTGCCTATATTTTAGTAGTGCTAGAAGCTTTTTCCAAATTCATCAAACTATACCCGATTAGGAAAGCTACAGCCAAAGCGGTCTACAGTAAGCTTCTGAACGATTATTTTGTTCATATTGGTAAGCCCAAGGCTATTATATCAGACAATGGGGCACAATTTACTTCTAAGTTGTGGAATGAAGGCATGGAAAGTAATGGGGTCGAGGTGATCCATATTTCAGCTTACTGTCCAGCTGGAAATCCCGCTGAAAGGTATATATGCGCGAGCTAGGCCGACTTTGCCGTACCTATTGCCACCACAACCATGGGGCATGGGGCAAATATGTTGCAGAATTTTAGAGAGTTATGAATACCTTGAGACATGAGTTTATGGGATTTTCTCCAGAGGAAATCCTGTTAGATGACAGAAGTCAAAGTTTAGTGGAAGAGATAATCAAATTCCCTCCACGGATTGACATTAGTCTTGGTGTGAAAAAAGATCATTTGCGAGAAATAATGAAGCTAAAAGCCGATGCTCGCATACGTCGTCATGACGCTAAAGCACGCTTTGCTAAGTTTGCAATCGGAGACTTAGTACTTGTAGAAGCTCATGAGAAATCCAGCGAGATAGACAATGAAACCTCTAAATTTAAGTTTGTTTATAATGGACCATATAAAGTCATTGGTATACCTCACACAAATGCTTATTGCTTAGAGTATCCAAACTCTGGAAAACTATTAGGTATACGGAACATTGTAGACTTGAAATTGTTCCAACCAAGAATTGATTAATACCACAGAGTGGGTAACTTGTACAGGATGTAATAGAGTGTAAGATTTAAGGATTTGCTAGGTTGCCATTCTTTTGCCTGACCAAGAGGTCATTAAAGAATTTGTAATTAATAAGTAATTAATTTTGATTAAATGATTTAAGAGTAACTGATTATTAATCAATTGAAAAATCCAAGCTGCTAGTTTAAGTTTTCAGCTGAGTCACAGTAGATTAAGGAATGTAAATATGATTTTGTAACTAGCTGTAAGATTTCATGAATGTGTGTTTTACTAGTCATTGCCGATGTACTTAGATGCTGTTTTAAGTTTCAGGCTAGTACATACGTGTGATGATGGACAGTGTTGAGTTATCCACTGTAATAGTATTAATGGACTCCATGAGATTACTCGGGAGTGAGTTTTTCCGAAAGAATTCAGTGAAACGGACGTTCTGGAAATGCCATTACACAGGCGAGTGAGATGAAGCGTGCCGCACAGGCGGGCGCAACAGTACTGGCGGGGCGGAGCCGCTGTCGGCTCTTGTGCTGCTATCGGCATTTTTTGTACTTCCGGGTACGGAAGGCGGAGTTGTTTTTCTTCCCGGACAGCTGATGTGAACGAATTCAGCTGTCAATATGTATGTCTTTTCGATCTGCTGTGTATTATTTTCTTGTTCAGCATTAAGTGGACTCTCATGACAAGAATATTAATTATGAAAAGGTTATATAAAAAGTGTATTCTATGTAATTAATTATTAATTTGCGTATTTTGATCTACCTGTTTTTATGACCACATACTCTGATTAATTTTGTAAATAGTATTCCATTTCTTGATACTTCTAGGAATTTTGCTGATTTTAGAATAGCTAAACCATTTTCTATGTTTTCTATGAATTTTAATAAATTGTCAACCCGTTTTTCTTTTGTGTAAGATGACAGAGTGGAATAAGGTTAGGACTGTCTCCACTCAATTATTATGGTCTAAAAATTGGTTTATGGTTAATTAGCCTAATGCTAAATTTTCTTGATGTTTTGAGCATATGCCTTGCCGCTGTTTTGTTTCTTCCTTTTTGGGACATTTTCTGAGTCTGTTTAGGTTACACGAACATTCTCAGACAATGTGGGGCACGCGTAATGCCGGAAATGCATATCCTCCTATTCCCATCTGTTGTACTGTAAATATTTTTCCTTATTTTGTTACCTGAAGATATGACATTTCTGTGTCTTTATATATTGTAATTGTTCTACCAATTGTATATATACATATATATTTATGCATTTATGTCGATGTATAATTGGTTTGTTTTGTAAATACTATTTGTATTTTTATGCTGGGTTTGCCTAGGGAAAACTATGCTACCAACGAATACATCGATAGGTCGTGTGGAGAACCAAAGTGTTCAGGATCTTTGGTAGTGTGAACTCGGCCCCGTGGAGCGCAGGCAGAGCACAGTCTGGCTGGAGTAGGGCGGTGGGGCAGGTGTGTTGAGTGACGCTCCCGCGAGTTGCCGCACTTTCGGGGTTTGGCAGCATGTAATTGCGCTCGACTTGCTATGATAGTTTCTGACACGGTGTCGCGGACGGGAAGCTGGCGCACATCAAGAGCACGTTTCGCCTGGTGACCATGTCGAGAAGAAGGCACGCCAACATCCAGCTCCTGCAACAGCGACGGCCGACAATGAGTGACCGTCGCCACCTCCCCGATCGACGACTGCAAACCTTCAATCAACCAACAAGGAAGACTAAAAGCACGTAAAGTTTTAGAACTGTATGGCAGACCTCAGCTTTTCAAACTGTTGCATAAAAAAAAATACAGCAACTTATCATGAACCATTGTTGCTCATTGTCCCAATTGCATTACCAAGCAGGGTCCCTTCCTTTTCTGGAATGAACCCAAGTGTCGTTGAAATTCATATGCCAGCATTAAAGTAATATCATTCCATTTCACTGCTTTAATTTCAAAGTTCAGTTAAAGTATTCTTAGATTACACAAGCAGAAATTAAGAGTGCGAGTTTTGTTACCATATTTTAGGTTACCTGTGACTGCAGCTCAGCTTGGTACGTACTAAATTTTACTATTGTTAATTGTTCAGAATCATTTAATTCAAGTTCAAAGTTAAATCTCTTATTTCTAAATTGCATAGATTGAAGTAGCTTTTGAAATGATCCTTGAGGTAGCCCAAGACTAACCTTATTTTATTAAATTTCGTAGTGCTTCAGAAACAGAGTTCACTATTAATTTCAGTCCCTAAATTAACTTTCAATTTTCCGGTTTTGTTAATTCTTTTGCTAAATTAAGTTAGAGTGTAGTGAAATTTATTACCTCTGACAAACATTCAATTTTCACACAACACATGTCAACCTTCAGCTGCCATGCCTTCAGTGCTAATTATATGTGCATTAATCTTTCATTTTCAGTTATTATAGTAGTTGTCCATAGGAATGGCGACCGTAATTTTCTCCAAATCTCAAATACCTAATTAACGCCAATTAATTGTTAATGTAACGACCGCACATTTATTTTCTTTATTAATTTTACCCTTTTCTCAAAATTAATTTTCACCAATTTCATTTGCATTTTTCCTCTCATTTAGATGTAACCCTTTCCTCCCTCTTTATCGACAAATTAACTTCGGTGACGATTGCTTTTCCTAAATTTCCATTAGGTGCATGTGGTTTAATTTTCACTGTCATTAAGGTAGATAAGTGAGGGGGAGGTTACACGTGGCGACCTGGTGACAGGACAATCGTCGGATTTGAGTTTGTTCGGGACATGAATTTTGCATTGCGCAAATCTCATAACAAAGTACTGGTTACGAACAGGTCGTTATGTCAGCGAGAATAAGTAGTGCGAGCAATCATAATTAGATTTGAGATTTGGCATTTATATTGAAAATTAGTAAAACGAGTGAAGGCAACAATTACCATAATTTGGTAGACTTGGGTACAGAACAATTGGTCGAACAGTGGGAAACACACACCTCAGAACCCATTGTTCAGGGGCAGGCAGCTAGCATGAAAGACATGACCTCCGAAATACAACAAAGAGCAGAAATGGAATTCCAAACTTTAGAAAATGTTTCGGAATCGGAAGTGAAAATCAAATCCGAACCCCTTGATGACGAATACGGGGGGACAATTAAAGAGGCACCCACTACAGAAGTATAACTGCTTGTCTCCGGGAATTTAACTGATTTATTGAATGTTTTGATTAACAAAATCACAGCTCAGTCTAGCAATATAGAAACTCAATCGGCAGAAATTAAAGCTCAGTCTGCCAAGCAAGAAGCTCAGTCTGAAAAAATTTTGCACAACTCAGATCCAATGATGGAAACATGCCTGTCTTATCTAGAACTGCTAAATTTTTCCAGTTGTTTATTATGCTCTTAAGCAGATTTGCAGTGTCATACATGGAATAATCACATCACAATTAGCATAAAAAACTGAACTAATAATTGCTTTCAGAGATTTCTATAAGTTCCAGAAACAAATTACTATTAATGGCAGTGTTATCACTAATTATAGTTAAGAATTTGACGCCACAAGATATTACAAGCTGCTAAACTGTTAACGCTTTTTTCATATAATTCGTGCCCAGATATGTATTTCAATGGGTGATGGGTGGAATGAAAAAAATTATTTTATGCTGCCAAATGCAGATACCACTAGAAAAGTCAGAACTATTGAAGCTTCAGTTATTAATGAATTCCCACGACGTTAATTATAACTTCTCCCTTGAAGTGAAATTTTTGAGTCACATGAATATCATCCAATGTTAAAGTAAGGTAATTTGGTTGCTACACTCTTCAGAAAATGATAACTACTGGACCTACGTTCTCCTGAACTGTTTAAGGGAGCAAAAAGTCGAAGAGTACTCACATGCAGAACTGGAATGATCTAATATTAAGAAATAGTATATTAACATATTGACAAAGTATCTTTCCTTTATCATACCACATAACATACGTTTTCATACCAGAAATTGATATGAACGGTGTTTTGACTGCCTTCAGTAAGATTTTACTTCAAACATGCAACACAGCTCTTCAGTTTTGTGACACAATTGTACTAAGAAGTTTCACAGAATATTTCAGTGGTTATATACTTCTGCAGAATGTTTTTGAGGTGTAATCACCAAGTTACTTTCAAGTCTGATCATGGGGGCTTGCAGTATTTTTGCCATACCTGAACACACATAAAACACTATTAGTCTTTAGAATAGTTTGAATTTTTGGAATGCCCTCCATTGATAAGCTTTAGAGATATACGGAATATTTAATTACAGTATGGCACCATGTGTCACTTTGCACAACCATATCTACGTTTGACACACATCTGTAAAACTCTTAAATGTATCTTCTGCAAGCCATTCTTCATTTATCTTACAAAGATCTTCCTCTCGTTTTAATTTTCTTTCGTTTGAGTTAGATTTAAGTGATCTTCTTAAATAATTACGTGGATAGAGAAAATTCTTGTTATTGATCTGTTTCCCAAATTTTCGTCGAGCTCATGGGTATTTCTGCTCATTTTCTAACAATTGCATCAAACTGATTATATCCTCTTCTTCAAAATGCTTTGCACAGACTAGAGATCTGTTGGAAGGCAGCCAGTCTTACCTCCGAATTGCTTTCAGCCATTCACAATGCTTGTCTGTATTTGTCAAGAGCCATCACATCATGATGTAGTTTTATCACCAGTGGAATGATAATTGCTTAAACATCCTGGGACGCAACACTTGTCAGGTGTCTGTATGATACTAGTAACATTCCTTGTAGATAACACACTATTAACATGCTACATTTACAGTTCACTCTCTTACATTATATTTAAATTTCGTTTACATAACAATATGTCAGACCAGCAATAATTGGATGTTTAGAGAAAAAGTTTAACTCGTATAGCGTATCTCACAGCACCCAAAACACAAACATTCACAATTTATGCAGTTCACACAAACATACCTGAACTCCATAAACAAAATGCTCATTGGACCCCACTCAACTGATCGCCAGTGTCGAGCATGTTGCCAGCATATCTGCTGGAGCACATCCGAAGTAAAGACTCAACCAGTACAAACTAAGTTAAAGGGAAAATTTCTTAGTAGTCAAACCTGTGAAGTGGGTGCAACTGTCTACTAGTTTATGAAGAAAGGAAGGAGTTGTGTTATGTGCTCCACTGAAACTAAAATCCACATTCTCTCTCTCTCTCTCTCTCTCTCTCTCTCTCTCTCTCTCTCTCTATATATATATATATATATATATATATATATATATATATATATATATATATATTCATATAAGATAAGGTGAGTCACTAACTATTGCCACCAAGAATAACTATGATAGGAGCTGAGAAGTTTAAGAGACGTGTGTGGCATGGGACAATGGGGGCCATAATACGACGTTGGTTTTTTATTGTAGGTGGGGTCGCTCCAGAGATATGAAGGTCAACTTAGTTTTTTAAATAGCATGCTACAGCTTGGTACATATTTTCTGATAGCAGCTATCAAAACGAATCCAATGATGTGTAATGGTAAGGTTTTTGAAGGTCAAAGAAAGTCAAAAAGGTGGCATGAACGTCCAGTTACAGGTGTCCGAAGTGATGACTATTGGTATCAATGCAGTGCTGCAATCTTCCTATCATGGGCTGAGTGGTATTCGTTATCACATCGGCGCTTATCGAAGCACATGCTCTGACAATTCTCTCTTGCATATCTCCAGGTGTAGTTGGAACATCTTTATAAACAATGTCTTTTACGAATCCCCACAAGAAAAAAATCCAGAGACATCAAGTCTGGTGAACGAGCCGGCCCCGACACGTCTCCTGTGCGTCCAATCCAACTATATTGGAATTGTCTCTGCTACTCATTTCTGGCCATCAGAGATAAATGTGCCAGACACCCATTGCGTTCTTACCACATTCTGTTCCTTGTTCCTAAAGGTATTTCTCCCAATAACAGACCTAATGTTTCTTGCAGGATTGTGGTGTACTTCCTACCACTAAGATTTCCTTCGATGAAATACTGGCCTATAATTCCGTCCTCTAGAATTCCACACCATACATTCACCAACCATGGTTTTTGGTGTGCAACTTGCCTCAGCCAACATGGATTTTCAGTTGTCCAATAATGCATGTTATGCAAATTAACATTTCCATGGTTCCAGAATGTAGCCTCATTAGTAAATAAAATCAAATTAATAGATGTGTCATCCTTCTGAATCTGAAGTTGAGACCATCGGAAGAATTCAATGCAACCCATACAATCCGTACCAGTTAATTCTTGGTGGAGACTGATATGGTAAGGGTGATAATTATTGCGATGCAGAACACAAACAACAGTAGTGTGGCTCATGCCAGATTCCCTTGCAATTTGATGCGAACTAACACAAGGCTCTCAAACCACAGTGGCAAGGGTATGAGTGCCAATTTCCATTTCCTCATTAGTAACTTTCCTTTGCCGGATAAATTTCCGATGCATTAAAGACCCAATTGTTCTCAATTTGTCATACACATATTTAAATGCACGGCATCTGTGGTGTGTACACCGACGATATCTTTCAGTGTATAAGTCTCTACCTCTCACTAAATTTCTTTGGCATTCTCTGTAAATGAGAAGCATATCGAGCTGTTCTTCGAATGAATACATCATTCGCATTTGCTTGTTTCCATGATACTAGTCTTACCGTTCATGTTAGTGTTGTGTTGCGAAACCGTCAAATGGTGTTTACATGTCAATGGCTCTTAAGATGGATATGCCATATTCCGTGATTATTTACTATTTGCACGATATACGAGAGAGAATTATCAGAGCATGTGCTTCGATAAGTTGAGAGATTGCAGGGCACTCTCACTTCTGATTTGGTGCTATGCCGCGTCATGTTCTTAGGAAATATGATCTTTATTGTAATTTGACTTCATACATCATGATGAAATGGTGGGCAGTAGTTAATGCTCTTGCTTGCGTGCTCTAGGGAAGGAATAATGGTAAGATTTACCTGCATTCAAAGGAATAGGGTGCTGATTTAAACGACTGCTGTAAAAACACGGCGACAGTGGGCCAAGGGAAGCGCGTGTTTCTGTGGAACCTGGGTGGAAACATTTCCGGTCGGAAGGCAGCCGTGTCCAGGTAGACTGACTAGCACAGAGAAGTCGCCGCTGCAATGGCCAGCGCATTGTAGACCGGCAATAAAGCAGAGAATGGGCCCTTGTTAGACAGGGAGCCAACAGGACAACTGTGAGCGTTCTCCGAATTTCCATGGGACAGGTCACAGGCGCCCAGACTGTGTTACAAAACATATTTGTGAAAGCATGAGGCTTCTAGCATGTTTATGGCCGTTCTTTGGAAACTTCGAAATGAATGCAACAGGGGAGATAACAAGATTTTTATGGAGGGGTGTGGTTCCATACTGTTGTTAGCAAAAGACACAGCTTAAACGCGTGGGAAAGAGGCCGCGAAGCTGAAACTTTTTTTTTCCACTTAACTTTAAAGTATCTGATTGGTCAAATCGGTGTATGCAGAGCGAAGGGCGCTCTCCCAGCTTCGAATGTCGCGCTCCAGCTCATGATTGGTTTGTGTTAAAGGGCGGGAAATCTAAGATGTAAATGTGCTTTGCTACCGAGATGACGAGGAAGGGGACAGAAACAGAAGAGATCACTCTTTTTCTGGCACTTCGCTAGTAAAGAACTGAGCTCTCTACCTATGGTGAGACTTATGTTCTTTGCTAGCGTTCCACTTAGAGTCTGTGCCAGTCACCTTCTGAACCGTCAGAGGTACTACTTCTAGCATCACGCACACAACGAGTAATGTGTGGGTGTACTTATTTGTCCTTGAGTCGTGTGTCCAAAAATTTGAAACATTCTGTCATGCATAGTCATGGCACAGAGACAAATTGGTTTAGCTGACCAGCAAATGGGTTCACCTGCACACTGGAATCCACCGGGGCTTCAGAGGCTCATAGGAAAGTACCTAGGTTCCCAATTACCCGAATGCCAGACCGCGTACTTGGATTTTTCGGGCGCGCGCCATTAATAACAGATTGCGGCCCTCCAGGACTTCAGTCGCCGAACGCATCGAAGTGTGCCGCCCAGACCAGCAGGAGGGTAAAGTATTCGCTGCTACGGCGCAGGTCTCCAATACATGTTTCCCAGCACCCTATTCTTTCGAAGCATATTTTTCTTTTTCAAATTGTAGAGTATAGATGTTTGGTTGTGGGGTAGTTGTGCCATACCCCTGATTCACGTGTATGAAGTCAGATAGAGCGATTAGTGTTCTGGTTAGTGTCGTGTGTCGATCCCCAGCTGATCACTTTGTCCACCGTAGACCCCATGTTAGTGAAAGCGTTTGTCCAAGTTATCTTTTTGTCTTGTTAAGTTACGATTGAATAAATCTATTGTCATTTAGATTATAAGATGGCAAGAACTGTGCCCCTTACATGAAGTCATTAAAGATCACCGAACTCACGTTGAGTGAAAACTAGGGCTGAACAAAAATGACTGACAAGGCACAATGCATCTTGTAGAGGGTATAGTATGGACGTTTGGAATAATTAATGTTGGGTGATGGTTTTAAAGTAATACACGCGACATGAAAACTTTGTGAAAACGCGTCGATTTACTGGAGGCTAGTTTATCCCAGGTAAGTATTCAGAGTTGACCGCGGCCGGGTGGCAGCGCGCGGCTGGGGAGCGGCGAAGGGAAGCAACAATAGGCAGCTTAGGGCGACTCAAACTCTGAGAAAGCGGTAACGGGGCGCGGCCTCCAGCTGCGTTAAGATGTGTGACAGTGAGGGGGTGGTTGACGCCATGCTGGTGTACCAGGAAGAAGACGGAGAACTTCTACTCCTGTTGATAAATGTCCGTCGTTTTGTTTTCAGTGAAACATGCGAGAAAGCCGCGCAAAGCTACAGTGGAGCGGTCAACAGAGGCCGAAATATGTGTGTTCGTGACTATAGCAACTTCACGCTGAATTCACGGTCCGCAGAGTCTGAAGTAAATCAGGTGAAGAGCGACAGAATGAAATACGACAGCCTCCGATGGGAATGTAGGACCAAGGAATTTGAAGCACTCTCGTGGGAGTCAGAATTTCGGAAAAATTGGTGTTTTATGCAGATGCTAACCTTGATGGGTGGCCTGGGAGGATCTAAACAGCAGAAGTTGAAAGGAAGGGAAATTTTGTGGGAATTTGTTCACTTCCCAGAGCAAGCATTGGTCGGCGCTGGGAAGCGACGCATAATTAACACGACGAGGCTAAGAGTGGACTGGCAGAAGTCTCCGTAGAGGGCTTCCGTTCCCAGCTTGCCTAGAGTGCGGACGTGGCGTTCTTTGCTCAGCTTGCCTGAGAGAGAGTGAGCATCTCTGCAGTTCAGGACTTTGCAAACGGAGCGATTGAGCTTGGAGATAGAAAGTTTTCGTTCAGCTATGTATTGAGCAAGATAGTTAGGAATGAATAGACGAGCGCAGCCTTGCAGCACCACGAGGCCGGCCGACGTCCGCACAACGACGACGCCCCGCCACACTGAATTCGGCGATACTGCGCCCGCTCCGGCTTGAGTTAGGCCACTGATTAATTTGTTGGATCACGTCAGCAAAGTTTCCACGAGGGTTTCATGGGCCGTGTAATGTAGAATTCTTCTCGCATTTCGCATTACGCCTGGGTCAGTCAATAAGAATTAATTTTGATTTATCGCGCTTTACTCCACGTAAACGCAATGTATTACCACTGCCTGTTAGGAGAGTCATGTAATATGATGATTGAAAGCAGTGAGTTAAAATAAATTTGTGCTAATTGACTGCATCTGTTTTCAATCAAGTAGTTAAAATCCCAAGTCACTTTCTTAATTAATTTTATGTTCGACATTTGCATCTGGTGTTCAATATCTGAATATAACATCAATGTGCACCCCTTTTTAATTAAAAAGGATCAATTCTGAATCAATTAATGTCAACACTGCCACTACAGTTCAATCGGGATTCACAGGGCCTTATTGCTTTCTTTGTATTATCTGATATTGCGGTAGTTTTGGACACTCTGTTGATCTGTTAGTCAATTAGTTGGGGTGAACATACGCCAAAACCAGATAAGTGATGGGTGGGGCGTTACAAGACCACAACTTCTCCTGTGTTCTGAGTAACATTACTGTGCCATTTTTATTAGAGTCCAGATTCTAAAGGAGAGTACCAAGCTTGCAAACTGCCGATTTTATGAGGAATACCACTCAATCCATGACAAGAAGATTGCAGCACTGTACTGATACCAACGGTCATCACCTCGAACGCCTTCTGTAACTGGACCTTCATACCACCTCTTTGACCTTGATTGACCTTCAAAGCATCCCATTTAAAAAAAACAAAGTTGACCTTCATATCTCCAAAATATCTCTGAAGCGAGCCCACCTAGCAGCATATTATGGCCCCTGTTGTCCCATTCAACTTCTGTCCCACACACTTTTCAGTTCCTATCATACTTTTGGAGTTATTCTTGGTGGCAATAGTAAGTGACTCATATATATAAAGTATAGATGATGTAAGCAAATTGTAATTAAAATGTGTGATTTGGTACTAGAATTTTGATATATACAGTCATAATTAGCTAAGTGCTAGTTATTAAGCATGTTATACAACTTCAGCTCTTGTGATGCAAATTTGGTTCGATCCATACAATGTCTGTTGCCTATGGATCCAATGAAAATAAATTTTATGAAGCCATTAGTTCGCTATATAGTGAGTGATTTTTATATTACAGATAAATAAAGACGCACTTTGAAGAAAATTCATAAACAATCACAGATTTTAATCAGTTTTGAAGGATTCAAGTGCAGGAATATGGCAAATAACTAAAATGTGCTCTAGGAACAATATAGCATGAGGAAAAACCACATGGCTTACATAAAAAGTATCTGACAGAACAGACACAAATGTCATCCAGTTGACTTTATGAGTGAGAAATACGTTCAAACTTGTCACAGAGAATCCAATGGATTGCATGTCAATTCACTACAGAGTCTGTTGAAATCTGTTAATAAAAGAAAACCAAAATTATCATCATTCTTGTTGATGGGGAAAACTTTATTGTACATAATACCTACACAAGGTTTAAATCTCTCCAGAAAACGAGAGATTGCCTCACATGGACTTCTCAAATTATGCCAGAATAACCAAATGGCTTGTGTTCCAACGTTAAACTCCACGAGGAGAAAAATTCTTGGTTGGTTGTTTGATTCGGGGGAGGGGACCAAACAGCGAGGTCATCAGTCCCATTCGGTTAGGGAAGGATGGGGAAGGAGGTCAGCCGTGTCCTTTTAAAGGAACCATGCCAGCATTTGCCTAAATCAGGATGGCCAGATGTGGGCTTTAACCATCCTCCTCCTGAATCTGAGTCCAGTGTGCTAACCACTGCGCCACCTTTCTCAGAGGGAGAGAAATGATGCCCTAATCAGCAGAAAAGAGTATTCTTTTCCACAAGGACATGTTGAAACTCCACTCATATTCATTGGTCAAAATGATGAAACCAGGCAAGGGCACTTACAAAATAGTCTGTATTTAAATGAAACATCGCCATACTTTGTTAATTCCGCCATACCACTGAATCAAAAGCACCAGTAACCAGGGGCAAGCTCTTAGGGAAAGGAAACAAAAATTAGTGTAGTCAGATGTTTCTCTTTCCAGTTGCTATTACATAGGTTTTTAACAGGGACAGGACTGGAACTTGTTTCTAGCTATTTACAAGTCATCATTTGTCTTCCAAAATATTAAAAATATTCCATACCCTAGGTCTAGCCCCAGCCACTACAAACTGTCACATGGGACCCCTTGCCTGGAATTGAATCATTTAGAGCTGATGGTTCTGAACTTAACTGACATTCAGAATAGGCACATTATTAATACTTATAGATGATCAAATTGCTTCCACAACAAAAGAAGACTGGAAGAAATGCTGTGAGCACATAAAAAATTGAGGAGCAATACATTTTAAGTGAACATTTATTGGGCCAGGCGCTGGAGATGATCATGAATGTGTGAAGTGATGCAGAGTCAAACAGCGATAGTCATACTGATGGAAGCAATACTAATTCCGCAAGTGAAGATGAAAGTAAATCAACCAGTACTGCCAGGGCTAGTGCAACAGACATGACTACAGCAGATGAAAAAATGTAGGGTGGAGCATTTCTTAAGTGTTTTCTTATGTGTGGAAATAGTGATGGTTTATGATCCATGGTATTGAATCACAGGATTAGCTGCATTATTTGTAATGTGCAATTGAGTTTGTAGTTACTCAAAAGATCTGCATACATCTTCTTAATTGTGAAGATTCTTTTTACGATCAAACTGTATGATTTACATGGCTATGCTTGTAAAATAAACCCACTTACACTTTCCTATGTATGCTCATGCCACCTGTAAGAGACCTACTCATCAACTACACTGAAATGCTCTTCCTCTTCCTTGGATGTTACCTCCTGAATTTATGAGTATCCTTTGCATCTACATCTACACACATACTCTGTAAGCCACCATGCAGTGCTTATGAAGGATATGTTGCACCACTGTCAGTTATTCCCTTGTAAATTGCTCCTCCTTTTATGTAAGCAAACACGTGTATTTTGGCTGTCTTAGTTGTAATTGGCAATCGGACTTGATTGTTATGACATCAAGGAAGGCGAACTTTCTCCCAAGTGACATGGGCCAGTTCAAGAAAGTTCTTAATTATGTGCATGCTGACATGTGTCCTACCTTCAATTTCCATAATTTTAATCAAAATTCCCACCAAAATTGCTATTATTAATTTGCCATGGTTAAATGAGATTCACAATGAAACACACAATGATATCAAAGCACTCGGTTTATTGTACTTAATTACAAGCAAGATTATTCCTACGAGTTCAATCACATTCACTCTGCAACAGAATTCATGCACTTAACACTTTCTGAATGAAGTTTACATAGCTGATAAGTTCTTAATGGTCGTCCATAATTTAAAATCATTGCTGGACTAAATAATTTTAGTTCCACAGACGAATGCCTGTTATTCTCGATCGCATATCATGCACGCACTCGCGATTCTCTGCTGAAGAAGGCGCAGGTGGGACTAACTCACTTACGCACAAAAGCAAACAGTTGGCGCCAAGCAACGCCCTTCTAATAGACGGGGCTTCCCCATCAGCGGCGCTAGCTCACTGTATCAAAGATGTGTAATAGTAGATTCGATTTGTCCCTTTAAGAACTGATATCTGTGCCCTTATGGCTTTCCTGTATCACTCACAACTGGGGCAATGGAGAAACGACTTCCATATGAGCCGCAATTTCTTTTATACTGTCTGCTTGCATATTGCAAAAGATGTATGTTGGTGCTAGTAGGATTATTCTGGAGTCTGTCACAAATATTGTTTCTCTGAAGTTTCTCAGTAATGCTCGTGATAAGAATGATAAGAATGTCTTTTCCCTGTAGACCCTCTCACTTGAGTTCACAGAGAATTTTTGTAACACTTGTGTGTTGATAGAACCTGCTGTTGTGGTCTTCAGTCCAGAGAGTGGTTTGATGCGGCTCTCCATTCTACCCTATTCTCTGCAAGCCTCTTCATCTCCGAGTTACTACTGCAACCTACGTCCCTCCGAATCTGTTTAGTGTATTCATCTCTTGGTCTCCCTCTACGATTTTTACCCTCCACATTTGCCTCCAATACTAAATTGGTGATCCCTTGATAACTCGGAATGTGTCCTACGAGCCGATCCCTTCTTCTAGTCAAGTTGTACCACAAATTCCTCTTCTTTCCAATTCTATTCAGTACCTCCTCGTCAGTTACGTGATCTACCCATCTAATCTTCAGCGTTCTGCTGTAGCGCCACGTTTCGAAAGCTTCTATTCTCTTCCTGTCTAAACTATTTATCGTCCATGTTTCGATTCCATATATAGCTACATTCTATACAAATATTTTTTATTAAAATTTATTAAAATTTATCTTCTTCAGAAACGCTTTCCTTGCTATAGACAGTCTACATTTTATATTCTCTCTACTTCGACCATCACCAGTTATTTTGCTTCCCAGATAGCAAAACTTATCTACTACTTTCAAGAGTCTCATTTCCTAAATAATCCCCTCAGCGTCACCTGATGTAATTCGATTAGATTCCATTATGCTCATCTTGCTTTTGTTGATGTTCATCTTATATCCTCCTTTCAGGACACTGTCCATTCCGTTCAGCTGCTCTTCCATGTGACAGAATTACAATGTTGTTAGCAAACTTCAAAGTTTTATTTCTTCTCTATGTATTTTAATTCCTACTTTGTTTTCTTTACTGGTTGCTCAATATACAGATTGAGTGACATCAATATAGACTACAACCCTGCCTCACTTCCTTCTCAATCACTGCTTCCCTTTCACGCTCTTTGACTCTTATAACTGCAGTTTGTTTTCTGTACAAATTGTAAATAGCCTTCCGTTCCCTATATTTTAGCCCTGCCACCTTCAGAATTTGAAACAGAGTATTCCAGTCTACTTTGTCAAAAGCTTTCTCTAAGTCTACAAATGCTAGAAACATGGGTTTGCCTTTCCTTAACACATCCTCTAAGATAAATGGTAGGGTCAGTAGTGCCTCGTGTGCTCCAACGTTTCTACAGAATCCAAACTGATCTTCCTCGAGCTTGGCTTCCTCCAGTTTCTCCATCCTTCTGCAAAGAATTGGTGTTAGTATTCTGCAACTGTGACGTATTAGACTGATAGTTCAGCAATTTTCACACCCGTTAACACTTACTTTCTTTTGGATTGGAATAAATATATTTTTCTTAAAGTCTTAGGATATTTCGCCTGTCTCATACATCTTGTTCCCCAAATGGAAGAGTTTTGTCATGGCTGGCTCACCCAAGGCTATCAGTAGTTCTAATGGAATTTGTCTACTCTCTGGGTCTTGTTTCGACTTCGGTTTTTCAGTGGTCTGTCAAATTCTTCACGCAGTATTTTATCTCCCATCTCATCTTCATCTACATCCTCTTCTATTTTCATAATATTGCCCTCAAGTATGTCGCCCTTGTACAGACCCTCCACATACTCCTTCAATCTTTCTGCTTTCCCTCCTTTGCTTAGGACTGGTTTCTCTCTGAGTTCTTGATGTTCATGCACGTGGTTCTCTTTTCTCCAGATGTCTCTTCAAGTTTCCTGTAGTTAGTATCTATTTTACTGCCAGTGGTATATGCTTCTACATCGTTACATTTGTCTTCTAGCCATCCCTGCTTAGCCATTTTGCATTAACTGTCGATTTCATTTTTGAGACATCTGTATTCTTTTTCGCCTGGTTTATTTACTGCATTTTTTATTTTCTCTTTCCATCAGTTAAATTCAATATATCTTCTGTTAGCCAAGAATTTCTACTAGCCCTTGTCTTTTTACCTACTGGATCCTCTACTGGAGCCTCTACTGCCTTCACTATTTCATCTCTCAAAGCTCCCCATCCTTTTCCTATTGTATTTCTTTCCCCTGCTCTTGTCAATCGTTCCCTAATGCTCTCTAGGAAACTCTCTACTGTATCCAGGACGCATCTTCTTAAATTCCTACCTTTTATCAGTTTCTTCAGTTTTAATCTACATAACCAATTAAATGCGGTCAGTGTCCACATCTGCCCATGGAAATGTCTTAATATTTAAAACCTGGTTCCTAAATCTGTATCTTACTATTATATAATCAATCTGAAACATTCCAGCGTCTCCAGGCCTCTTTCGAGTATACAACCTCCTTTCCTGATTCTTAAACCAAGTGTTAGCTATGATTAAGTTGTGCTCTGTGCAAAATTCTACCAGGCAGCTTCCTCTTTCATTCCTTGCCCCCAGTCCCTATTCACCTACTACTTTTCCTTTCTTCCTCTCCTACTATCGAATTTCAGTCCCCCATGATTATTAAATTTTCGTCTCCCTTAACTATCTGAATGTCTGCCCCCGCTAGCTGAGTGGTCAGCGCGACAGAATGTCAATCCTAAGGACCCGGGTTCGATTCCCAGCTGTGTCGGAGATTTTCTCCGCTCAGGGACTGGGTGTTGTGTTGTCCTAATCATCATCATTTCATCCCCATTGACGCGTAAGTTGCCAAAGTGGCGTCAGATCGAAAGACTTGCACCCGGCGAACGGTCTACCTGATGGGAGGCCCTAGTCACACGACATTTATTTTATTTTTTACTATCTGAATAATTTCTTTTATCTCATCTTACATTTCTTCAATCTCTTCATCATCTACGGAACTAGTTGGCATATAAACATGTACTACTGTGGGAGGCTTGGGCTTCATGTCTATCTTGGCTACAATAATGCATTCACTATGCCATTTGTAGTAGTTTAATCGCGTTACTATTCTCTATTCTTATTAAGCCTACTCCTGCATTACCCACGTTTGATTTTGTACTTATAGCCCTGTATTCACCTGACCAGAAGTCTTGTTCCCCCTGCCACAGAACTTCACTAGTTCCCGCTATATGTAGCTTTAACCTATCCATTTCCCTTTCTAAATTTTCTAACCTACCTGCCCGATTAAGGGATCTGACATTCCATATTCTGATCTGTAGAACGCCAGTTTTGTTTCACCTGGTAACGACGTCCTCCTGAGTAGTCCCCATCAGGAGATCCGAATAGGGGACTATTTTTCCTCCAAAATATTTTACCCAAGAGGACGCCATCATCATTTATCCATACGGTAAAGCTGCATACCTTCAAGAAAAATTAAGGCCGTATCTACCCTTGATTTCAGCCTTTCGCAGTACCAGCACAGCAAGGTCGTTTTGGTTGATGTTACAAGGCCAGATCAGTCAATCATCGAGACTACTACCCCTGCAACTACTGAAAAAGCTACTGCCCCTCTTCAGGAACCACACGTTTTTCTGGCCACTCAACAGACACTCCTCCCTTATGGCTGCACCTACGGTTTGGCTATCTATATTGCTTAGGCACGCAAGCCTCTCCACCTATGGTAAGGTCCATGGTTCATGGGGGTATCGAACCTACAAGTGACAAATCTAGCATTTTGAGTATTGCTAAAGTGTTTGCTATCGCCACCAGGATTAAAGAGGCATGTTGATAGATTTATTACCTGATCGAACCTACAGGTAACAAATCTAGCAAGATGCCTCTGAATTGCTTTGATATTTTTCTTTAATCCTGTTGGGGATCTCCGATACTTGAACAGTACTCAAAATGCGTCGCCCAAGTGTTCTGCACGCTGTCTCCTGTATAGATGAGCTATGTTTTAGTAGAATCCATGTCATCCAGCTGCTTTTCCAAGTACTTTGTCTCTCTGACGGAATTTCAACGCCACCTGCAAACCTCTAAGTTTGTATTTCTTCTCAGTGAATATTAACTCCTTTTGGAAATTTTTCTTTGGTTTACTTAACAGCTTACTCAATCTACACACAGAATAAAATGTGGGTACACTACAATCCTCTTCCACTCCCGTCTCAACTACTGGTTCGCTCTGAAGCCCTTCATCTCTTACAACTGCAGTCTGATTTCTGAACAAGGTGTTGGTAACCTTTTATCCTCTAGATTTTATTCCTGAACCTTCAAATTCTCGGTTTCCTCCATTGTTTGCATGAACTGTACGTCTAGTGACACAGAACTGCATGAGTATAGCAGGCCATCTTCACAGTGTTGCCACTTCTCCTGATTCCAACTTGTCCAGATTAGGCCATATGTTAACTAAAACATAGCCAAATTATACTCAGCTTTTAATTCTTGATGTTGAAGATCTGGGTGTATCTTCTCATTGCAGTAATCTCCAGCAGAAAATAGATCAGGTTTCGCTGTATTGTCAGGCAATTTATGTCTTGATTAATCAACTTCTAAAGAAATTATGTGACCAAAATAGTTAATTTGCTATACAACTTCTTTACTGTACTACAAATGATGTCAACTGGCTAAAAAAATCTTGAATAAAACTGTATTCATTCATTTATTTATTGGTCCATTTGATTCATTACATACTTAAACAGTACATTGAATATAGGACAAGTCAAAATTGCGAAAGGAGCAGAAACGCACACACACACACACACACACACACACACACACACACACACACACACACACACACACACAGAGCATGACAAAATTAATTACAGGTAACAATCATAAACTACAAGTGACAAATATAGGAATTTGAATTTAACCATTATTACATAATCATTGTTTACAAGGCTATTTTTTTGTAATTTAAAAATTCTTTTACAGAGTACAAACATTTTTCCACTAGAAATGACTTAAGATTATGTTTAAAAAAATTTATATTGCTGTGATTTTAAATCACTGGGTAGGCTGTTATATAGCTGACCTGTTATCTGCGATACACTTTTTTGGTACAGTGCTGTTCTACACTATGACAGGTGGATATTATTTGTGTTTCTTGTGTTGTGACTATGTACATGTTTATTTTGTTGAAGTATACACTTATATACGTAAACGCTCTGTAGGCTCATTATTTTCATCTGGATGAAATGTGGTCTACATGTTTCCAGTTTTCTTAGGTTGCAGATAGCCCTCATTGCTCTTCTCTGCATCCTAAAGATCTTTATCTGGTGGCTGAATTTCCCCAGAAGATTAGCCGATATTGAAGTAGTGCATGGAAGTATGCATAATACGCCTGAATAACTGTTGACTTGGTTGCACTTTTATTTAACACACGCAGAGCATAACAAGCTTTTGAATGTTTTTTTTTTCAAGTTCTTTTATATGACAGTCCCATTTTAAATTATCTTGTACCCATAGGCCTAGAACCTTAGTGTCAGTAACCGAGTTCAGTAACGTATTTTCAAGGTATGGTACTGTAACAAAGTTTTGCACATGTGGAGAAGAGTGGAAATTCATAAAGACAGTTCTTTCTTTATTTATTTAGAGTCGCTTGTGACCTCTGCAACATCCATGTACTAGTTTATATTTACATGACAAACCCTATTTTTAGGGCTATATTTTAATTTGGACATATGGATCTATGCAGACATTTTTAAAAATGGCGATGATACATCAGTCCATACTTATGTAAAATTGCCACCTTCTGAAGAAGACAAATTTAAATTTGTTGAAACTTAGGTAAAGATTTCTTTACCCATTGCAACTGATCGGCTGTTTATAATTTTATTACGTGGAACCGTTGCTGTTGTGCAGCTATGTTTAAAATACTTATTTATTATTATTTTATTTTCTTGAAATAGTAATTTGGGAGATTACAGTATCTATTGCTACTTCCAATGAAATTTTGTCAACAGCTGTTATTAATATGCCGGTGTCATCAGCAAATAAGATTAGTTTTCTCAATTTAATAAAGTCATTTATATCATCAATATAAAGGAGGAACAGTAGAGGTCCTAGAACAGAACCTTGTGGCACTCCGTACTTTATTGTCGATTTACTGGAGAATGTATGTGCCAGGGCTGTTACTGCTGGGCATTACATAGGTTACAATGGTGGAAACACAAGTAATAGCTTTGTTTAAAATATTTTTTGTAGTTTATAGTTAAAAGTAGAATAGTTTTCTGAAAAGATTACAAAATTTAGATTAATAAAACTTCACAGTCGCTTTAGAATAGTAAATATGCGAAACTAAAACAGTTTTCTTTGCCGAAGTAGATGTCATATTGCAATAATATTTACTTTAAAAACCGAAATAACTTTTTTATTGTAGGTTGGATTTTGTTACCTGGTCATCAATATGTTGCTGAATGATGAAAACGATTACGTTCCTCAGTAAAATTTTATTAAGAATTAATTTTGAAGTTTGCTTGCACTTCCCATACCTAGTTTCAGAAACAACCTATATTTCACCACATTTAAATTATTGATCATCATAATTATGTTTTTGGTATACAGGCAAATTTAAGTTGGCCAGTCAGATAGTTACAATCAGTGCTGTTTTTCTGGGTGAACGCTGGGGATGTGTACCCCTAAACTTTTTCGTTGACAAAGTAATTTTTTTACCATGTTCAGAACTTGGAAGAGTGCCAAAGATTTATTTCACGGACTTAAAATTTTTATTTCATTTTTTCGTATTGGTAATTGGAATCGTTCGATACCAGTAAAGTTTTTGGTGGGAAGAGTGATGTCATTGACTGGAGGGTTGATTGGACTCATCTGTTTCATCTGAGGTTATTATAGGCCAATTGAAGTGCACGATAGCATTTTCTTTTACTGTTAAGGAGTTGATTGGAATTGCATGTTTAATTTGAGGTGGTGCAAACTAAAGTGTTCGATACCACATTCTCTTGTAATTTTGGGTGTTTCTTGGTATCGCCTGCTTCATTTGAGCTGGAGTCAACTGAAGAGTCCAATACCATTTTTTTTGTAGTTCGACATGTTGATGTTGTCATGGCTAAAAGCAGATGGGTGGTATCCCATGCTTCCATAATAAGTAATTTTCGCTGCATTATATCCAATGTCGGAGTACCCTCAAACGTTTTTCAGAAGAAAAGCACTGTTTACAATATGTGCTCATAGTGTTTCTTACATTGCAAAGTGACATTGAATAGTTCGGTTTGCAATAAAAAAGGTTTTCATTAAAAGTCGACCTCTTTTGTTATTTTGCAATATAGAGCAAGAAATTGAAACAATAAAACCAAAAACACAAGTACTAAAAGAAATCTTCAATTGCTCAGCTAAAAAGGATGTTAATGTACATATAAAGTAGAAAAGTCTATAAACATTGCTTAATACTTATGAAATATGTCTTTATTTGTGCATACGGAATCAGAGCATAACCACTCAGTCAAAGATATTATATGGTGGTCAAGTCTTAAGAGATATACAACTTGTGATCATTTTCCATACTATTGTGCAATCTATTCCCCCCATATGATGTTGTTGTCTGTTAGAAACCAAGAAGATTCACAGCAAAAATATTGCCCAAGATGCCATTGACATCAAGTCTACATAGTGTTTGCTGCATTTTACCTTTTTTGTGCCTACTTTGAACTCTTTCCCCATACTGAATAACACTTCTGCATCTTGAGTTACCTGAGTATGAGGTTAACCACAAGATAATAAAGTTATATCATCTAAGATCAAAACGACTTACTGATTGCACCCAAGCCATTTATAAATAATAGGTACTTTGACTTATCTTGGCTTTTCCTGTGTGGTTTGAGAATATCAAACAATAAACAAATAATAATAAATAATGATAATAGTATGTGATCAGTTTATACAAACTTTATGCACTTGACAATGACTTTTTGCGTAAGGTCCATTCATTTAAGTTTGACTGTGAGAGATTTCTATGAAAATATTTCTCTATCGGACTTCGTACATTGAATAATTCGAAAGCTTTTGTTCGTACTGGACTTTTGATTTAATTTGTAACACAGAACCTTTAGCCTTGCCAAGATGCCTTTGAATTGGGACAACAGCTTGCAACATAAATGAAACACAAGACTAAATAATATCACTGTATTCACAAAATATTATACCAAATTAAATTACTTAGATACTAACATTTATTCTGTTGCTGTGCGCAACTATGAGTATGCCTAGTGATATTGTGTCCCATAGAATAATGGCAGTGTGCCAAGTAATTATCTGCAGCTATGGCAGATATGCGTCCGATCAGGACAGCTTCCAGAAAGAAAAGATGCCTTCTTCTCAGCAACACAACT
Organism: Schistocerca piceifrons; assembly: GCF_021461385.2. Classification (NCBI taxonomy): domain Eukaryota; kingdom Metazoa; phylum Arthropoda; class Insecta; order Orthoptera; family Acrididae; genus Schistocerca; species Schistocerca piceifrons. The sequence continues at coordinate 77,130,492 of NC_060142.1, read as the reverse complement.
GAACTGCGTAATTGTTCTAATGTTTCAGTGGTTGTATGCCGCTATCAATACAACCGCTTATACTAATTAATATCTTATGTAATTCTTTTTTATATTCTGAACTTGAATCTACGTTTTTGCTATACAGGGTGGTCAGAAAATGTCCGACACGCTTGTAGGGATGTTGCAGGGCACATTGTACTGAGATATAAATGTTAAGAAACAAATTCAATACGTTGCGCCGTTTCCTAGTTATCCAATCAGGTCGTTGCACTCGCAAATCCAAGTTGTATGTAACCAAACAAAACACTCGTTGGGCAATACCCCCCCTGGCACGCCACTTGAATGTGAGCACGCAATGCCCCGATTGGCTAGTTTCAACGCTAAATAACTCACAAACGGTGCAACGTATTGAATTTGTTTCTTAACATATATATCTCAGTACAACGTGCCCTGCAACATCCCTACAAGTGTTTCAGACATTTTCTGACCACCCTGTATATCCACACCCATCCTGCAAATGTGCCTTTAAATTGCCCTCTGAATTGCGAGGCGAAAGGACGCATCTGCAGGGAACCAATGCACTCTAAAGCACATTCAGTACATACATATTCAAATACAGTTCATTGTACATACGTATTCAAATACAGTTCATTGTATACACTATTTGAATCAGGCGCATGCCCCCAGAATGTTTCATTATGGGTATTTCGGCTGCTGTGCATGCGCAGTCGCGTTCATTTCAGTAACTGTTAGTTGAACTGGCGACACGGTGATCACAGTTTATATACAATTCGTATGTGTGTGTGTGCAAGACATTACTGTCAGGACATTTCATTATTGGTCATTGCCTCTCATGGAAAGTATAGTATTTAAAATGTCTTTCTGTTTCAGATTAGCTTTCCTTGTACAACGTGTCGTCCTTTGCAGTTCATATACGTAATATATACAATAATAGCGGAAAGGTGAGCATTGTTTTGGTAGTTTGCCTAACGTAAATGTTATTGCATGTAGACTTTGCTGTTCACGGATATGACAACTTATATGTGGGCATGTTCACTGTTTATTTTTAGTGATAACACTGTTCTTCCTAGGTCATGCATCACGGGGTTGAAGGCCACTTGATTTCCATTCCACAATATAAGTTTCATGAAGGCATGGATGTAAGACTTCGGACGGCTAAATTCTGGCATCAGTCCTCGATTTTTCCAGGTGAGAGTGGCCATCGTATTCTGAGAACATTACATTCCCTGAAATCCCATCCAAAATTCTTCCACCCGTGGAGTTGTCGTCAGTGTATTTGTGCGTCGCGACCATAGGTCCAGTAGTTTACCAATTCCTTATTTTGCACAGTTTCATCATGGTAAAAATCATTTAGGCGATGCGCTACAAATGTTATTGCACTTCACATGCACAGTTCTATCATGCTCAGAGTTTATCTGGCGATGTACAAAGAATGTTTGTTACCAAGGGTCTTTTGCATAAATATTTCATTGCGATCATTCTCACAGCGATATATTAAGAACAGTTTTTAACAATTTTGCACACATACTTCATCGCAGTTACAGGCATTGCGATGTATGTAGAACGTCTTTAAAACATTCTCTTGCATATAAATCTCGTGGTTTTACACATTTTGACACATACCAGTATTACAAATTCTGATCACGTTTACATATCATCATATTACATTTTGCTTTACATCAGTATAGAAAATTACACATAAATACATACATTGCATTTTGGCTTTATATGGAATACAAGTATTTACATAATTTTACAGACATTACAAATTTTTGAACCAAATTTTGCATTCGTGCAATGATGTCACCTGAAATTGGAAGGATTAGACACAACACAACAAACAAGCTCAAGTGCACATATACTAATGGCCAAATATGTAAAGCAACACACTAAAATAAAATCTACAGAATCCTCGCATTACGAGTACGTGTAGAGTGAGTATATGGCCTTGGTTTCACATAAACATATGTTATACAGTATGAAGTGCATCTAATCCGTTCCTAGGTGACAGTGTTTGGTTGTCATGTGGCTTTGTGTATATGTCAATCAGTCATCTATAGTCCTTGACCGACACTACAGTTAGTCAGTTAGGTTGCCTCAGAAATATTTTTATCGCACTTGAGTAAATGTCATCATTACATTTGCGTTAAAATTTAGGCTGATGTCGTTTATGTACCATACGGCGAAGTAGAAGTCTCTGCTTTCTTCTTCTTATGCTGGCTGGATCAGCTGAAATAAAATTTCAGTAGTACTGAAAGGTACCCATGTTTTATAAAGATTCAGTTTACTTACTCATTACTAATAGATATACGGTTACTGCAAGAATGAAATACTCTTAAGTCTCGATGACCGTAAAACCCAATGGTTCTATTTGTTTTGTGTTCTGCAACAGATATGCACCAGTATGCAGTGTGTTGACAATTACACATGGACCGTCGTACAGCAGACGCCACTTTGTGTTGCGCTGTTTTAGTGTAAAAGATTTGTGGTAAGTACGCAGTAGCATTTGCATACCTACCTTGAATTCCTGCTTTCGCTTAATCGTACTAGAGTAGTAGCTTTTCCTTGCATTAGCACGCTGCGTCAGCGTGGTTAGTACTTCTCTTACCTTTTCATCATCATTTGATACTTTGCAGTCGAATATAAGCTCATTAGGTGAATGGGTTGTGTCATATATAATCAGGTTGTTGTGAACGTCTTCAAATAGTGACAAATAACTTACTCAATTATAATGCTGTGTAGGTACATATGTCCTCATGAATCCCTTCAGTTCTCTGAAAATTCGTTCAGTAGAAATAGATTGTGGGCTAAGCTTCGAGATAAATATGCTCTTAATGCTACTCTTCTTTAAATATTTACTCCATTTGTACCCTGTGTAGTAGATGACGCTGTCAGATAAAATTACCTTGGGTTTTCGCGCATGGGGATTGTAGTCACGTGAGAATCGTCTGATGACTGCGTCAGCAGTTGCAGATTTTATGGCCTACAGCAAAACATGTTTGGAAAACATTTCATGCTAAAATATACTTTACACCACCACTACTTGCTGGAAGCGGACGGCTTATGTCCAGAGATTTGTTGGGTAGTATGGAACGTAGATTTGTCTTCGAAGATAGGTTCTGAAGTTTATATTTCTGACAACATATGCATGTTTTAAGTACACTGCGAATTTTTCGTCTCATATTAGAGAAATAACAATACATGCTAAGTTTTGCAAGGGACTTGCATAATGTCCCCAAACTAAGTGTGCATGCCAGAATAAGTTGTGTGCGAAGTCCTTGGGAATATATACACACCAGTTAGAGCCATCAGGATGACATCGATAGAATAACATGTCATTATATATCATATAATCGCTAGACAGTGGATGGTCAGGTTGATCTATGACTAAAGTTTTTACCTTGTTCCAGTGTGTATCAGATTTTTGTAAAGCTGCCATATTTCTATACAAATCAATGTAATATTGGTAATATTGTTTATCCTGCATTAGGAGTACTCTGTAGTGGTTCACATCATAAAGATCACTGTTACAATCATCCATACCTTGTGGAAGACGGGCCAAACCATCAGCAGTGATGTTATCTGTACCTTTAATGTATACAGTCTCAAATGATTAATTCTGCAGAGGTAAAGGCCAGTGTCATAATCTAGGATGAACTAACTTACATGTTAACAAAAATGTCAGAGCTTGGTGGTCTGTATAAATTTTCATACGTGTTTACCATACAAATAATACTTTAACTTTTTGAAAGCCCAAACAATAGAAAGAGTTTCAACTTTAGTTGAATAAGTACGTTCACATTCACTTAAACTATGGCTCACAAATCCAATGATTTTTACCTTTTCCTTTCTCCATCTTTAACTACTTGAAACAGGCAACAACCCAAGCCACTGCATGACACGTCACATGTCGTACAAAAATCTGAACTAAAGTCTGGATGGTCTAAAATGTTTGCATTCACCAATGCATGTTTAATCTTATCACATTCTTGCTGGTACTGCTCTGACCAGATCCATACCTTATTCTTTCTAAGTAAACTAGGAGATGCTTACTGTTCAATAGCTGTTGTGACAGGAGACGTCGAAGCAAAGAACAGAGTACTAAAATGACTTCAGCTGTTTTGTAGTGCGAGTACTAGGAAAATTTCTAATAGCGACCAACTTACCTGGATCAGGGCGTATACCTTGTGCATTCATTATGTGTCCAAGATACACAATCTCACTACAAGCAAATTTTGACTTATTTAGGTTAGCTATTACACCAGCTTGTGCAAATTTAACCAGAATCTTTTCAAGCGTGTCAAGATGTTCATTCCAAGTCTTAGTAGTCACCAAAGAACATCGACATACTGTGTAACAGTCTCGACTAACTCGTCACCAAGCACAGTATCCAAAGAAGTAATAAATACGCCTGAACTGACGCTCAGTCCTAAAGGAAGAACATAGAATTCATATGTTCGCCCCCTGAATATGAAAGCAGTATATTTTCTGGAATCAGGAGTGATTGCGACTTGCCAAAACGAATTTGTCAAGTCGATCGTGGAAAACTACTTAGCATCAAAAAATTCCTGTAATTGTTCCTCTAAATTTTCTGGTTTAGTGCGTACAGGTAGTATAATTTCATTTATGGCATGTGTATCCAACACCACACTAATATTTCCTTTAGGTTTCTTGACAACAAGTAATGGACTACAGTAGGGAGATGTGGAAGGTTCAATGATCTTCCACTCTAACATCTGTTTAAGTTCTTGCCGCACCACAGGTCGTTGAGATAGTGGTACACTATAGGTTTTGTGATAGAAAATTTGGTGAGGCTCGACTTCAATTTTATAAACATATGTCTTAATGACACCTGGTCGTTTACTGAAGACCTGTATATACTTAGATAATACTTGACAAAGCTCATTGCGTTCATCACCAGTAATATCAGTGGTTTCACTTAACTTGTGGCTAATCAGTGTTATCAAGTCATCATATTCAGTATCAGGTGTCTGTATGCTTGTTTCGTCGTTCTCTTGCAAGAATTGAATTTTGTACCCTGTACAATACTTGTCTTGTTTGAGAGTCCTGGTATCCAAGTCAATCGTCATTTCATTGCTCTTATGTCCAAGGAAACATTTACATTTCGAGGAGTCAAAATACTGTCCTTCTCACATAACATATCTAAACCCATAAACAATTAGTAACTAAATTCTGGACCACGAGCAATGGCCATTGTACTGTTACATTACTTATCTTAATGGTCATAAAAACCTGTTCCATAACTCTACTAGACTTATTACCGATGGCAGTTAAAATCTTACACTTTTGAACAGGGAACTCTGGTACAGGTTCAAATTCAGTCATTTCCTTATAGAAATTACAGGACATAACATTCACAGCCCCTCCTGTGTCCAAAACGATACTGGTTGGAATACCTCCTACCATACCTTTAGTTGTAGCTAAAACTATTTCATTGCTAGATGAACGACATTGTGTATTTTCCTGCAATAGTTCATCAGATAACATCTCATCATGATTGTAGCGTATAAATAACAGTAGTTGCTGCTTAAAACTATTTGCTACATAATCATTGTGTTGATCATCAGTGGGTGTATCAAACAATGATTTGATATTGAAGTCGCCTCCCAAACCTTCTTCAGCCACGACCTGGGGCCCAGTAGTGACTATCTTTACTTTGACATCGTCGTAATTGGTGCAGGTGAAGATGCAGATGGAGGTGGAGTTTCATGTGAGACTTGTACTATGTTAACATTAGGGAATTGTGTATTCCACTCTCCAATCTGTTGTGGCTTTTGTGGTTGAGCACCTTACCTGCTGATTGGTGGGTAAAGCGCAATTTTGATTTTGTACAGGCTGTGGCAGCTTTTGCCACGGACCTGTGTTGATGTTGTACTGAGGTGGTGGATCAGTATTTTCGTACGCATTACCGTAGTTACTTTTCCAGTTTTGCTGTTGCTTTTGTACAGACTAATAATTGTTTCTATTTTTGTTCCAGTTTTTGTTGTTTCCGTTTCTGTTACTTCCATTATATTGTTGCAGCGCCTCTTGTGTGGGTTGTCGCTTGTTGGGCATGATATGTTATGGTTCCACAATGTGTTTGCTTAGTCGTTCTTGTACTGACTGAGACCAAAATTTGGCCAAGAAAGCTCTTTCAAACTGCTCATATGTCACGCATCTGTCGGCTTCATTATATGCCCAGACCGCTGCGTCACCTTGCATGTAACCTACAACGTAAGAAATTCTCTTTTGGCCAATCTACACTCTCGCAATCGCGATTCTAAATGCTTTCATAGATATTACAGATTGTACAGTACGTTTTTCTGGGATGAAAGATTGAAATTGCCTATGTTTAATCAGACTTTCTTCTTCTTTGGCACTGTAATTATTGTAGCGATCGGCTGGTGGATGGAAAGGAACATACTGCCCATAAATGTTGAAATTATAATTAGGTGTCATGTGTATGGGTGTGTGTGGTTGTTGCTGTGAGGTATGTGTTGTGTACGGAAGATACGTATCATACATATATCTGTTTTCATTACTGAAGCGAGCACATTGATTATTAGCATTACTACACTCTGGTTGTATATCATCGTTTAGTTGTTCCTGTTGTGCTTTGTTGGACTGAGCTGCCTCTGTTATGACATGTTTATTATTTTTATCAAATTAGGCTATGGTGTTGTGCACAACTGTTCGGAACTTTTCCTCTATGTGTTGGTCAAAATATTTGTTTTTCTGGTCAACCCAGTCATAAAATTCTTTATTTATGGTGTCAAAGTGGCTGTCATTGTGTAATTGCAGTTTGTCTGTAAGTTGCTTATCCATAGTGTTAACTTTGCCTTCAATTACAGTAATGCATGTTTTTATTGAGTCACGAACTGATGGATAAATTTCACTTGAGTGGCAACAGCTTCGCATGTAGCATTTAAATGTTTGACTTCAGTTTGAATATCTTTTAAGTCTTTTGCGATTTTTTCTTGCTGTGAGTTCAATTTCGAAAATTTTGAGTCAAGTTCAGATACTTGGCTGCTCAGTCTCGTGTTAATCTCGTCTACTCTTTCACACAAAGTATCATTACAAGTTTTTAGTGCCCTTAATTCAGCGTTAATCTCGTCATGTCGCGTTTATAAAACTTTCATATGTTCGCCAATGTCTTTTTTTGTTTTCAGTTATCAGATTTTTGGTTTCAGTCATCTGATTATGTATTGATAACATATGTGCGGAGGTGTCTTCCTTGTTTTTAGAGATCTGATTTTGTATTGATGTCATGTGATTTTTGTTTTCAGTCATTTGTGTGATAGTAGCGTCAGATATACTGGCAATATTTGTCAAATGAACCTTCTCTGCCTCCGCCACGTGGATTGACGTGACGTCACGGACAAGAATGTGCTCTGAGCTGGATTTAGCTATTTGAGTAGTGGTCAGCCTAGTTACGAAATTTCTGTCACTAGGCATCTTAACTGCTGATTGATCGTTACTATTGCAGTCAACTCTGGAGTCACTGTCACTGTATTGTTCAATGTCAAGTTGGATTCATAGAGTAAATATCTCTGGAGTGAGCATTCACTTGTGCAGAACAGATTTTGTGTTGTCAACATACATTGCCGGCCCGGTCACGTGTTCTCGGGACGTCGTGTGTTTGTCCGTATAACGTCCTGTATATTTCGAATGTCACTCCATCCCAAGTACAGATGGATTCTTTTCGTACGTGTCGTGGATTGTTTATATATATTGCGCAGACATTTTAACAGTATCCATTTGATACTGAGAATAAACCAGCTACGTAACTTTTAAGGGCAAGTGATATTGCATTCTGCTTCTTTGCGATAGGTTTCACAGTTTAGATGCACTAGATTTTTGGTAGTTTTCGGTATGATACGGCACGCTATAGTATTACAGAGCCTGACGTACATTTTTGCGGTTATAGTCTTGCAAAACGACTTGACAGTACGCTAGTACTTTTGCAAGTGTCCAAAAAACATGAATTTGCCACACCTTAGCGATTATATCCTTGCTAATTCTCCCTTTTTTCTGCTATTTCTGCGTATTTATTTTCTCGTGTTTGCGACCTAAAGATCAATTTTTTTTACTTGTGACACTTTGAAGTGTTGACTTAACGCATTTTACGTACTTGCTCCCAGTTTATTAAATAAATAGTAGACTGAGTAAGAAGGGGGAAAAAAGGCAATCGGAAAATAAATTTACCGTAAAGCAAATACAGTTGGTCATGTAACAGTCAACTCAACTATTAAGGGAAGTGGAAAGTGATACAAATGAAAGAGTTTGGGGACATGTTTACTAATATTTTACGCTTCTTAATCTAATGGTGAAGAAAATAAATTGAAGGCAAAATACACCAAAGAAGATGGATGTGTCCTTCGATTAGCTACACTATTGTGTTTTTATTTAATTTGTGCAGAAAATGTAGTTCAGCTGAAAGCAGAAATTGGTAGTAGGTGCTATGGAAAATTAAAAATAGTTGGTATGGCATCTACCACATCCAAATTTTTCTCTGTCTAAACATTCCTCTTCAAAGCTTTTTGAACATACCTTGGAATATTTTTTGGGGACAAAATTACTCCTCCTTTTTTTCTGGACCCACATCTTTACTCGTTGTTCATCTTTCGGGAAATTAAAATATAAATCACACATAATCATTCTCCATGGCCTAGACACACTTAACATGGTCTCTTACTGTAACTTTACATTAAACAAAAAGGTTTGGACACACATATTATACAAAGACAATTACAGACTCCCACTCTATTGAATTTATCTGTCTCCCGTCTTTCAAATCTATATACATAATCGACAAGTCACTGATAAATGCATGGAGGATAGTATTTGCTGAAACAATTAAACATTCCCTTTCCTGTTCCACTAGCAAATTTACGAGAGGAAGCGATTGCTTGTAAGCTTTTGTACGAGCTGTAGTATCTATTATATAGTCATAAAATCGTAGAAAAATAAGTCTAGAGAATTAAGCCTTAATTATAATGCGTCTCGAAATTTTTAAACCTAGTACCCTTGAAAAGTTACTATCCTTCCTTCCACATATTTTTCTTTGCATCTGTAGCAACAACAGTAATTCACCATCGCTATTACACTATCAACAGACGGTGAAAACACAACAAATCTCTTGATATTATAAACTTCTGCAGAAAGCACACACGCACAGCGAAGTCCCGAAAACACGTGACAATCCTGGTTTGATGTTGACAACATGCGCAGAACGGAATGCTCACTCCAGAGATATTTACTCTATGGTTGGATTCGGTTTGTGTCTGTCGTTTTCCATTTTTGCTAATTGTTTACATGTTACCACCATGCTACACATAATGTATATTGCAAGAAAAATATTTAAACTCGTTCGAGAATGAATTCATGAAATGAATTCCATATGGCAAGATGTTGGCTTAACTGAGCAAGAATTCCAATTATTGACGAAAAAATTAACATTAATGGCTGCTTGTCATTTTACGTTGCACATGACACAATTCAGCCATTTTGTGGAATGGTATGACTGTACTGTTGTAAAAAACTGCATGATAAAAATAATTTGGAATACGAGATCTTGCGAAAAAATGACTGCTGCGGTTATGGAAAATTTTGACAAAGCTAGAAAGCGAGCTACAATTACTGAAATTGCTTGGACCAATGTCCTAATGTAAAAATGCGATGTCTTACCTTGGATCCAAGTATTCAGTGCAGATTTGAGGTTTCATCAACAATTTCAATGATTCGTATTTTTCTTTGGTCTTTACAAATATCCAATGGCAATGGCTCATCAAATATGATTCCATTATCCATGCAACAAAGAAAAACAATGTAGCACATAAGTAAAAGGTGCAGACATGAATTCGCCAATATGATTTATCATGGTTTATCCTGTCTGGTTTGAGAATATCGAACAATAAACAAATAATAATAAGTAATGATAATAGCATGTAATCAGTTTATACAAACTTTGTGCGTTTGACAATCGCTTTTCCGTAAGGTGCATTCATTGAAGATTGACCATGAGAAATTTTCTGAAAATATTCCTCTATTGGACTTCATACATTGAATAATTCGAAAGCTTTTGTTCGTACTGGACTTTTGATTTAATTTGTAACACAGAACCTTTAGCCTTGTCAAGACGCCTTTGAATTGGAACGACAGCTTGCAACATAAATGAAACACAAGATTAAATAATATCACTGTATTCACAAAATATTATACTATATTAAATTACTTAGACACACTTACTCTGTTGCTGTGTGCAACTATGAGTACGCCTAGTGATATTGTGTCTCATAGACTAATGGCAGTGTGCCAAATAATCATCTGCAGCGATATGAGATATGCTTCCGACCAGGACAGCTTCTAGAACAAAATGGTGTCATCTTCTTGGTAAGACAACTGAACAGCATAATTTTCTGTTTCAGTGGTTGCACGCACACTGCTTATATTAATTAATATTTTATGTAATTCATTATTTATATTCTGAATTTGTATGTATAGTACGTTTTTGTTGTATGTCCACACCCATCCTGCAAATGTGCCTTTAAACTATAAGAAAAGTACATTCTTGGATGCTGGTGACACCCTGTGTTTCTGTCTCTGTCCGTATGATATTCCTCTCCATTTGAGTACAATCTGTCACTGCTTTTGTGTGTATGACTGTAAGATTCTCAGGATATCATCAATAATACCATACCACACCAATTATCAACAAAACCTTGTGTGATGCATACTCATATATTTTACTAATGTACAAAGTGTTCAGGTATACTGTTGGACCTAATTAAAAAGTGTCAGACTCAGACTAATATCATCTCACTAGATACATACATAAGTTATCGATTTAATGTCAGAAGGCTTGTCAATATATGTAATATAACTGAGACATACAATTTGTCAAAAACCAAAATTTAATCTTAATTCAGAACCACCAGCACATTTTTATTATTTAACTCCACAAAGAGAGCTTTAGCAAAACTTAAAAAGTCCATAGCGGAATAATAACATTTTTGCTCAAATATGGTATGTAACTTCTTTTCAGCAAGTTTACTTCCATTCTGTGAAAGTTTCGTATTTTTAATTTATTGTAAATTCTCTTAAATACGTACTGAGGAGTCTGGGAGTAGAGTTTTAAACAACAAGAGGGTGATATGAAATTACCTTTGTTTCTGGTATCATACATTTTTCGTATATTGTTTCGTACAAATAATTCTACATTGTTATGTATAAATTTAAAAATTTTATAAATCTAAATACACAGAATATTTAAAATATGTAGCTCCCTAAATAGCGGTCAGTGTGAATTGCTTGGCTTATTATTTTACACATCCTGATAATAATTTTTTGATGATAACATACTATTTATATTCCATCAAAAGACTTGTCCATAGCTTACAACAGTTTCAAAGTTCTGTGATTAAAAGGTCTAAGGTTTACATCAACTGCAGAGGACAGTATTGTCATTATGAATGCAAGACTGTTACCTTGTCTGCAAAGTAGTTTATGTGAAAAGACCACCAAAAATTATTTTGCAGTAACATGCCTAGGAATTTGACAGAGTCTGCATCTCTACATTCCTGGATTTTATGGTTAACTTGAAAGTTTTTTGATTTTGATTTTTTAGTTTCAAACCGTGTCACTTGGGTCTTTGTCATGTATAATTCTGATGTATTTTAATCATGTCAATAATCCAAGGTGTTTATGGTGTCAGTGCCTGGAGAATTTTTTCTGCTTTGAGTAGGTACAGATGTATCGTCTGCTAATAAATCTGAGTGAACTGTTATATTTAGAGGTTTATTATTTAAGCACTGACTGACAATGAAGGTGAGCAAACCAGTAGGGCAAGAGTAAAAGAAGTGAAACTTCACAGATTGAAAGGGTATGTGACATTATTGCAGTGATTATAAAATCGAATTTGCCATTATGAACCTGCTAATAAATATTACCATGGCCAGTGCAAGATCATGTTTTTAGACTTTCACCCATGTCACTATTTACTACATAATATGATATGCACTGCATACAAATTTCGCAGTTGGGGACCCCTCTCAGCTTGGTACTGCAAGTGGCCGATCCTAATTGTGTTATGTTGGATATAAAAATCTTACAGTTGTGTCACCTCTGATGCCCCTCTCAGCTTGGCGCACCAAGTAGCGTCTTCTGCCGCTTCCGCCTTAAACCATCCCTGAATATGGCATTGCACCCTCTCTGGCCTGGATGAAAGTGGCATGCACATGGGTTTTTTTTAGATTATGTTCCTCCTCACGGGAAACAAACCACTGGCCTGAAAAATTACCAGTTCATGACACTGATGTGGGTGTGTCAACTGTAAAAATGGTTAGTTCGCCTAAACAGGTCATTCCAAAGGATTTAAATATGCTGCATCTCATGCTAGTAAATTGTCGAAATGTCTGTAGTAAGATCCTCGAGTTACTCCCCGAAATAAACAGTAGCAATGCCAATATTGTATTAGGTACCGAAAGCTGGTTGCAACCAGGCATAAATAGCAGTGAAATTATGAACTCGGACTGGACAGTGTTTAGGAAGGACAGAACTGATGCTATGGGAGGTGGTGTGTTCATTGCAGTTAAAAGCTGTTAAACGCAATTGAGATCGATACTGGGTCGGACTGTGAAATAGTCTGGATAAAGCTATCAACCAGACAAGGATTGATCATTGTTTTAGGATGTTTTTATAGACCACCAGTATCCTCAACAAATGTCGCAGAACGTTTCAGGGAAAGTCTTGAGTACATAGGAAATAAATATCCAAATTATCCATTAGCTATAGGTGGAGACTTTAATCTGGCATCCATTGACTGGGAAAATTACATGTTTAACACAGGGGGCAGAAGCAAAGACTCATGTGAAGTTATTCTAGGAGCGCTCTCAACATACAACCTTCAGCAATTGGTTAGAAAACCAACTCGAGATGGGAACATATTAGGTATCATGGCGACAAACAGACCTGATGTTTTTGAGGAAGTTAATCTAGAAGAAGGTATTAGTGACCATAATGTCATTGTGGCTTCTATGTCAGTGGAAGTTGCAAAAAAAGCAAAGAAAGAGCGTAGAGTTTTCTTGTTTGGGAAAGCAAATAAAAGTGTCATTAATGAATAGCTCCATAGTCAGCTCCAAGCATTCACTGTGGGACACAAAGCTATTGAGCATCTTTGGTCGGAATTTGAAGGTGTTGTCCACCACTTGCTAGAGAAATATGTGCCTAGCAAAAATATAGAGGACGGAAAGGATCCACCTTGGTACAACAAACATATTAGGAACTTGCTGAGAAAGCAGAGAATTTTGCACAGTCGTTTAAAACGTAGTCACTGCTCCACTGACAAATAGAAATTTTGCAGAATGAAAGTAGTTGTCGAAAGGTCAATGAGAGATTCTTTTAACGAAGTTGAAAGCAATATTTTATCTGCAGATTCTAAAATAACCCCAAAAAATTTTGGTCGTACATAAAATCTATGAACGCTACAAATAATTCAATACCTTCTCTTGCTGACAGTATGGGTAATGTTCTTTCATTTATCGAACAAGTGCAAGGATGGCTGACATAGTGTTTAGTGTATCTGGTGTTGGAAAACAGTTAAGATCCTTAGACGCCAGAAAGGCATCTGGCCCAGGCGGTATCTCTATAAGATTATATGTTGACTATGCTACAAATATAGCATCATTCATATCCATCATCTATCAGAGATCATTGGAACAGTGGAAAGTTCTGCGGGACTGGAATAAGGCCGAGGACATAGCAGTCTATAAAAAGGGGAGAAAATCAGAAGAACATAATTACCGGCCAATTTCACTGACATCGATTTGTTGTAGAATCATGGAACATATTTTGTGTTCAGACATAATGATCTTTCTAGACTGTGAGAAGCTCATCTGCAGAAACCAGCACGGTTCTAGGTTCAAAAAGTGGTTCAAATGGCTCTGAGCACTATGGGACTTAACAGCTATGGTCATCAGTCCCCTAGAACTTAGAACTACTTAAACCTAACTAACCTAAGGACAGCACACAACACCCAGTCATCACGAGGCAACGGTTCTAGGAAACAGCGGTCAGGAGAGACACAGTTGGCCCTCTTTGTGCATGATATACAACAGGCTCTAGATACCGGCTCCCAAGTTAATGCATTATTTCTCGACTTTCGAAATGCGTTCATCTCAGTTCGGCGCTGTCGCTTGCTCCAAAAAGTGCGCGCTTACAGTCTATCTGATGAGATTTGCGGTTGGATAGAAAGTTTTCTAAGAGACAGAGAGCAGTATGTCGTCCTGAATGAGGTGACTTCACAGAAACAAGCATAACTTCAGGTGTGCCCCAGGGCAGCGTAATAGATCCGCTGCCTTTTACGATTTACATAAACGATCTGGTTGATGATATTGACAGCGGCATTAGACTGTTTGCCGATGATGCTGTAGTCTACAGGAAAGTAGTATCACACGAAAGTTGTGATCAAGCCAATGAGGATTTGCAGAAAATAAATGTGTGGTGTAATGACTGGCAGTTATCTCTCAATATTAGTGAGTGTAACCTACTGCATATAACAAGGCGAAAATCCCCATTAATGTATGAGTACAAGATAAATGCCCAGTCTTGGGAAGTGGTAACATCCGTCAAGTATCTGGGTGTGACTATTCGAAATGATCTCAAATGGAAGCAACAGTCGGTATTGTAGTTGTAAATTGTCATAGCTGTGTTGGAAAAGTACCAGAGCTTCAAGTGCTGATAGAAAGCACTGAAGCTGAAATTGTTATAGGAACAGAAAGCTGGCTAAAGCCGGAGGTAAAATCTGCCGAAATTGTTATAGAGGCGCAAACCGTTTTCGGAAAGGATAGATTAAATAAAGTAGGTGGTGGTGTGTTTGTGTCTGTTGGTAGTATTTTATCTTGTAGTGAAGTCGAAATAGATAGTTCATGCGAATTACTATGGGCAGAGGTTACACTCAACAGCTGAACCAAAATAATAGTTGGCTCCTTCTAGGCCCCCCGACTCAGATGCTATAGTAGCTGAACGGTTCGAAGAAAACTTGAATCTCATTACAAATAAGTACCCAACTCATACAGTTATAATTGGTGGAGACTTCAATCTACCTTCGATTTGTTGACGTAAATACATGTTCAAAGACGGTGGTAGACAGAAAACATCTTCCGAAATTGTGCTAAATGTTTTCTCTGAGAGTTACTTTGAACAGTTAGTTCATGAGCCCACACGAATTGTAAATGGTTGCGAAAACACACTTCACATCTTAGACACAAATAATCCTGATCTAATAGAGAGCGTCATGACGGATACAGGGATTACTGAACAGAAGGTCATTGTAGCGAGGCTCAAAACTGTATCAACCAAAACCACTAAAAATAAACGCAAAATATATCTATTTAAAACAGCAGATAAAAATTCGCGTAATGCCGTCCTAAGAGAGAGTCTTCATTCCTTCCAAGCTAATTATGTGAGTGTAGACCAGATATGGCTCAAATTCAAAAATACAGTATCAACAGCAATAGGTAGATTCATACTGCATAAGTTAATAAGAGACGGGACTCATCCAACATAGAACAAAAAGCACATCAGAACACTGTTGCAGAAGCAACGAAAAAAGATGCCAATTTCAGCAGAACGCAAAATCACCAAGACTGGCTAAGTTTCACGGAAGCTCGAAATTTTGTGCGGATGTCAATGGGAGATGCTTTTAATAATTTCCACAATGAAATATTGTCTCAAAATATAGTAGAAAACTCAAAGAAATTCTGGTCATATCTAAAGTATACCAGTGGCAAAAAACAGTCAATAACATCACTGCGCAATAGCGATGGAAATGTTACCAATGATGGTGCCACTAAAGCGGAGTTACTAAAGACAGTTTTCCGTAATTCCTTCACAAAAGAAGACGAAGTACATATTCCAGATTTCGAAACCAGAACAGCTGTTAGAATGAGTGACATAAAAGTAGATATCTTAGGTGTTGCGAAACAACTCAAATCACTTAACAAAGGCAAGTTTTCCAGTCCAGATGGTATACCAATCAGGTTCCTTTCAGAGTATGCAGACACAATAGCGCCTTTCTTAGCAATCACATACAACCACTCACTTGACGAAAGGTCTGTTCCTAAAGACTGGAAACTAGCACAGGTCACACCAATATTCAAGAAAGGAAATAGGAGTAACCCCTTGAATTACAGACCCATATCACTGACTTCAATTTGCAGTAGGATTCTGGAGCATATACTGTACTCTAACATTATGAATCACCTTGAAGAAAATGGCTTATTGATACGTAACCAACACGGATTCAGAAAATATCATTCTTGTCCAACACAGCTAGTTCTTTATTCACATGAAGTAATGGTTGCTGTCGGCAAGGGATTTCAGATCGATTCCATATTCCTAGATTTCCAGAATGCTTTTGATACCGTTCCTCACAAGCGACTATTAATCAAATTGCGTGCATATGGAGTATCGTCTCAGTTGTGTGACTGGGTTCGCGATTTCCTCTCAGAGAGATCGCAGTTCGTAGTGATAGACAGTAAATCATCGAGTAGAACAGAAGTGATATCTTGCGTTCCACAAGGCATTGCCATAGTATGTTTTCTGCAGTTTCTGATTTATACAAATGATCTAGCGGATAATCTGAGCAGCTCCCTTAGATTGTTTGCAGATGACACACTGTCTAGTAAAATCATCAGACGATCAAATGGCTCTGAGCACTATGGGACTTAACTGCTGAGGTCATCAGTCCCCTAGGACTTAGAAATACTTAAACGTAACTAACCTAAGGACTCCACACACATCCATGCCCGAGGCAGGATTCGAACCTGCGACCGTAGCGGTCGCGCGGTTCCAGACTGTAGCGCCTAGAACCGCTCAGCCACGCAGGCCGGCATCAGACGATCAATTCCAAATGCAAAATGATCTAGAGAGAATTTCTGTATGGTGCGAAAATTGGCAATTACAACTAAACAAAGAAAAGTGCGAGGTCATCCACATGGGTACTAAAAGAAATCCGATAAATTTTGGGTATACGATAAATCGCTCAAATCTAAGGGCTGTCAATTCGACTAAATACCTAGGAATTACAATTACAGGCAACTTAAATTAGAAAGACCACATAGATAATATTGTGGGGAAGGCGAAACAAAGACTGCGCTTTGTTGGCAGAACACTTAGAAGATGCGACAAACCCACTAAAGAGACAACCTGCATCACACTTGTCCGTCCTCTGCTTGAATATTGCTGCGCGGTATGGGATCCTTACCAGGTAGGATTGACAGATGACATTGAAAAAGTGCAAAGAAGGGTAGCTCGTTTCGCAGTAGGGGTGAGAGTGTCACGCGAGTTGGGATGGCAGTCACTGAAACAAAGGCAGTTTTCTTTGCAGCGAGATCTATTTACGAAATTTCAATCACCAACTTCCTCTTCCGAATGCGTAAATATTTTGTTGACTCCCACCTATGTAGGGACATATGATCATCATAATAAAATAAGTGAAATCAGAGCTCGGACGGAAAGATTTAGGTGTTCCTTTTTCCCACGCGCCATTCGAAAGTAGAATGGTAGAGAAGTAGTACGAAAACGGTTTGATGCACCCACTGCCAGTGTGAATTGCAGAGTAACCATGTAGATGTAGATATAGATGGAACGATCAGATTACACAAGTAATGGGCAAGGGGAACACTAGATTGCCGTTTATTGGTAGAATCCTGAAGCGATGCAGTCCTTCAACAAAGGAAGTTGCTTACAACAAGTTACTTCGTCGAGTCTTAGAGTATTGTTCGTCTATATGGGACCCTTACCAGTTGGGTTTGATTCAAGAGATTGAGAAGGTACAAATAAGAGCGGCAAGATTCGTGACTGGTTCATTTAGCCATCGCGAGAGCGCTACAAAACTCATAGAAAGTTTGAGGTGGGACAAACTTGCAGATAGACGACGCTCTAAACCGAAGTCCGATCTTCGCCGAGGATGTAGAGCATATATTGTTACCACCAAATTTCAAATCACTCAATGATCACCATTCAAAGATATGGGAAATTGGAGCTTGTACTGAGGCGTTCAGACAGTCGTTTTTCCCTCGCGCTATCCGCGATTGGAACGGTAAAACGGGGGGGGGGGGGGGGGGGGGGAAATAAGTCTTTGGTGCGAATTGTGCCCTCTACTACACACTGCTTGGTGGCTAGCGGAGTATATATGTAGATGTAGAGATTTGGTCGAAAAGCTGTCATGAAGCAATTGTAAACTCCCATGATGCAAACTGGCTCACAACTGTTGTAACTCATATTTGATATCCTGGATACTGGGATAGGAATAGAATTGACATCTGAGCTAGTCCCAAATACGTTGTATTGGAGACAGATCTGGGGTCTTGCTGGCTCTGGGAATACCTCTACATCATGTGTATGGTTCATAGAAAATTGTGCCATATGTGAACAGGTATTGTTGTGTTCAAAAACTGCACCACATACTGTTGCATGTGACATAACATATGGTGAAACACGATGTCTGTAATATATTCCTGAGCCCATCAGAATTCCCTCAGTTTTTACCAACTGTGACCTGGAGTCAGACCTGATGGCTCCCCACACCACGATGCCAGGAGCATCATTGTTGTGCCTCTCCAAAACATTGGAGGAATGGAATCTCTCGCCAGATCGCTTCCACACACACTGTTGAGGGTCATCTGGGTTAGTGCATAAATGAACAAATGCGATGTAATTCATCAGCAATATATGCATACGAGTCATGATACTACTCCAAACACAGCGATTTGTTCTGCAATGTTAATGGCAGCCTAGACATGGGATGAGAATTCCATAATATCGCTGCTGCTAGTCCCTGACCAATGATGTTGCAGCTACTCCATTAATTGTTCTCAGAAGGCAGGTGCAGATGTGAAGGACTTACAATGTTCTTGGTGCACAAGATGGCAATTCCCTCTTGTGGTGGTCAGATGTAGTCATCTGGAAGCCTAACAACGAGTATGACTGCCCCATATTCCCAGGAAGTACAACGACTCTGGTGGCAGTTCTACCAGTCACAGATGCTTGCCACTCTAGTCAATTACATAACTGACAGTGGTGTTTATGAAGATATATTGACATCTGACAATGTCTTCTCAGAATTTCACCAGGCAGTGTCTAACACAAAAACAGGACTGGGCCTAAAATGGAACTTTGTGGAAATCCTTGTGAAACAGTTTTCCAGACTAATAAAAATTTCCTTACCTGACATTATGACTACCATTTGCTTTCTCTCTGCTAAATATGATTTGAATGACTTCAAAGCACTACTGTTGAAACCACATATTTCTAGTTTATGAAGCAGAAGGAAGTAGTTTACACAGTCAAAATTCTTCTCAAGGTCACGTAAAATGCCTTTGGTTTTTGAAACGTGTCCAAAGGTAAGCAAATTTTCTCAACAAATTTGTTGATGGCACATATTGTACACTTGCCTTTCTGGAAGCCAAGCTGATTTAACGTCACAATATTAGATTCTGATATGACATTTCGGATCTTGGTTGCAATATTTTAAAATATTTGCTTTTCAAAAGCTTGGGAGAAGTCTTATTGCTCGGTAGTTTTCTGTATCTTCTTTTGAGGCTTTCGTGAATAGTGGCTTTACTAGTATCTGCTTTAAAGCACCTAGGAAGCACACTTCTTCAAATAACTGATTATCACAGATAGCAGCCCTGATATTATACCAGAAACTGTGCTAGTTACTCTAGTGATTATTTCATCCCATTTAGTCAATTTTTTAAAGTATAATACTACTGTTTCTAAACATTAGCTAACCAACAACTTACATCACCATCTGATTTCGATGCATGCAAAAGAAAAGTTCAAATATTTTGATGTTTCTGTTGAATTTACAACTTCTTTGTCACCTAACTCTTTTTCTCTGGAGATTTTTGGAATGTCAGCTATGACACCAAATTCAGATTTTTATGACAGAACCTACTGTCATCGTAATGGGTGACTTGAACATAGACCTGCTAAGAGACACTCCCTCCGCAATAAACCTAAGAAGACTGTTTAGTTGCAATAGCATGAACATTCTTCCATTACAACCTACACACCATACGGCGCACAGTCATACTCTTATAGACGTAATCGCAACGAAACAGACTGACAAAGTAAGAGATGTTGGTCAAACATCGGCCCCTGGCCTCTCAGCACATGATGTAGTATTCCTGGCCTACTCTGTGCAGCCCCCAAGGATCAAATCGCGTTACATAACTTGTAGGAACATGAAACGTATTGACTTTGACGCTCTAACAGCCGATTGCTCAGAAATCTCATGGCATCAAATAACCAGAAAACCCACAATCGACGGCAAAATTAATGAACTTGGTGATAAACTCACTGCCCTCTATGACAAACATGCACCTGTGCGCACAATCCGTGTAAGAAAATCTCCTGCTCCATGGCTGACAGCTGAATTACGTCAAATGATGACTAATAGGGATGCTGCCCACAGGCGTTTCAAGGCAGATCCGAAACCCGAGCGTTTCGAAGAATATAGAAAGCTACGGAACAGAGTGAAACAATGCATTCGCAATGCTAAAATCAGGCACGCTCGCTCCCTTGTATGCAGCGATCTGACGCCCACGACTCTATGGAAGAATCTCCGTAGCTTGGGGGTCGGAAAGGCAAAATCGGAAACTACTCTTCATGTGTGAGCTAACGAATTAAATGAATTCTTCGCTGGACCTCTGAATACCAGCACAGCTGATAATTACCGTCCATAAGAATCCCCAAACACGATAACTAACAACGATACCTTCCATCTAAAACATGTAACAACAAATACGGCAAGAAAAGCAGTAATGAGAATCTCTTCTGATGCAATAGGCAACGACAGTATCGGTATAACCATGATAAAGAATGTTGCCGATATCTTAGTGCCTGTCTTAACTGACATATTTAATTTTTCCCTCGTGAACGGAATATATCCCACTGCATGGAAAAGAAGCCTAATTCGACCCATCCCTAAGATCGAAAACCCGCAACTGCCTAGTGATTATCGACCAATTAGCATACTGCCTACTGTTTCCAAAGCACTTGAATATATTGTTCATGACCAAATCACTGAACACTTGCATGAATTCAGCCTATATGACAAATTTCAATCCGGTTTCCGTAAACATCACAGCACAAACACTGCTCTAGTTAAAGTAACTGATGACCTGAAATATGCCATCGACAATCGAAAGGCAACAATATTGACGGTACTGGACTTCAGCAAAGCTTTTGACACTGTTAACTTTGATATATTGCTCAGAAAAATTCAACAGCTTCATTTCTCTGATAGTGCAATGAGATGGTTTGAAAGCTACTTAAAAGACAGACAGCAATGTGTTGTCTGCGTAAATGAATAATCTTCCTGGAAACATGTTTCCTCGGGAGTGCCACAAGGATCAGTCTTAGAACCACTTTATATGTCAACGATATTTCGTCGGTTCTGTCCTCCTGTAAATATCATTTCTATGCCGACGACCTCCAGCTCTACCTAAGCGTCAGACCTGAAGATGTAAACACTGCAATCGCTCAGATGAATGATGATCTGTCTTCAGTAGTGACATGGGCGAAAAACCTGGGGCTTAAACTAAATGCAAAAAAGACGGAAGTAATCTTAATAGCCCATCAGAAATTAATAAGTTCAGATTTCCGCGAACGGCTACCTCCTATTCTGCTCGACGGTACTCCAATACCACATCAGAAAACAGTGAAGAACTTGGGTGTAACTTTGGATGAGCATCTCAACTGGGCGGAGAATACAGTCGCAGTGTGCCAAAAGACGTCTGCTTGTCTCTATGCTCTCAAAAAGTTTCGGAACATATTTCCACAGGACTTGAAACGCCAGCTCGTGCAAGCACTCGTTCTACCGAACCTCCACTATTGTGATGTGATTCAACAAGGCATGAGTAGTGAAAACAAAAGACGGCTAGAGCTAACCATGAATGCCTGTGTGCGTTACACCTGCAACATTCGCCGATATGATCATGTTAGTGCTTCATACTCCGAGCTAGGGTGGCTGCGGCCGGACAAATTGCGTGACTACCACACTCTATGTCTACTCCACCGACTCCTCGTCGCGCAAGCACCCCAGTACCTTGCTTCAGAGATTAAAAACCTGTCATGTCATCATAATCGAAACACGAGGTCACTCTTATTTGGTATCCTAACTGTGCCCACTCACAAAACAAAAACTTTTGCAAACTCCTTCTCAGTTGCCGCTGTCCGCCTCTGGAACAAACTGCCCCTTACCTTGCGCAAAATTCGATCTCCTGCTGCTTTTAAGAAGAAGTTGAAGCATTTCCTACTATCATCCTCATAAAGTTCTCCACAAAATTAATGTACAAGGACAATCGCCTCATCTGTCAAATAGCAAAGCTAGCGTCTCCTATCTTGCTCCTGAGATGCCTTCCTCTTCATCTATCTCTATTAACCACGCAATCTTCTTTTCCTTTATGTTTCCTTAATTATGTTACATCATGTCTCTATTCTTCTCCTCCCTTCACCATGAGTCTCCCTTATACTCCCTGCTGCCAGCACTCCTGTCTAAAATCTGTCTCTTCAATAATGTCTAATTATAACAGTACTTGTGACCTAAGAATATAAACTCTATATGTATGTATTTTTCCAGGTGTACCTTTCAAATTGTTTATTTCACTTTTTGTACTAGATGTAGTTTAACATGCCTACTAAAACATATGAATGTAAAATAAGTAGAATGCCTGGTTAGATGTAAGAGAGGGCCTGATGGCCCTAATCTTGCCAGGTTAAATAAATCAATAAATAAAATAAATAAATAAATACTGTCTTTGATTTATTTGTTTTATTCAGAATTAACTTTTTTATGTGTAGTTTCTTTTACTACATTAACTAGTCTTCTAAATATAGTATTACATAGTTTATAACATCTAAATTTAAATAAAATTCTGTTTATAATGTATAATGCTTTGAGCTGATGATGTAAGTATTCTATCAGTCCATTCACTGCCACGTAGTAAGCGGTTGTCTGTGTGTGTTTCGTACCTAAGAGGACGGCAAGTGCCTTGAATAGATGAGTTCTGAATTGCCTGCCCTGGTCGGTAGTGATGCGTAATGATACATCAAAACAGGCAGCAATCCATCCTCAGAGAAATGTAGCCACGGCGGTCTCAGCAGAGATTTCGCACATGTGGAGTATCTCTGGCCAGCAAGTGAAACGGTGTATGACAGTCAGACACTGAGTACATCCGTCTGAGGGTGGCAACAGTCCAACGATGTCTATGTGGACTTGTTCAAACTGTTGCAATTGGTGGAATGGACATACTAAGGGGTGCACCAACATGATGAGCGATCTTGTTATGCTGACAGCCATGCGCTGGGGACAGTCCCTGTCAATGTTAGGCCACACAAAAGTTCTTTTCAATAACTGCACTGTAGCATGAACATCAGGATGAAACAGGTCGTGTAGTGACGCAATTGCTTTCTGCCAAAAATTTTGAGACACTAAGGATTGTGGCTTCGATGCAGAGACACCTGAATATCCCATGAGAGAGGGTATGTACTGGGACATTAAACCGTCCCTCCATGTGTAGAATGTTGATTGTAAACTGCCCTATAAAGTACAGAAGACGAAGCTGGCATGGAGATGCTTTGTGTGTGGATGGATGAAATGCAGATGTCAGCAGTTCATGGTCCATGACGAGGGTCGCGTGTCTGCCTTCGAGCATATGTTTAAATATCTTTATTGAATCATACGCTGCTTACTGTTTGTAGTCATAAGTAGTCCAGTTCTGCTGTGAAGGAGATAGCGTTTTGCTATAGGATGCCAAAGATCATTCACCTGTTGTTACAGTGCAGCCCCTACTGCCATCGCTGATGCGTAAAACATTAAGGCGAGTGGAGCTTGAGGGATAGTCTGTCCACCTGGTCTATGCAAACTGCGCAGAAGATCTTTCAGTATAGTGGCCAACATTGCATGATTTCGCACACAACGACGATAAAAGTTGATAACACCTAAAAAACGCCACAATTTATGAACAATCACTGGTCTTGGATAATTAACTATTGTGTCTACCCAGTCTTGTGGTGGCCGAATTTCCTGCGCATTGACTGTTTGGCCCAGAAAGTGGACTTCTGAAGCTCCAAAGACTCATTTAGAGAGGTTGATATGAAGTCCATGTGAATGAAGGCATGTGAATACCTAGCTTAGACGTCCCAGAACTTGGCTTTGGAGCTGGACATCACTAATAGGCCACTGATGTACACATAATCGAAGTCCAGGTCTCTCATCACTGAATACCTAGCTTAGACGTCCCAGAACTTGGCTTTGGAGCTGGACATCACTAATAGGCCACTGATGTACACATAATCGAAGTCCAGGTCTCTCATCACTTTGTCCTTGAAACTCTGGAATGTTTGTGCAATGTTACATGACCCAAATGGCATCCTCATAAACTCGAGAGGCCGAACAGGTTAGTGACAGCAGTTCTAGATACGTCTTCTGGGGCCACAGGTACCTGATAGTATGCACGCACCAAGTTTAAGGTGGGAAAGATGGGCTTACCGTAGGCGTTAAACCTGCAGTCCTCAATGTGTGGTACCATGTATCAATCTGGGATTGTCCTTGATTTTAGCTGATGATAATACCACATGGACACAATCCATTGATCGTCTTAGGCATTACATGTAGTGCTGATGCCCAACTTCTACTCATACTTGATGTTCTGCAGATACTGCGCACAAGCATGGAAGACAATTATTGCTTAGCTACTCTCAGCTTCTCAGGTATCCATTGGCGTGGTCGGACATGGATTGGCGGTCCAGGAGTGGTGAGGATGTTGTGTACTGTCGAGTGGCGTGTGGGTGTTAGGGTCAGTAGCTGTCTGGTGATCTCTTGGAACTGTTTAAGAAGTTAGATATAGGGTGAGTCACCTGCAATCACTCATACAGCTGTACCATCTATACGATATTGCAATACCTTTTCAGACCACACTGCACTGCACAAATACTATGAAACCACTACATGCTTTATCAGGTTATCAAACTGTGCTAATCAACACATTTATTATGTATATGTTAAAATCAGCAACTATTATAATCTCTTTCTTTTTATCTTTTGTCAGTTTCTTTGAGACTCTTTTGTTACTTATTTACATGGGATTCTATAAATTGGAATTATTAGAATATTTTGTCCCTCTAATCTATGAAGCAACTTACAAGTACAGCCTCATCATTTAGAAAATTAAAATCATCTATTTCCTCGCATGTTAAAGATTTGTTCATAAGCATTCAGCAACCCCCACGAATTTTGTTATAACTACTGTCTACAACATAGTTCTCCAATTTATTGAGGAATTTCATGCCGTCTTTTGTTAGTGTTAAGTGTTCATTTAGACAATATACTGTAATACTTTCCATTTTGACAGAAATTTTTTTAGATCGTCAATTTTTGCCTCTCTGCCATCTTTCTTGCTTTTTTTGTTTTCTACATAAGTCATTTATGTTTAAATGCATCAAAAATGTGCTTTTACTTTTACCTATGATTTTAAGAATAGCTTTTCTTAAGTGTTCTTTTTTAAAAATATTTTATTCCTTTAGGCAGCTTGTCGCACCCATCACTCACATATTATTTCACTTACTGTTTACAATTTTGCACATGCTAATAAACTTCTTGCTTAATTTTATCAACCCATATCTGTTAAATTACAGACCATCCTGAGTGAAAAGGAATTATTGTTATATAAAAATTTATTAGGATTAATAAATATTGTTGCTAACCTATAACACTGTCCTCTGACATGGCATTTTATTTTGTCTGTGTATTTATCGCTCACTGATTACTGGTCTTCTGTGGGTAGTGACACTTATTGTTATTCTTGAGGATGCAAACACGTTTTTTGCTGTTTCAGTCACATTTCTTGTTTCAGCACTGCTATGAAGGGAATTTGTCTCTCAGTGGGTAAAAACTGATTTGTAATTAGCATTATAATTAACACGTTCTTTTGGCTTTTTGGCTTCCAAAACGTTTTCCAAATGGCTATTTAGCTGATTAGATCTTAACTCTGGGAGAGCATCGTTTTTCAACTTGAAGGTGTTATTTCTTGAGGTATATAATGCCGATTTTTAGAAATGCATTTTCGATAATTTGTTTAACACTGTGCGTACTATTTTTGTTTATCTATTTGTCTATTGGTTTTGCACGTTGTTTATTAATTGTAGTTTCTATCTCTCTACTGAAGTCATTCATATTAAGCACACGTACCTTTTGTGTTTCGTCACGATAACTACACTTTTATCTGCAACCAATATTTTTTTCCCTTTCGACTCTCACATTTTCCTCGTGCAAGGACTTTATTTCACCTTTAAAAGCTTCAATGTCTATTTTATTTCGCATACCTTACGATTTTTGGTGTTGATTGAACTGTTACTACACTGACCTTTCGGGACCATCATTATCTATTGCTTTACTTTAATGTCAGAATTTAATTGTTTGTGATTCTGTAACCAGAGGGGCGCCGTTTGACTGGTGTCGACATTAATTATATTCGATATCTAGCGTAACAGTATCCACTGCCTTCTAAACGAATGACAGTGGTTACCGCCTTCTTAGCGGATTGAGTGAAAACAGCTGTTGCAGTGAGAGTAGTTGACTGTTGGGTATTGTGTTAGTGTGCGGTGAGAGGAGTGGTATATTTTGAATTTAGGTTGTGGTTGTGTAACAAGTGTAAACAGATGACAAAATGACCAGTACAAATTCGAGAGAAGTTAAATATATTTACCAACTACCATACTATGAACACAAAGAGCTGTGCCGTTTGTTGGATCACAATGACAAGTGGGAAGAGCTTGGTAAGTTCCCTGTTCTGGAGGCGGCAAGAACAGGAAGTACATAAGTTTAGCGTCCTATAACCATAAGATGTGTATATTGATAAGATAATGAACTTTGTGAATGTAGTGCAATGTATACCAGTTTGTTTTAAATAAATAGTATCCTAGTATGTAGAGAAGGAAACTGACAGAACATAGCAATAACAGTGAAGAAAAATGGTTTCTACCGTTAAAACATTAGAAGCCGTATAAATAAAAGTAAGGCGGCAATTGATACATTTACAAGCTAATATAATGTTACTGTAGAATTATGGAAGGGGAGTGACTAAGTACAAAAAATCTCTGTTTGAACAGAAACCACTAAAATTTGCCAATACTGTTTTGAACAACTTTTTAAATGTTTTTCTAAAAGAGTGAACCTAGAAGGAAAAAAAAGAAAAGAAAATCCGAGCTGGTAGTACCAACTGTTTAAAGGCTACTAACATGAAATACCTTAAGATTCATCAAACACTTGAAATGTTAATAAGATTATCTAGGTTTAATCAGACTTTGATAACTATTTTGTGTTTGAAAGCACTGCAGTGGTTTTTTAAGAGTAAACTATTTCTTTTCATGGGATAACATGATCATCAACTTAGCAAAAGCTTTGTTTACGTCTTGACTGTTTATTATTAGTATGAAACTATGAATGTCAGAACAATGACTTTGACATGTAGAGTTTTTGATATCTAGCCTTGGATTATACCCCAATAGGGATTCAAGATCATTGTGCAACAACCACTGGAAAACTGGTATAGACCCGTATTAAACTATCATTTTTGAAAGCTGTTAGTATATAGTACATGTCTAGCAATTGGGTTCAGAGCAAAAAAGGAAAGTAGTTTATAATACAAACATAGTAATGACTCGGTCATGAAAATTATGAAAACCAATGTGAAAGATGGTGGGAAGACATTTACAAAACACAGTATTAATTTGAAAAATTTATTAATTTTCAGATATTTTCCTTCAGAAATTTTGAGTGCTGTTTTGCTTAAAAAATTATTTGTAAATAAATCAGGAGGAGGAACAAGGTATGGATAAGAACTGATTTTAATGTTTCTTTTGCTGGTAAGGGAAATCTGTACCTAATTCACATAACATGTTGTAACCAAGACTTACAATAAGTGTCAATAAATTGTCCAGTATGCTGTCAGAAAAATGTATTTATACAACCAGGCTTCATCTGATAGTGATACAGTATTTGTCATCATATTAGTATGAAAATAAAAACAGACAAATGGTGAAGAACAAAACATTCTGAAACACTGGAAACATGAAATGAATAAAAACAGTGAAGTAAATGGAACTGACTTCCCAGGTAACAGTTTTCACAGAAATGAAGATTCTTAGGAGTCATTGTCCATAAATTTTCTTGATTAATTGCTCATAGTGGTTCCAAAGAGATCAGTCACTTATAAACAACCTGGTAAAGTTTTCAGTGGTTATCCACATCAGGCAAATGCCAGGCTGTTTCCTGGATCTTTCAGCTAGGCCGTGGCCAACCACCTGCCCCACCCTCATAAAAATTTCTTTATATATTGTCTAAGTCTGTACATTAAAGCCATTTATTTTCATTGTATTATGATAACAAATTTGGTATAATTATCATCCGCGTCTACATACATGTTCCACAAACCACAATTCATTGCATGGCAGAGGGTATTGTGTATCACTGTTAGTTATTCTCTATCCTCTTCCACTCGGGAACTGAACAAGGAGAAGAAAAGTGACTGTCTATATGTTTCTGTTGAAGCCCTGTTTATTATTATTTTTTTATCTTTGCCATCCTTACATGAGATGTGTGTTGATGGTGGTAGAATTGTTCTGCAGTCTGTCACAAATGCTGCTTATCTAAACTTTCTCAGTAGTGTGTCATGAAAAGAACATCATATTCCCTCTAGGAATTAACTTTTAAATTTATGGAGAATTTCATTAACAGTCACTTGTGGATGAAACATACTGGTAACAAATCTAATGCCAAGCTTCTGAATTGCTTCAATGCCTTTCTTTAATGCAACCCCCCCCCCCCCCACCCACACTTCCTCAATTGTCGGCCAACCACTGTCACACCCGGTGTAATTTTAATTCCTTTTGTCTGGTCTCTGTCTTTCTTGTCCTGTGTCATCTCTTGTCATCTCCATTGTTTGTTTCTATTCCTTGTGGGTGTTTAAAATTCATGGAGAAAGGGACCGATGGCCCTAGTAGTCTCGTCCCTTCAATCCCACAAACCACCACCACCACCACCACCAATAGCTTATTGTCAACATCACAGGCACTATAAACACACCTCCAGTCAGTCTTATGCAGCAAATGTATGAAAGTGGCTACATTGTTTATATTGTCCTCTTGGTATATTTCTCTCCGCTTACCTATATTTAGCACAGCTACACTATGTGATCAAAAGTATGCGGACACCCCCAAAAATCTACGTTTTTCATATTAGGTGCATTGTGCTGTCACCTACTGCCAGGTATTCCATATCAGCGACCTCAGTAGTCATTATACATTGTGAGAGAGCAGAATGAGGCACTCTGCAGAACTCGCAGATTTCAAACATGGTATGTGATTGGGTGTCACTTATGTCATACATCTGTACGCGAGATTTCCACACTCTTATACATCTCAAGGTCCACTGTTTCCAATGGGATCATGAAGTGGAAATGTGAAGGGACATTTACTGCACAAAAGCTTACAGGCCAACCTCACCTCTTGATTGACAGACTGCTGACATTTGAAGAGGGTCATAATGTGTAATAGGCAGACATCTATCCAGAAAATCACACAGGAATTCCAAACTGCATCAGGATCCACTGCAAACACTATGACATTTAGGTGGGAAGTGAGAAAACTTGGATTTCATGGTCGAGCGGCTGCTCATAAGCCACACATCACGCCGGTAAATGCCAAACGATGCCTCACTTGGTGTAAGGAGCATAAACATTGGACAATTGAACAGTGTGAAAAACATTGTGTGGAGTGACGAATCACGCCACACAATACGGCGATCTGATGGCAGGGTGTGAGTATGGTGAATGCCCAGTGAACGTCATCTGCCAGTGTATGTGGTGCCAACAGTAAAATTCGGAGGCAGTGGTATTATGGTGTGGTCATTGTTTTCATGGAGGGGGCTCACACCCCTTGTTGTTTTGCGTGGCACTATCACAGCACAGGCCTAGATTGATGTTTTAAGCACCTTCTTGCTTCCCACAATTGAAGAGCAATTCGGGGATGGCGATTGCATCTTTCAACACGTTCGAGCCCCTGTTCATAATGCACGGCCTGCGGCGGAGAGGTTACATGACAATAACATCCCTGTAATGGACTGGTCTGCACAGAGTCCTGACCTGAATTCTGTAGAACATCTTTGTTATGGTTTGGAATGCCGGCTTCGTGCCAGGCCTTGTCGACCGACATTGGTACCTCTCCTCAGAGCAGCACTCCATGAAGAGTAGGCTGCCATTCCCCAAGAAACCTTCCAGCACCTGATTGAATGCATGCCTGCAAGAGTGGAAGCTGTCATCGAGGCTAAGGGTGAGCCAACGCCGTATTGAATTCCAGCATTACCGATGGAGGGTGCCACAAACTGTAAGTCATTTTCAGCCAAGTGTCCGGATACTTTTGATCACATAGTGTATATTCAATCTCAAGCAGTTGTGATTGAATATACCATTGAAAGTATTGTTTATTGTGCATAATAATTTGTTGGTGTTAATAAAAAACCTTTCAATAGTAGAGGAACTAAACGCTGTTATTCTTGTAGGTCTGTGGTTCATATTTACTGTGTTAAAGCATTTTAACACATTCAGTAGTTATTGCCGAGCTGTGGATCTTTTAAAAGATCAATGTTAGGGTCACCCACACAGCAAAATATTAGGATAATTTGAGATGCAGAGGTGTAGTACTGTGTCTGGTTTTGAAATGAACATTGGCATGCTACCATCAGGTGATCAGTAGAACCATATAACTAAAAGCTTTGTGTACTTATTTCTATTGCTGCATGTTCAAAATGTTTTTCGTAGTTCAGGCATTTGGTTTTAAGTATGACATTACACTGTACACCATCTCTGGCGAGAATTAGTCATGCACCTCCCTTTTTGTCAGTTCTGCAGAAATATTATCACAATGTGTGCCAAGTAACTTACATTATAAAACATAGTTTTGCACTGCATACACTGTTGACATCTGCAGGTAATACAATTTGTGTATATTTAAATGAAGATACTATGAATACAAATAGAGAAGAATTGTGTGATACTATTTCTGGATGAAAAGACTATACAATGGCTATTCAGAAAGTAACAGACATTTTGAAATAAAAAATTAACAATATGGAAAACCAAAATTTATTACACACATTTAAGTTACTTTTATTCGTAATCGCCATTCAAATTGAGGCACTTCTTATACCATGGCACAATTTTTTCAGTACCATATCTGTGGAAATCTGCTACCTGCAATTGCAATCACTGCTTTATAGTGGACTGCAGTATGGCGTCAATATCAAAGCATTGTGTAGTGAGCCATATCGTCATTGGTGGTAGGTGTTCAGTGCCAAATCCTGCCCATATAGTGGATGATCTCACCTGCCTTTTTTCCTATATCCCCCCTTTCTTCTTTTTTGTCCCTTATCCAATCTTTGTTGACCTTTGTTGGACCTTGGGTTTTTCTTCCCCTGGGTTTTGTGCATTATGCTATCTCTGATGTGCAGTCATGTAGACATGCCTGTCAGTCATGTAGACATGCCTGTTTGAGGAAAAAGGGCTGGTGACCTAGTAGTTTGGTCCTTTTAATCATCCAACCAACTAGCCAACCAACCATAGTGGATGATCAAACATCTCCCATCCAAAACTCCTCAGGTACGACTGGCCACGTGTGGACGTACATTGTCATGAAAAAAACAAAACTTTTGTACTAAGTTTTCCCCAACATTTGTTTTGTATTTCCCATTGTAAATTTGAAAGTGTTTGACAAAACCTGTCTGAATTAATTGTTGTACATCATTCAAGGAAATCAACGAGACTCACTCCCTTAGAGTCCCAGAATACAGTATTCATGATCTTTCTTGCTGATAGCATTTGCAAATGCTTCCTTGGTTTCTTTGGAGAATTTTGTGTGTCCTCATTCCATTGGCTGCTTTTTTGTTTCACAGTTGACATGCTTCACACAAGTCTCATCCCCAGTTATGATACGATTGATAACTTTGTTACCATTTTTCTCGTAATCTTTGAGGAATGTCTATGCTGCAGCTAGTCTTCATTTTTTGTTGCCTTTCGTTGGGATTTTGGGATTCCACATAACACAAAATTTGTGATAACCACAGTTCCGTGCAACAAACTCCATGAAATTTGGTGAAAATGTTGCAAAAGTTCCGTAATTGTGGAACAATGATTTTCGCAAATTTTGACATTGATTTTCATCACCAGTTCATCAGTCACAACACTAGGCCTACCACTGCAGTCCTCATCATAAACATTGGTACAGCCATTTTTAAAATCATTGCTCCATTGCCTCACTCAAAGGTCACAATAAATCTCAGTTGGTTTGCAGTTTTTTTTGCCAACAAAATCCTAATCACAGAATGCACCTTAAAAGAGGCAGGGTTATCTATTGCAGCACACATTTTAACGTGTCACAGAAAGCAAAGTAGGAGAGACACAGACCACACGCTACACACTGCTGGATGTGTACAGACTGTTGGAACGTTATGGTAGCTGTAGCCTTGCCCACTACCACAATAGACCAAAACATCTATTACTTTCTGGATAGCCCTCATAGAAGGCATAAGATATCAAATCATGACAGACATAAGTTATGTATAAATTATTTTTATGGTTATGTATTTTGTTTTAGGTGGAAAACATATGAATTTTGACATGATGACAATCCATGAATTACGGAGATTTTTTGTAAGAGGTTTGTCACCTTCTGAGGAACTGCTCAACAGATGGGGTCACCAAAACCATACTATACTGGAACTGTTTGCTCTGCTGTCAAAAATGTGTTACTACAGAGCAATGATGATCTTGAAACCATTTGGTAAGTAGTGTTCCTAAATTATTGTCTCTTGTCCAATGAAAAGATAACGGAGACTTTTGAAATATTGTCTGTCACTGGTGGTGAAGTAAAGTAACACAGCTGCTTGTGCATGTGGCACATAAAAATACTATTTTTTGACAAAGAATTCTCCCATAGCTGCTTAGTAAAGTTATTTTGTATTTTGAGTAAAATTTGAACTTTATTGTGTTTCAAATCAGAAATGGTATTTTATGTGTTTGTGGAGTTTGAGAGTTTATGAGATGAGCATGTAGTCCACATTACATTAAGTTCTTCGGTTACTGTATTCCATATAAGTTGCTACTCACCATATAGTGGAGATGCTGAGCCATGATAGGCACAGCAAAAATATTCACACACTTATAGCTTTTGGCCATTAAGGCCTTTGTCAGCAGTAGACACACATACACACACGCACACAAATGCAACTTGCACACACGTCTGCACTCTCGGAGAATTGTGTAGTTTCAGTTCTCTGAGACTGCAGTCGTGTGTGTGTGTGTGTGTGTGTGTGTGTGTGTGTGTGAGAGAGAAGGTCTTAATGGCCGAAAGTCTATTTTATTGTGCCTATCGCAACTCAGCATCTCCGATATATGGTGAGTAGCAACTTTCCGTCTCTGGTATTGTTATTTTAAAGTCTGTAATGATATAAATTTAACTCTCGCCATTAGGTGGAATGCCCTGTAGATTTGTTCAAAATTGTGATAATATACTTTTTACTCACGAATTTGCATTCATTTGCATTAGCTCTGCGCTACATTACTCGATTTGTATGTTTTATCTAATGTGTTAAACAATGAGAGTACCATCCTAATAATGACATGCTCAGGCAAACTCATCCATACAACGGGAAATGACTGCTGTCAGTGTACTGCTTCTGTTTCTTGATCATTGATTGTTACTCCTAGCCTAGACCTTAGCATATTAAAACATTAGCTTTATTTGTGTGTGTGCTGAGAATTGGAGTCCTACATAACTTAAAGCAAATTGCCGCAGATGTCTGGAAATAGTAGTAAGATTCAAGGGCCCAAGTGTGATAAATGATAGAGCAATTTTATTATTTTGTATCTATTTGAAGGCTTGTGGAACACGTACTAAGCTCAGACATGACAAAATTAATAGTCATCACAGTTATGAAACCCCACCGGGGGCCTGCCACTCTTTGGTGGGTTTGTGCTTGGCTACCAAGGGGGCCCCAGCCTTTGCAGCACATTTTCTCTTCCGTGCTGCATGTCTATCCTCTTGCTTTTCTTTTTCCCCTCCCTTCGGAAGCACGTCTGTGGTATTATTGAGAATGTTCTGCATTCTTTTGCTGACCTGCGAACAGTCTCAACTTTCTTTTTTGCTCCCTTTTCCTTTCTTTGTTTCCCGTCTCCTCTCATTCCTCCGCTTCGGCGTTTGAGGATCCTCTTTTTTCTTTTTCCTCCCTGTGCGCTCCTGAAGGCCGCCACACGTCTGACGCGTAAAAGGTGACTGGGTAACACGTAATTCCCAGCCCTGGGTCGAAGGGTAGGGATCACAAGTACCCCCTGGTACAGACCAGGCCCAGGGAGGGGTGATTGCTTGAACCGTAACCTTCCCAAATTGCCCATTGATCCCTCTGTCAGGTATTCAGGAAGTGTGACCTGAGGTGTGAACAATCACCTAAGGCGAAGGGACCTTGTGAAGGAGCGCGCCATGGGAGACACTGCCAATCATGGGGGGTTTCTTCGCAATGAGTCATTCATCCTATCCCTCAACATCAATGAAACATAAACGTAAGCACAACACTTACGTGCTGCCTCGCTTCTCCAGGGCTACCCTGTTCATGTTGAGGCACATAGAACTTTGAATTCTTCCCGTGGTGTAATTTACACCAGGCTGCTTGACGGTCTAACAGAGGCTGAAATACAATCTTACCTCTCTGATCAGGGTCTCATTGCCATCCGTCATGTTACGAGAAAGGTTGATTCCTCCTTGGTGCCCACCCACACTCTTTTCCTCATCTTTGACACGATAGTGCTGCCATCCGAGATTAAAGCAGGCTACGAAATCATCACAGTCTGGCCTTACATTCTGAATCTGGTGCTCTGCTACCAATGTCATCCATTCAATCACACTAAAATGACACCCTGCCAAATGCGTAACCTGTGGCAGGGAGGGCGAATGTCTGCCTCCTTCTCCCCACTGTATCAACTGCAATGGTGGCCATGCTGCCTCCTCCCGGGATTGTCCTTTGTATCTAGATGAGCAGGCTGTTCAAGAGATTTGGGTAAAGGAAAAAGTGCCTTACCCAGTAGCTCGCAAGTTACTGGCTAGTCGCAAACCCTTTGTTCTCCCATCTGGCCCCTATAGTTCAGTTCTTGTTACCCCTTGCTCCACGAAGGACATGGCATCGCAGACATGCGACCTCAAAGTTGGCTCTGAGGTTGTGAAGTCCCCCAGTGTCAAGGTAGCATCGCCATACCCCTGTCCCGATGTGCAACAAACTGTCAAACTCTCGCCTAAAGGGCGAAGCTACCCTCTACACAATTGGCTGGCAGGATAGGACAGAAGGAGTACTCCCGAGAAGACTTCCTCCGTCCCTCCAGCCAAACAACGCCCAAGTCTTCCTCTCACCAGAAGGACTCAGAGAAGTCCACTAAAGACAAATGGTCTTCTCCTTCACAAAATCAAAGATCCTGCTTGATGGTGTCACCACGTGGTTACTTAGCCCAGCTGGCCGGTGTGCACCACCAACCATTTTTCACTGTTGGACTCCACAGACTGACCGCACAAACATGCCGATGCTTCTGTGGACCCCATGGAGCAGGATCCTCCTGCTTCTGTGCCCTGTAGTAGTGACTCTCCATCAGCCACCGGGTTGACACCCCTACATCTCTTCATCCTAATGACTGTCCTCCAATGGAACGTTCGTGGCCTTCGGTCCCACAAAGAGGATTTACATCTGCTTCTAGCATCGCAGCATCGCCTTGTACTCTGCCTTCAGGAAATGACATTGCGCCCTCGAGACTGTTTTGGGCTTCCACATTACTTACCGATTCATTTTGACCTTCCTCCTGAGGTCAGCATCCCATCTCGTGGGAGCGTCATGCTGTTTATATGGGATGACCTTCGTAGTCAACCCATCTCCCTGACTACCTGTCTTCAAGCTGTTGCTGTTCACCTTTTCCTTCCCCACCTGACTTTCTCCCTCTGTACCTCCTCCATCCTTCGGTGTCACCAGGGCAGACTTCCTTCAGCTTATTGGGCAGCTACCTTCCACATTTTTGCTACTTGGTGACTTTAATGACCATCATCCCCTTTGGGGTTCTCCCAGGACTTGCCAGAGAGGCACCCTCTTGGCTGACATTCTTATCCAACTCAACCTCTTCTGCCTTAACACTGGAGCACCCATTTTCCTTTCTGACTCCTCGCACACCTATTCCCATTTGGACCTATCCTTTTGCACTGCCCAGCTTGCCCATCGTTTTGAGTGGTCCGTTCTTTCTGACGCCTACTCGAGCTGCTGACTCCTATTCCATCCACATGCATGCCCAAATGGCAATTTACTAAAGCTGA
This sequence comes from Schistocerca piceifrons, assembly GCF_021461385.2. NCBI lineage: Eukaryota > Metazoa > Arthropoda > Insecta > Orthoptera > Acrididae > Schistocerca > Schistocerca piceifrons. The sequence continues at coordinate 77,094,030 of NC_060142.1, read as the reverse complement.
CTGGCACCTTTACTCCTCTCTGGCGACCTTCACAGAACAAGATTTCCTCAATTGTGATGACCAGGTGGACTATCTCTCCAACGTTATCCTTACTGCTGCAGAATGTTCCATTCCTCACACTTCCTCTTTACCACGTCGTGTCCCAGTTGCTTGGTGGACTGAGGCATGCCGTGACGCAGTTCGCTCACGGAGACGTGCTCTCCGTGTTTTTAACTGCCATCCTACACTGGCAAACTGCATTCATTGTAAACAGATGCATGCAAATTGTCGTCGAGTTCTTCGGGATAGCAAAATAGCTAGTTGGGTTTCAATCACGAGTTCTTTTAATAGCTCCACGCCTTCCTCTGTGTGGGCCAACCTCCAAGGGCTCTCTGGAACCAAGATCCATTCCCCCATTTCTGGTCTGACAGTAGGTGCCGATATCATTGTGGATCTTGTTGCTATCTCCAACACCTTGGGGGCGCCATTTGCGGAAGTTTCAAGCTCTTCCCACTATTACCCTGCCTTCATACATTGGAAACAAGTAGAGGAGGCTCGGGCGATACCATTCTCTTCTCCGAATCGTGAGTGCTACAATGCTGCCTTCACTATGAGGGAGCTAGATCATGCTCTCAGTTCATCCTGGTCCTCAACCCCAGGGCCAGATGCTACGCACAGTCAGATGTTGCATCACCTCTCACTTGTGGGCAAGCACTTTGTCTTAACACGTACAACTGCTTCTGGGCTGAGGGCACATTTCCTGGACTCTGGTATAAAGCCACCGTCAAACCCATACCTAAGCCAAGTAACAACAAAACCCTTCCTTCTAGCTACCACCCCATCTCTCTTACCAGCTGCATTTGCAAGGTGCTGGAACGTATGATTTGTGCTTGGCTGATGTGTTGGCTCGAGTCTTGCAATTTACTCATGAATGCACAGTGTGGATTTCGAGCACGGCGTTCTGCAGTTGATCATCTTGTTACTTTGTCCACTCATGTTATGAATGGTCTTCTGCCGAAATCCCAGACTGTGGCCATGTTACTCGATTAGGAGAAGGCCTACGGCACCTACTGGATAATTGGTATCCTCCATATTCTTCATACATGTGGCTTCCGTGGGCGCCAAGTCTTTCTTTGGGCATTTCTAAAAGACCGAGTTTTCAAGGAGCATGTGGGTTCTGTCTGGTCGGATACCTTTATTCAGGAAAATGGTGTGCTTCATGTTTCCGTCCTCAGTATCATCCTTCTTTGTTATCGCCATTAACCCTATAATGGCCTGTCTCCCCACAGGCGTCTCTGGCTCCCTTTTCGTCGATGGTTTTGCCATCTATTGCAGTTCTCCATGGACCTGTCTCACTGAGCAGCATCTTCAGCACTGTGTTGATTGTCTTCACTACTGGAGCATCGCCAGTGGCTTTCGCTTTCCCAGTGACAAAACTGTCAGTATGAACTTCTGGCAGCACAAAAAGTTTCTCCCACCACCTCTACATCTTGGGCCTGTTGCCCTTCCACTCGTTGACACTACAAAATTTCTGGGGCTCATGCTCAATAGGAAACTCCCTTGGTCCTCCCATGTCTTCTGGCTGCCGGCTGTACACAGTCCCTTAATGTCCTACGTGTCCTCAATGGTACTGGTTGGGGTGCCAATCGAACCACTGTTCTCTATTTGTACATGTCCCTTGTCCATTTGAAACTTGACTATGGGTGCTTTGTTTATGCATCTGCACATCCATCCCTTTTATGCTGTCTCAACACTATCTGTCGTCATGGCATCCATTTTTCTACGGGCGTCTTTTACACCAACCCGGTTGAGAGTCTGTATGCCGAAGCTGCTGAATTACCATTGTCCTAACTGCTGTCACTTTCCCCTCAGCAGGTATGCATGCCGTTTGTCTGCAATGCACAGTCACCCTTCCTATGTCTCCTTCTTTGATGATTCCTTAGATCGTTAGTATGGGGCTCATCCCTCTTCCCTGTTGCCTCCTGGAGTCTGCTTTCGCCACTTGTTATGGTGGCTTAAGTTCATGCTACCTGCAGCTTTCCCAGTCAGTATGAACCCTTCACCACCCTGTCTTCCTGACGACATGGTCCCTGTTAACCTTGGTCTTCATTTGCTTTCTAAGGACACTACTCCAGCCTTGGTCTATTGCCTTCAGTTTCATGACCTTCGCATGGAACTTAGCGATAGTACCACTGATGGCTCTCGGACTGACTGTTGAGTCAGGTGTGCCGTCATCATTGGCACCCAAGTCTTTCAATATTGGCTTCTGGCACACTCCTCAGTATTTACAGCCAAGCTTTTCACCTTGTATCAGGCCACGGAGTACATCCGGTGACACAGCCTTCTCAAGTGTGTGCTCTGTTCAGACTCACTCAGTGCCCTCCAAAGTCTCTGTACGCTGTACACTGCTCATCCTGTAGTGCAGCAGGTCCAGGAAATCTGTCACTTGTTCACTCTTGGTGGAGCCAATGTCATGTTTCTGTGGGTCCCCAGTCATGTCAGTCTGCCAGGAAACGAGGCTGCTGCTAAGGCTGCAGTCCTCATACCTCAGCCCGTGAGTACCTCTATTCCGTCCGATGATGTCTGCGTTGCCATTTGTCAGGAGGTGGTGTCCCTTTGGCATCACCAATGGTCCTTCTTTCACGGGAATAAGCTTCGGCTTATTAAGCCTCTCCTGGAACCTAGGATGACCTCCTCTCAGCTCTCCTGATGGGAGGAGATTATTTTAACTCAGCTGCATATTGGGCACTGCCTTTTTAGCCATTGTCATTTGCTCAGTTTTGCTGCCCCACCACTTTGTACACATTACAGCCAAATTTTACCTGTCCGCCACTACCTGCTGGAATGCCCTTTTTTTTACCAATTTACGTTCCAGCTTGCGGTTGCTTTCTGATTCATCAGCCGTTTTAACGAATGATGCGCGGGCTGTCAACTGTGTTTTACTTTTTATCCGCCGAATCAATATGGCAAAGGCCATTTAATTTTTAGTTTTGTTCTCTGTTTTTGTATGGTGTTTTTTTAGCCTTTTTCCATGTGCCTTGCTTAGCTGTCTCCTATTCTGTCCATTGGTACTGACATGTAGTCATTTCCCTTGTCTCTGTGTTTGTGTTATATAGTTCTGACTTAGGCACGTATGACCTCAGTTGTTTTTTTGTGCCCCAAAACAAAACAAAAAAAAAGAGTTATGAAACAGTTATCTTTTTTCAAGCATGATACCTTACGAGTATATGCCCAGAACAGGACATGATGAAGAGCCTCCAGTTGGAAATTGTCATGAGACAGATACAATGAAGAAGAAGAACCATTTTGCATGTGGTGGATGCTATTTGACAGGTGAAATCCATCTGTCCAGATTTCAGAAAAGCATTTCAGGTAAATGTTAAATGATGTGCACACTCAGGAGGAAGTCCCGTTGCATTAAATTAGAGGCTTCTTGACAAGGACATGAAATATGTCACATTGATCAAAAATAGCTGGGTAAAACTGTAAAATGTGTAGGATAGATTCTGTATAAACTGAAGGGAGGATGACAGAAAGTTTTAATGAGTTGACAGCAGAGCAGGTCTGTAAAGAGACGACACACAGTTGGGATCTGCTAGCTTCTCAGATCTTTATCAAATTTGCATTAAGAAAGAAGTTACAGAAATTGGATAATGCATTACAAGGTCATATTCTGCAACTATAGAAAAAATAATGTACAGGGTGAACCCGCAATCCACTGACAAAATTACAAAAGTCAATTGGAAGTCATACACAAGATGCATATTAACAGCAAGTACCATGAGTGCCATGCCAGCCACCACTGTGCATTCTTCTCTTAGATGCCATCGGCGATGGAGCTACATGTGCTAGGTTTCTGTTATGTTTTGTTCAGTGATTCTGAGCTATCCAGAATCTAGGATGTGTGTTAGGGAACATGAGTGTCAGGGCCACATTCATTTTGGGTAAACCTGCATTCCAAGTCACAAAGGCAGAATTAGGATATAGGTTATTTCTCCTTAGATTAAATTTTCTTTTCCCTTGTTAGGTTAGTTGGAGATTAGTTACATCTTCTTTTGCCAGGGCGTCCCATGGGTCTCCCATGGCCGATAGTGCCCTACAACGTAGAACACAACACACTCCACAAATGCTACTGGCCACCAGCAAATAATGACAATCAGTCTTCCAAAATGACCACTGCAAGCAAAAAGACAGGCTCAAGATACTGTTGTGACACCAACTCAGACAGAGAAGAAGACGTGCTGAAGACCCTGTGTAATATGATGTAGCTGTATCAAACAAATTTGATCACTTACCTGACAACAACTAAGGCAAATCTCATAAAGATGCAAATTCCCAGCCCCCCCCCCCCTCGCCCAGGGGGCCCACAGTCCTTCTGTGGGTATGTGTGTGGCGCGCATAGGGCCCTGAGCTATTGCGGTCTCCTTTCCTTTCCAGGCTGCATTACCATCCCTGTTCCTCTCCCTTCCTATCCTTGATCCTTTGTCCCTGCCCACTCTACTCTTTTCCCCTCTTAGTGGACTTGGCTATCCTCCTGGCTTTGTTTTGGTCTGTGCTATTGTTTTGTTTGCTGTTTCCATCTCCTTTTCGGCATTTTTGGTCCCCTTGGGGTTTGACCTCCATTTCCAAAATTTTCTGTTCAGTGTGAGCTATTTGGGGATGAACTCCCTACCTAGCTTCCATGGTGCAGGTTCCTCTCTCCCTCCCCTTTCCCTTTGCATCCTGCCCCCCCCCCCCCCCCTTTCCTGCTAGGTCTCCAGCACTGTAGCCAGTCCATGTGGTGGAGCTGTTAAGTGGCCACTTAGCTGAGCCCCTTGGAACCACAGGGATCACACTGCTAGTACCTGAGCAGTTAACGCCTTGTGTATGCCCAGGAGTCGATGCTCATCACTTTGGGGCACCAGAACTCCTGGCCATGGCCGCCGTGCCAGATGGCACTTGCTGTGGCTGGGTGGTGCCCACAGGGCGAGCCCCTGATAGGAGTGGGTGGTACTTGCGCGGACACCTTGCGCATGAACCGACAAAAGCTTAACCATCCTGGCCATTCTGTGGCCATCTCTAAGTGTGGTAGCAGACGTGACACTCTTTCTTCTGATCCTTCCCCTCCCTGGCCACCCCCTGGGAGGAGGGTCAAGCTCGTCGGCTTGGGTTGAAACCTTTCCCTCGGTACCTGGTTTTTACCAGGACGGATGGTGGAAGTTTTGTCATGACCAAGCCTTTGTTTTTCATGGAGACGATTGAAGATAAGTATGGCGAAGTGGAATCGATGAGTGAAATGTGGTCCAATGCTTTGCTCATAAAGACATCTTCTGCTGCCCAATCTGACGCTCTGCGTGCATGTGACTGTCTCGGTGACGTCCCAGTTTCTGCCACGCCCACCAATCTTTGAACTCGGTACAGGGCATTATTTTCCACTGGGATCTCCTCCTCCAAACTGACGAGGAGCTCCATGCTAGTCTCGAGCGGCGAGAGGTTCATTTTATCTGCCGTGTGCAGTGAGGCCCTGTAAACAATCGCACCGTTACGGACGTCTTTATCCTGGCCGTCGAGGGGGATGTCCTCCCAGAAAAGGTCAAGGTAATGGTGCGCTGGTGTGATGTAAAACCTTATATTCCACCACCGATGAGATGCTTCAAATGCTTATGGTTTGAGCACACATCTTCCTGCTGCACCACTGATCCCCTCTGCAATGGCTGTGGGCACCTCCTCCATGAGGGGAATGCCTGTGCTCCCCTACCAGTGTGTGTAAATCATCATGGACTGCATTCCTCACACTCACCTGCATGCTCAGTGTTTGTGAAAGAAAGGATTCAAGAGTACAAAACCTTAGATCATCTCACATACACTGAGGCTCATCAAAAGTATGACCGGCTCCATCCCGTGTCTATGACTTCTACTTTTGCTTCAGTTTTGTCCATTCCCCCTCCTACCCACACCTCTTCCCAGCCCCAACCCATTCGCCCCGTGCCTTTAGCCTCCGCCTCACTCTCCCACTCCCCCTCCCCCTCCCTCTCCCTCTCCCCACCAGTACCCATACCCACCCCTTCAGGTGCTGCTCCTCCTCCCCCACCGGAGAAGCGCTCCCCTTCTTTGGCAGCCACCGGGACTGGAGCTGCCTCCCAGTACTCCTCTTTCTGGCACCCTCCTGAAAAAGAGATCTGCTACACCACATTGGCAGCACGATCCGCGGCCAGTGGGCTCCAAGTTTGCCCTGTGTAATTCCGTGCCCGCCTTTGCTGAAGTCTACCCTTCTCTTCCTTACCAAGAGAAGAAGCAGAAATGCAAGAACAAGGGAAAGACCCCTATGGTACCCCCAGAGGTGCAGCCTTCCCCTCCTCCAGTCAATGAACCAACAGAGTCTGGATATTACCCCATCCTTATTGGTGATGGATGGCGACTTGGCGGCGTGACTGACTCCGGTCCATTCGCTTCCCATTTGGACTGTGGCTTGAGAATCCTCCAGTGGAATTGTAATGGATATTTGCATCACCTTCCGGAGTTTCAGCCCCTTCTTTCCTTCTACTCTGCTGCTTGTATTATGCTCCAGGAGACCCATTTTGTCAATTCTTACTCACCCACCCTTCGTGGGTTCCACGCTTTCTGTTGGAACCGAATTGGTCCCTTGAGGGCTTCTGGTGGTGTTTGCGTCTTGGTCCACAAGGACATTGTTAGTAAATAGGTTCCCCTTCATACCACTCTGGAACCCATTGTTGTCAGGGTCCATCTGGCCACTCCAATCACAGTCTGTAATCTCCACCTCCCACCTGACAGGCCACCATCATCCCTTACCCTAGCCACCCTTCTTCAACAACTCCTTCCTGCTACTAGGAGAATTTAATGCCCACAACCCTCTTTGGGATAGTCATATGACTACTACCCTGAGCAGGACAGTTGAAGCTGTTCTGGCAGGGCTTGACCTCTGTTTACTAAACACAGGCACTCCCACACACTTTAGTGTGGCACACAGCCCTTTCTCTGCCATTGACCTCTCCATCTGCAGTCCCGGCCTTCTTCCTTCCATTCAGTGGGGTGTCCACGATGACTTATGTGACAGCGACCATTACCCGATTGTTTTGACCTACCTTCAGTGTCTCTCTGCCCATTTTTATCTGCAACTTCCTTACTTGCCGCTCTTTTCGGGTCCAAGTTGGCTCCTCCTACAGCACTCCCCATCGGCAGGAAAATGAGGTTCCACAGGGTTCCATGCTGAGTGTCCCTCTCTTTCTCATAGCCATTAATGGTCTGGTGACAGCTGTTGGGCCGACAGTGTCCCCGTCTTTGTATGCTGACGGTTTTTGTATCTACATCACCTCCTCCGTAATGGGCACTGCACAACGCCGCCTACAGGGGGCAATCTGCCGGGCACACTCATGGGCTCTCTCCCACGGCTTTCAGTTTTCGGAGGCCAAGCCATGTGTCATGCATTTCTGCCATTGCTGTACAGTCCATACCCACCCGGACCTGTTCCTCGATGGCCAGCCCCTCGAGGTGGTGGACACCTATTGCTTCTTGGGTGTGGTCTTCGATGCCTGGTTGACATGGCTCCCTCATTTTCGGCAGCTGAAGAGGAGATGCAGGTCTCATCTCGTTGTTCTTAGGTGTCTGTGCAATACCACTTGGTGTGCAGACCGCTCTGTTCTCCTGCGATTGTATCAAGCGCTGGTCCAGTCTCGTTTAGACTATGGAAGTCCTGTCTATGGTTCTGCGTCGCCTTCGACATTGCAGATACTAGACCCCATCCACCACTGTGTGGTCTGACTTGTGCCTTCCGGACTAGCCCAGTACTTAGTCTTCTAGTAGAGGTGGGGATTCCACCACTGCGAGTTTTTTGCCAACAGCAGCTGATATCTTATGTGCTCCGCATTCGCTGCACGCCAAAGCACCCTAATTATGGTCTCCTTTATCCAGACATGGAGATCACGCTGCCGCAGCGGCGGCCATGATATGGGCTTACCATGGCTGTCCGCATTCAGTCGCTCTTTTCTGAGCTCCAGCAATTCCCTTTACCGCCTCTTTTTCTCCACTCACGCACGTACCTCTCCGTGGTGCATCTCTCAACTGCAGCTCTGTCTTGATCTCTCAATCAAGTCAAAGGATTCTGTCCCTCTGATGGCTCTTCACCACCACTTCTACTGTCTCCTCAGCTCCTTTCAGGGTTCAGAAGCGATCTATACTGACAGCTCCATGATTGCTGGCCGCACTGGTTTTGCTTACACCTATTCGCGATGCATGGAACGTCATTCCTTGCCAGATGGCTATAGTGTTTTTACTGCAGAATTGGTGCAGTGGACCATATCCGCTGCTCAGGACTATCCTTCAATATCTGTAGTGACTCATTGAGCGGTTTGCACGCTATTGGCCAGTGCTTCCCTCGCCTTTCTCTCTTTGCTCAACGTGGATGCTTGGTGGTTTTCATTTGGACCCCAGGCCATGTTGGGATTCCTGGCAATGAACTTGCTGATCGACTGGCTAAATTAGCTACTACCAGGCCATATCTGGCTGTTGGCATTCCGGAAATAGACCTTCGCTCAGCATTACGTCGTCAGGTTTTGGGCCTTTGGAATGCAGAATGGCACACTCTTTCTTCGCCGAATAAGCTCAGGGTGATTAAGGATCCTACAACTCCGTGGCGGTCCTCCTTATGGGCCTCTCATAAGGCCTCTGTCATCCTATGCCGACTCCACATTGGCCATACTTGGCTGACTCACGGTTGTCTCCTCTGTCGTGAGGATCCCCCCCCCCCCTCTCTGTCATGGTGGATCGATGCTGACTGTGGCTCACATCTTATTGGACTGCCCCAACTTAGCCACCCTGCGACGGACTTTTAGCTTTCCAGACTTACTACCCCTGGTGTTGGCTGACAGTGTCTCAGCAGCGGATATTTTTTTAAGTTTTATTCATGAGGGGGTTATTGCTTTATTTAAGTGAGGGACCTTCCACCTTATCGGTGAGTGAAGGGGATGGCAGGCCCTGTTGCTTCCCCCCTTCGCCCCTACTGGATTGGCTTCAACTGGGCTTTGTGGTTCACCCTGGCCCTCTGCATTCCCAATCCTTTCCTTATGGGGTCTGTTATGTCTTGAGTGTCTCTCTTGTCTCCTGTGCTTCTTCCTTCACGCCCCTGTCGTTAGCCACTTTCCTTCCCTCACCTCTTCTTCCGCCCTTTTCCTTCCTTCCCTGTCAATAGTTTATCATTTTATGGTCATTGTAGTTCCCTCTTCCAGTATGGGATTATATTGGTTTTAGTTAATCCAGTGTCAGAGGGACTGATAACCGTGTAGTTTGGTCCCTTCTCCAACCAACCAACCAGACATGGAAAACCATAAGACTGCGAATTCTACCAATTGTGGCCAAAGAAACTAATCATTACTTCGACCTACTGAAAATTGTCCAACCTGCCTAGAGAGGCAACCTTAATGTGAGGAGTGACATTGGTGGTTTTACGTCAGTTCAAGGAAGCAACTCATTTTCTGGCATTCCGTGAATTTTTGTCCAGGTAGAGCATCCAATAGTACACACATGATCCGTTAAGGCATAAAGTTAGTGCCGGTGTGCCAGTTGGGGACAAAAGAGAAGAGATGGCTGTGATAAGACGTCAGCCAATCACACGCTGATCATCTCCCTTCAGGACGACAATGCGACAGCAGTGGTCCCTATGTGAAGAGGACATATGTGTCGCGCCCAACTGGTGGCAGCCCACTTCGATAGCAGCTTCAGTGTTAGCAACTTCCTTAGCACTCTCTCTGTAGCAAAGACTTGTGTTTGTCTATTCAGAACAAGACTGATTATTTTGTATGTTTCCCTTTGCTTACGACACATCTATCAAAGTTGAGTATTATAAATTGCCTTGTTAAAATAAAACTCATTAATATGAGTTATTTGATTTTTTGTCTAGGGAACTGAGTATGCAGGATTTGTAGACCCAACATGATCTGTACACAATAAAACCTCTGAAAGTAGTCGTCAAGGGACTGCTGCCAAACATGGACCCTAGTTAACTCGTGACATTTTGCTTGACCTTCAGCTTCCAGTCTCAGAGATTGCTATAATGTCAGAGCTTGATGGAATCACTAAGGGAAAGTTTACATCAAGTCGTTATCATCATCATAATCGTCTTCTTCTTCTTAGGGCTTCAACCATCAGGTTGGTTAGCAGTAGTTCACCATACTTTTCTGTCTTTGCACTTCCTCTTGAGAGTTGTATAGGTGGTGCTGCTGGTATCCTCCATGATCAGATCAGATTGACATATACTTCCAGTCTTCCATTGTATTTTTCCTTTCTAATGTCCCTTCAATGATACTTTCAAATATATGATCAAGTGTCTCCATATGGGCAACCCATGTGTTCATTCTGTGTTTGATTACCTTCATGAGACAAGGCTTTTGTTCCTCTACTCTGTGGAGCACCTTTTTGTTTGATATCTTGTCTACCCAGGAAATCTTGAGCATTTTGTGGTGGTACTGCACCTCGAAGGCTGTTATTTTATATTTATCTGCTTCTTAGAGTGTCCGTGTTTCACTTCCGAATAGCAGCACACTCCAAACAAATGTCTTTATAAGGTTGTTTCTGAGATGCTTGTCTATGCTGCTGGATGTGGAAAGGTTTCTTCTCTTGTTAAAAGCAGATTTTGCCTAGTGGATTCAGCTTGCAATCTCCTTCCTTGACCCTCTGTCTGATGTAATTTTATTTTCTAGGTAGGGAAAGGAACTGACAGTCTCCAGTTGCTCATTGTTAAGTGGACATTGAGCAACAGTGTTTTGTCTGCTCACCACTAAGATTTTTGTTTTACCTTTATTAATTTTCCTAGTATAGGAGAGCCAAAGGTTGTCCCCATCAGGGCCAGCATTGCTTCTAATTGTTCTGCATTTTCACACTGCATTATGATCAACCAGTCTCAGTATGTCTGTTTTCTTTCCATGAATTTCAAATCTTCTTATAGCTCGTAGTTTCTTCCCAGCTTCATCTATTGTCCTCTTAATGTATCCTTTGAATAAGACAGGAGAGTAAGCAGTGCTGTTGTACACCCTGGTTAATAGTAGCTTCCTCGTACAGTCTCTGCATTACTCTTCAGCCCTTATACTTTATGCCAATCTCTCTTAGCATCTTAAAAAAGCTGTCACCAGTCTACCATGTCAAATGCTTTTTGTAAGTCGATGAAGGAAATATGTGTGTCTTGACCCCCTCTTTAGTCTTTTCTCAAGATATAATCATAAGCTGAGTATTGCTCCTCATGTGCCTACAGCTCTTGTAAAGTCAGACTGGTCGTCCATGATCATTGCATCTGTCCTGCCTACTATCTAGATCTACGAGGCATGTGTTACCATACTGAGAGACCTATAATTCTAATGGTACTGTGATATATTTTTTTAAGTCTGCTAGGAGCTCCCCAGTTTCATACATAACTTGTATGAGATGGAACACTTCTTCATGTAGCTGTTTTCCAGCAGTGTTGGTGTGTTCTGCAGGTATATCATCAACTCCAGTGGCTTTCCGATATTTTAGCTGCTCAATTGTAAGGTTCAACTCAACGCGCAAGATACAGTCTCCCTCTTTTTCCGGATCAGTGCCCTTGGCATATCATTTCCACCTTTCTACTGTGTCTTTCTGTTCATGTAAAACTATTCAATCTTCATTTTGGACTGCACTGCATTTTATATATCTGTTCCAAAGAAATTTTTAGTTAATTTATTGACAATTCCAGCTTTCCTACCTTGATCATTTCCTTCACCTCTTTGCACTGGTCCTCAAAGATTTGTTGTTTAGCCTTTATTGGCTCTCGGTTGATTTCATTCTTTCAATGCTTTATATTGCCTGTATCCTTCGTTAGTATCTTAAATTTATTTTTGTTATTATGCTTTCATTTATCCCTTTTTTTTATGCTTTGCCTTCTTTCTTCCATCTGCTTCATTTGCTGTTTGTAGGATGTCGCTTTTCAAGGACTCCCATTCTTCTTCAACATGCCTGCTGCTGTTCATAACTGTACCCATTTTAGTTTGTTCCTTGTATGTCGACCTATTCATATCATTCTTTAGTCTATTCAGATCCCATTTCTCACAAGTTCTTCTCTTAACTTTTCTTAAATATCAGATCACATTCTTTTATCTCTGTGTTGTGGTCGCTATCAATTTCTTTGCTTGGGTAGCTTCCTCAGTCTCTTATTTGATTTCAAAACCTTTGTCCATCTAGAATAAAGTTGATCTGATATCTTTTCTTATCTCCAGGAGCTTTCCATGTATACCTTCTGTGGATGCTGTTGAAACCACATGTTACATATTACTAGTTGATGTTATGCACAGAATTATCCTGATTCTTCCTCAGTCAGAAAGGTTCAACTATAGCTCCATCTCATTCATCTCCCATAGATGCATTCCAGTCCTCCATTGTGATAAGGTTGTTTTGTTGTTTGACCATGTTTACACTAGCTTTTATCTCACTGTACACTGTTTCCAGTACATCATCATCATAGGTTGATGTTGGCATGTACACTTGGATTATCGCTGCCTTGTTCTGTTTTGTGTCCAATTGTACAGGTAATATTGTTCTGTGTATTCGTTGGTAACCATCTACTCTATACCTGAGCTTCTTGCAAGGAACCACTTGTACCCCTTCTTCTCCTGGGACTCCTCTGTGCAGCCCATTTGTATAACTCTTTAGTCGCCACTCTGAAACGCCAAAAGGGGCTCACCACTCTTTGGCAGGTTCGTGCTTGGCTGCCTCGGGGCCCCACCCTTTGCAGCATCTTTTCTCTTCCATGTTGCATGTCTATCCTCTCACTGTTCTTTTTCCCCTTCTTTGGGGAACATATCGGGACTGTTTTTGAAAATGTATTCTACATTTTTGGTAGACAATATCAGAATACTCTCCACTGTTTTTTGTTCATTTTTCTTTCTTTGTTCACCTTCTCCTATCCTTCCTCTGCTTTGGCACTTGGGATTCCTCTTTTTTCTTCTTCCTCCCTGTGCGCTCCTGAAGGCCAACCCATGTGTCTGATGTGTAACAGGTGACTGGGTAACGCATAATTCCCAGCCTCGGGTCAACAGGTAGGGTTTGCATGTACTGCCTGGTACAGGCCAGGCCCAGGGAGGGGTGCTTGCCTGAGCTACTACCTTTCCAAATAGGCGATTGGTCCCTCTTTCAGGTGTTGGGGAGGTGTGACCTGAGGTGTGAACAATCACCTAAGATGGGTGCACCCCCTTCTGATTGTCCGCCTCCTCCTCCCCGCTGCATCAACTGCAGTAATGACCATGCCGCCTCCTCCCACAATTGTCCCATGTATCTCGATGAGCGGACTGTCCAGGAGATCCGGGTGAAGGAAAAAAAAAATACCTTATCTGTCGCTCACAAGCTGTTGGCTAGTCGGAAACCCTATGTCCTACCATCTGGCATCTACGGTACTCTTCTTGCTACATCTCGCTCCATGAAGGACATGGCCAAGCAGACATGCAACCTCAGATTTAGCACCACAGTTGTGAAATTGCCCAGAGTCATGGTACCATCTCTGTCTCCTCCTCCAACTGGGCAACATGCCACCAAAATTTCACCTCATGGGGCAAAGTCACCAGTTACACAACTGGCAGGCTGGAAAGGACAAAAGGAATACTCCCATGAAGACTTCCTATGTCCCTCCAGCCAATCAACATCTGAGTCTTCCTCTGCCAGCAGGAAAGGCTCCAAAATGTTAAACGTAGGCAAATGATCTTCTCTTTTGCCAACTCAAAGTCCTCTTCCAGCCGACCCCCACGTCGCCGGTGCGCACAAACAACCATTTTTCTGCCCTGGACTCTGCAGGCCAATGGAAGGAGAATGCTGACGCTTCTGCAGACATCATGGAACAGGATCCTCCTGCCTGTGAGCACTGTAGCAGTGAGTCTTTGAAGGCTGGCATTCAGAATCTGAGGTGACACCCCTTCATTTTTTTCCTTGTCAAGACACTCCTCCAGTGGAACATTTGCGGTCTTTGATCCAGCAAAGAGGATTTACAGCTGCTCTTAGAATTGCAGCATCCACTTGTTTTCTGCCTTCAGGAAACAAAATTGTGATTGTGTCCACAGAACCGCTTTGAGCTCTTGCATTTCTTCCCCCAGACCGTTTTGACCTGCCCCCCCCCCCCCCCCCCCCCCTCTCCCCCCGGGGTGGGACTCCATCTCGTGGGTGAATCGTGCTGCTCATACGAGATGATGTTCAAAGTCAACCCATCTCCCTGACTACCTGCTTTCAGGCTGTTGCCATTCACTTTTTCCTTCCTCACTTGACCTTTTCTCTTTGTACCATTTACATCCCTCTGTTATTCAATGTCACCAGGGCAGACTTCCTCCAGTTTATTGGGCAACTACCTCACCCCCTTTATGCTGCTTGGTAATGTATGCCATTCCCTTTGGAGTTCTCCCAGAACCTGTCGTGAGAGTTGCCCTCTTGGCTGGCCTTCTCAATCAATTTAACCTCTTCTGCCTTAACACAGGAGCACCCACGTTCCTTTCAGACCCCACACACACCTATTCACATTTGGACCTATCCTTCTGTACTGGCCAGCTTGCCCATCATCTCGAGTTGTCCGTTCTCTCTGACACATATTCGAGCAACCATTTCCAATGTGCTATCCGTTTACTTTCTCTTACCCCACTTATGTGCACACCCAAGTGGCAGTTTACTAAGGCAGACTGGAGGCTTTACTCCTCCCTAGTGACCTTTGACGAATATCATTTCCCCATTTGTGATGACTAGGTAGAATATCTTACAAACGTTATCCTTACTGCTGCAGAACGCTACATTTCTTGCACTTCCTCTTTACCACATTGTGTCCCGGTTCCTTGGTGGACTTGAGGAGTGCTTTATTTATTTTATTTATTTATTTATTTATTGTTCCGTGGGACCAAATTAAGGAGAAGTCTCCATGGTCATGGAACGAGTCAATACATGAAATTATAACACGATATTAGAAACAGATAAAATGAAATATAAAAAAACATATTCAGGTGACAAGTCGTAAATTTAAATAAAGAAAATCAACAATGTAACACCGGAATTTACTTAAGTTTTTTAGCTCTTCCAGGAGCTCCTCGACAGAATAGAAGGAGTGAGCCATGAGGAAACTCTTCAGTTTAGACTTAAAAGTGTTTGGGGTACTGCTAAGATTTTTGAGTTCTTGTGGTAGCTTATTGAAAATGGATGCAGCAGAATACTGCACTCCTTTCTGCACAAGAGTCAAGGAAGTGCATTCCACGTGCAGATTGGATTTCTGCCTAGTATTAACTGAGTGAAAGCTGCTAACTCTTGGGAATAGGCTAATATTGCTAACAACAAACGACATTAAAGAAAATATATACTGTGAGGGAAATGTCAGAATTCCCAGACTATTGAATAGGGGTCGACAAGAGGTTCTCGAACTTACACCACATATAGCTCGAACAGCCCGTTTTTGAGCCAAAAATACCCTTTTTGAATCAGAAGAATTACCCCAAAAATAATACCATACGACATAAGCGTATGGAAATATGCAAAGTAGACTACTTTTCGTGTTGAAGTGTCACTTATTTCAGATACTGTTCTAATGGTAAATAAAGCAGCATTTAGTTTCTGAACAAGATCCTGAACATGGGCTTTCCACAACAGCTTACTATCTATCTGAACTCCTAGGAACTTGAACTGTTCGTCTCGCTTATAATATGCCCATTCTGTCTGATCAAAATATCGGTTCTTGTTTAATTGTGTGTTAGAAACTGTAGAAACTGAGTCTTACTGTTATTTAGCATCAAATTATTTTTCACAAGCCACGAACTTATTTCATGAACTATGTTATTTGATACTGTTTCAATATTACACATAAGATCCTTCACTATCAAGCTGGTGTCATCAGCAAACAGAAATATTTTTGAATCACCTGTAATACTAGAAGGCATATCATTTATATAAATAAGAAACAGCAGTGGCCCCAGCACCGACCCTTGGGGAACGCCCCACTTAACAGTGCCACATTGGGACTGCAATGCAATTCGCGTGTGGAGATGTGCTCTCTGCATTTTTAACTGTCATTCTATGATGGCAAACTGCATTCATTATAAACAGTTATGTGCACAGTGTCGTCTTGTTCTTCAGGATAGGAAAAAAGCTAGCTGGATGCATTCACTAGTTCTTTTAACAGTTCCCCTCCCTCTTCCGTCAAGTGGGCCAACCTCCGACGACTCTCTAGGACAAAGATCCATTCCCCAATTTCCAGCCTGACCGTAGCAGACGATGTCATTGTGCACCCTAATGTCATTTCCAACGCTGTGGGCCGGCATTTTGCAGACATTTCGAGCTCCTCCCACTATCATTAAGGCTTCTCAGAATCATGAGTGCTACAATGCCACCTTTAATATGAGGGGGCTAGATAATGCTCTCACTTCATACTGATCCTCCACCTCAGAGCCAGCTGATGTTCGAATTCAGATGTTACAGTACCTTTCTCTTGCGGGCTAGCACTTTCTGCTTCATACGTACAGCCGCATCTTGGCAGAGGGTACATTACCCAGATGCTGGCGTGAAGTCACTGTCATATCCATACCTAAGCCTGGTAAGGACAAACGCCTTCCTTCTAGCTACTGCCCCATTTCTCTCACCAGCTGTGTTTGCAATGTGATGGAACATATTATTCATTCCCGGCTGGTATGGTAGCTCGAGTCTCACAATTTACTGATCACTGCACAGTGTGGATTTCGAGCCATTCTGCTGTTTACAATATTGTCACTTTGTCCGCCCATGTCATGAATGGTTTTCTGCAGAAATCTCAGACTAGCCATGTTTTTCTATTTGGAGAAAGCCTACTGCATCTAGTGGAGGATTCGTATCCTCTGTACTCTCTACATGTGGGGGCTTCTGTGGCCACCTGCCCCGTTTCCTTCAGGAATATTTAAATGATTGAGTTTTCAAGGTATGTGTAGGTTCTGCCTTGTAATACACCTTTATCCAAGAAAACGGTGTGCCTCAGGGTTTCATCCTAAGTGTCATCCTCTTTGCTGTTGCCATTAACCCAATAATGGCCTGTCTCACCCCTTGGATCTCCGGCTCCCTTTTCGTTGATTTTGCCATCTATTGCAGTTCTCCATGGACCTGTCTCATTGAGCGGCATCTTCAACAACGTTTCGGTCATTTTTATTCATGGAGCATTGAAATTGGCTTTCATTTTTCACTGACAAAACTGTTTGTATGAATTTCTGCTGGCACTATTGGTTTCTTCCACTGTCGTCTACATCTTGGGCCTGTTGTGCTTCCGTTCGTTGAAACTAAAAAATTTGGGGGATCGTGCTTGATAGGAAACTTTCTTGGTCCTCTCATGTGTCTTACCTGGCAGCCCACTGTGTGCAGTCCCTCAATGCCCTATATGTCCTGAGTGGTACTTTCTGGGGAGCAGATCAATTCGCCCTCCTCTGTTTGTGCTGGTCCCTTGTCCATTCAAAATTAGCCTATGGCTGTTTTGTTTATACTTCTGCATGTCCATCCTTCTTATGCTGTCTCAGTACTTTCCACCATTGTGGAATCCGTTTGGCCACTGGCACCTTTTACACTAGCCCACTTGGGAGTTTGTATGCAGAAACTGCTGAACTACTGCTGTCCTTCTACTGTGGTTTTCCCCTCAGCAGATATGCATGCCATTTGTCTGCCATGCATGGCCACGCATCATATCTACATGTACATCTACATACATACTCCGCAATCCACCATACGGTGCATGGCGGAGGGTACCTCGTACCACAACTAGCATCTTCTCTCCCTGTTCCACTCCCAAACAGAACGATGGAAAAATGACTGCCTATATGCCTCTGTACGAGCCCTAATCTCTCTTCTCTTATCTTATCTTTGTGGTCTTTCCCCGAAATATAAGTTGGCGGCAGTAAAATTGTACTGCAGTCAGCCTCAAATGCTGGTTCTCTAAATTTCCTCAGTAGCGATTCACGGAAAAACGCCTCCATTCCTCCAGAGACTCCACCCGAGTTCCTGAAGCAATTCCGTAACACTAGCGTGATGATCAAACCTACCAGTGACAAATCTAGCAACCCACCTCTGAATTGCTTCTATGTCTTCCCTCAATCCGACCTGATAGGGATCCCAAACGCTTGAGCAGTACTAAAGAGTAGGTCGTATTAGTGTTTTATAAGCAGCCTCCTTTACAGATGAACCACATCTTCCCAAAATTCTACCAATGAACCGAAGATGACTATCCACCTTCCCCACAACTGCCATTATGTGTGTGTCCCACTTCATATCGCTCTGCAATGTTACGCCCAAATATTTAATCGACGTGACTGTGTCAAGCGCTACACTACTAATGGAGTATTCAAACATTATGGGATTCTTTTCCTATTCATCTGCATTAATTTACATTTATTTATACTCAGAGTTAGCTGCCATTTTTTACACCAATCACAAATCCTGTTCAAGTCATCTTTGTATCCTCCTACAGTCACTCAATGCAACACCTTCCCGTACACCACAGCATCATCAGCAAACAGCCGCACTTTGCTATCCACCCTATCCAAAAGATCATTTATGTAGATAGAAAACAACAGCGGACCTACCATACTTCCCTGGGGCACTCCAGATGATACCCTCACCTCCGATGAACACTCACTATCGAGGACAACGTACTGGGTTTTATTACTTAAGAAGTCTTCGAGCCACTCACATATTCAGGAACCAATCCCATATGCTCGTACCTTAGTTAGGAGTCTGCAGTGGGGCACCGAGTCAAATGCTTTCTGGAAGTCAAGGAATATGGCATCCATCTGATACCCTTCATCCTTGGTTCCCAAGATATCATGTGAAAAAAGGGCGAGTTGCATTTTGCAGGAGCGATGCTTTCTAAAGCCGTGCTGATGCGTGGACAGCAACTTCTCTGTCTCAAGGAAATTCATGATATTTGAACTGAGAATTTGTTCGAGAATCCTGCAACAAACCGATGTTAAGGATATTGGTCTGTAATTTTGAGTATCTGTCCTTCTACCCTTCTTATATACAGGCGTCACCTGCGCTTTTTTCCAGGCGCTCGGGACTTTACGTTGGGCAAGAGATTCACGATAAATGCAAGCTAAGTATGGAGAGCGTCCATCTTCTCTGTTACCTCTTGGAGTTTGCTTTCGCTCTTGCTGTGGCAGCTTAACTTCACATTACATGCAACTTCCCATGTGGGTGTAAACCCTTCACCACCCGGCTTCGTGCAGCGACCTGTTTTAACCTTGGCCTTCATTCACTTCCTAAGGCCACTACTCTAGCCCCACTTTATTGCCTTCAGTTTCATGACCTTCTTACGGAACTTGGCGATGGTACTTTTGTGTACGCTGATGGCTCTTGGACTGACCGTGGTGTTCGGTATTCCTTTGTCATTGGCACCGACGTTTTTCGGTATTGGCTTCCTGAACACTGCTCATTATTAACGGCAGAGTTCTTTGCCCTGTATCAGGCCATGCATGCAGTACATCCAGCAACACAGGCTTTTCAATTGCGTCACCTGCTCTGACTCTCTCAGTGCCCTTCAATGCCTCTGTGTGCTATACATGGTCCATCCTTTAGTGCAACGGGTCCAGAAAAGCTGTGCCTTGCTCACACTTGATGGAGCCACTGTGATGTTTAGGTGGGTTCCCGGTCACACCGGTCTGACAGGAAACGAGGCTGCTGACACTGCTGCCAAGGCTGCAGTCCTAGTATCACAGCCCGCTAGCTCCTACATTACCTCCGATGACCTCTTTGTTGCTGTCTGTCAGCAGGTAGCTTCACTTTGGCATCACCACTGATCCTCCCTTCATGGGAACAAGCTCCAGGTTATTAAGCCTCTCCCGTGCAAACTTCTGCAGTCCCCTCCCAGAGATGAAGTATGCTTCATATTCATTTCTCAAGTGAAACAAAATTGTTGTTTCTTGCGATATCCTGCAGGTTTTTAACGTGGTGTTGCTTTTGCCTTCCACATCCTATGCCATTGCCTCATGAAGAGTTCTTCCATCTACCCCAGGGATTACTCCTTCCAAGGGCTAGAGGTTGCCCTAGACCTGAACCATCTCATCTGCCCACCAAAGTGGCTACTTTGTTGAGTGGAATTTTTTGTCCTGTGCTTATTAGCCATTTGTCACAAATGCTGCCCCCTCTCAGCCATGGAGAAATGAGCACCAGAATTTTCCTTTCAACAAGTCTAGGATCGAGATGGCATTTCCTAGTCTCTCCAGTACTTTTCACCTCATTTCCAGGTAATTCTGGACAATACAGAGAATGAAAACGGATTTACTATTTCCAAATATTTCATTTGAGTCATAGTGGAAATGTCCAGAAGTCCGAAAAGACCTACTTGGTGTCATAATTGCCTATGCTTTGGACTTGGCTCCAGAAACTGCTCGCTCCTTCCAAATTGTATCAAACATGGTGGTCAACATGAGAATGCTGATTGTACAAAGCCACCTGATCAAAAATCCAAATTTTATTACTGCAAGGGGGACTATACCAGCAGCTACAAAAAATGCTCTGTATAATTGGATACCATCAAAACACTCTAGAAAAATAAGAATACAAAAACTCTTGCATGGCAATGAATGGAGGAAGTGACAAATCAAAAATCAGCCCATTGATTCTACAAATTTCCATGCTCTTTCAACAAGGATTACACCGCTACCTAACTTTGCTCCAACATCAGATCTGTTACTCTCAAGTCACCCACATCATCAGGAAATGCCTCAGGTCATGGATCTGCCATTAAAGAATTACTAAATTTTCTTAGTCAGTTTACCCTCACAAAAATCATTCACACCATCAATGATGCTGCAACTTAAATGTGACAGGCACCTTATGCATTTTCCAAAGTTACAGCTCTATTTTCTGCCACAGTTAACCTTCTCAATGACAAATAGATCCTTTATCATGATAAACCGGAGTGCCAATGCCATTATTAGTCATAGGAATCTCTTTGAGGAATTCCTCGATGTGAATGAGATTGATGTTGCCTCAGTATTCAAAACCCATCACCTCTCTGATCAGAACATTTAAAGTCAGAAATTATGCCATTTACAGGAATGCCAGACCTAACTTCTCTTGCAGAGTTACAGCCATTCTTATCAAAGACAAATTAGTCCATAGACACATCACCCCCCCCCCCCCCCTCCCAACAGCTCAATAGTGTGGAGTCCACCAGAATAGGAATGTGCAAGAACAACAGAACTTTTAACCTAGTGGCAACTTAAAACCGATCAACTTGTCCCAGGAATTTGCCACATGATCTTCAACTCCTCCTAAAATTGACCCACAATGTGTGCTGATTGAAAATTTCCATAACTTTAAGCATAGGTTGTGGAATCGTAGAGCTATGAACACCAACAGATAAATACTTTGCAGTTCCCTCTACACCAGTCCACATATGACAATTTTATTTCTAGATTGGCCACCCACTATCACTACAACCCCAGATGCTGCCCTGACATACTAGACATTTTCTTATCCAAAAACCTAACTTGGAAAATGTCAACCAATATGGTAAATGATTGTAATCCAGTGCGTCTGAAAATTGGAGACATTGCTTGCTTATGAGATACCAAGACAGTAAGAGACAAACACCCCAACTGGATCCATCTTAATCAGTACTCCACCTTTTCCACTACTGTGAAAAGAAGGGAAGAATGAAAGAAAATTCTGCAATAGAAGATTTTACCAACATCACACATGACGGTGACAAGAAGGCCACAACAATGGTAACTCATATCATGGGTGGGAAATCACTTCCCCTACACGTACAAGAACTTAAACTGGAAAAACGCCTCCATGGACACAGGTAGCAAGCCCCCAGAGATCCCTCTGAGTGCAGTATGACAGACAGATTGACCAGGTGAATCAAATGAGAACTCCACTTTTCACAGTGTTGCTTGTTAACATGTACTCCAGAAATCAGAACAAAATCAGGAGAACTTTTGGAAAATAATCAAATTCAGAGAAATGATCTATTCCTCTATCTGGCCTCCACATGGCAAGAATGGAATTGTGTAAAACTCCCTGGACTGCGCTGAAGCTTTGGCTGACTTATTAGAGAGAGAATTCAGGACTCCTGAGCCTGTTGATCAGAAAAGTGATGAACATGAGGAACAAATTTTCAGGAGAGCTGCCCGCATTCTGTATACTCCGACTAAGGATTTTTCTGTCATATAAACTCATTGGCTGCATAGCAGAATATCAAGAATCTCAACCCTAAAAAGCTGCGAGTCCTGACAGCAAATGCTGATAGCCATCAACTTCTTCACGTTGATTTACAATGCCTGCTTCGACCAGAACTACTTTGCTAAATTTTATAATCAGGCTTGTATAATAACTCTTTTGGAACCAAATAAGAACCTTTTATTTCCACAAAATTACCATCCAGTTTCTCTGTATAGTTTCATGGGCAAAATACTGGAGCGGATAATCTGAGATGACCTGAGGAAATTCCTCAAAGAGAACTTCATCATTACTTCAGAGCAGTTTGAGTTCAGAGATGAAAATAGCATGGTAAATAAAGTTAAAGGTTAACCAAACAAGTCTACTGCTCACATCATCTGCCATAACATGGGAGCAGTATTTTTATATATTTGAAAAGCCATTGACTGTATGTGGCACAAAGATTTCATGGATAAGCTTCATGAATATCATTGCCCAAGTCTCTTAATACAGATAATGGCATTATTGCTCAAGAACAGAACCTTCCTTGTACATGTCTCGGGAGCCAATAACGATATAACATCTATACAAGCTGGAGTTCCACAAGGTTTAGTTTTGAGCCCATTCTCCGTTCTGTATTTACAAATGATATCCCAAACCAACCTGAATGTCGTTTCTTATTATTAGCAGATGACATTGCTCCTATAAAGTAGTAGTTCCAATCTGCAGTGGAACTAGTGCAACACTGAGCGAACAGCTGGAAGACAGCAACTGATGCAGACAAGACACACACAATTTTATTTACTTCTAACAGAATCCTAGGAGATCTACATATCAGATTCAGTGATACATCCCATACCTGCAAGAACAACGTTAAATACCTCAGCATCAAACTGGATGAAATGCTGACATTTAGAGATCATGTCACTGACATTTGCAGTAAGGCATCTGCCTTGATCTTTTTATGTCATCCCCTAATAAAGGGCAGTAGACTAACCATCACAACAAAAATAAGAATCATCAATACAATAGTCCTACCAGCAATTACATTTGGCTCCAAGATGAGGTTGACAGATGCTGGCACTAATGTCACCAAGGTCCAGCGAATTCAAAACACATTTATCTGAATTGCAATGGATGCTATCTGTTACCAAGCAACACCCACAAAATCCCTCAGATCATCCAGACTAAGTCACAAAAGTTTCTCAATGCAATACCAACATGGCTGCATGTTTTCAACCGAAACATACGAACCAATCTGCTTTACCCAGAACAAAATTTCCTAAAATGACAACAACCGGAATCTATCACATTCCATAATTGACCCAATCAACTACTCAACAAGAACACTCATGACCCAGTCATTTTGTAATTGCAATTATTGGGTAGAAGACCTGCATCTAAATAGAGTGATCCTTTGAGACAAACAGGGGCCGCACTCATCAGACAAACGGTTTGGTTTGGTACTGTGAGTAAAAGAAACAACTTTGCTTCCTAACAAACATGCAGTGCACATTGTAGACATTTGCACTGTTGTGCAGTTGTGTTTAATGCAGTTCAGATACAAAGATAAATGGGGGTAAGAAATCAATGAAATGCAATTACTCTGTAATGAGCCACCAGAGACCACAGATCTCTTATATCAAAATATTGAAGAAATATCTCTGAACAACTTCTGAAATTTTGCTGATAAGAAGTCAGCTTCACTCTGTATACCAGAGGACTTTACTCTGCTGCTTGCTTGATTGCTTCTCAAACTCTGAAATGGATGACGTCAGGTGTAGACAGGCATTGGTAAAAAGTCAGGAAGCAGTACTGGTATTTGTGTTAGATTTGCTCTGAGATTGCTGCAGAATTAGCCCCTTGTTTAGTTTACATTTTTATGTTACTGCACATGCCGTGACTAGTCCCTACTGACTGGAAAGGTGCAAAAGTTACTTATCTCATCGACATCAGTCTGTTGTGAGATCCGAAATGTACTCTCAGCCCATGTAGAATGTTGATCCTAGTGAGAAAACAGCTGTCTTCAAAAGTGGACATGGCTTTAGGAACCACAGGAGTCACACCTAATCTCACACAATACCTCACAAGTTGTGGCCACTAGTTAACAGGCAAGATTCCACATTCTTGGATTTGTGAAAATTATTTGACACTTTACCACACTGTTAAAGTGGATCTGTTATCTGTGAAACTATATGATTTCTGTGATACTGAAGTGTACCTTCGTCTTTGATGGAGAGTGTTTTTCAGAAACAAAGGAAATACCAGGAACACTCCAAAGAAGTATGGTAGGGTCTCTCTTGTTCCCTGTATATATTAATGACTTGCCATGCAGTGTGGGAATCACATTCAGCCAGTTTGCTGTTGATACAGTTGTTTACACGAAGATATCATTGCTGTGCTAACAAACAGAAATTCATGCTAACTTCGACACACTTTGAACTTAGTGCTGTGGCTGATATGTTTCCATAAATGTAGATAAGTGGAAGATAATGCGCATAAAGAATAGAAAAGATCAAATTGCTTTAATGTACAGACCTAAGTCTGCTACTGGTTTTGGTCACAATGGTTAAAAGACAAAGGATAACTATGTAGTGACAGTAATTGGGATGGAGTAAAATAAGTCTATTGTACAGTAGGTGAATCCTCATATTTTGTTTGAGAATTATGGAAATGTGTCTTGTGGGACTTATAATTGATTGTTGATGAAATATTTTACATCTTTGCTAGGTCAGTTTAAAGGGGGTTCTAAGAGGTCAGATACAAGCTGTCAAATTTCTATCCAGTCAACCCAGTCAGTTTTTATGCAGTAGCTTCGAGACCATGGTGGTCTTTGGGAGGAATATGAAACTGTTTTCACAACATGCTGCTGAATTTGGAGATCCACTGTTTGAAACAGACTGTAAAACAATTAAAATTCTTACTTCAACATACCTTGGACAAGAACTTTAAGAAAAAGATGAGAGAGATTAGGTCACAGAGAAAGTTTTTTCCCCATACGTTGTCATTCATGGGATGTAACAAATAATGGTATAAGGTACCCTTTACTATGCATCCTGCTCTGGTTTGCAGTGTTTATATTTAGAGATAAACAGATGGGGCATACTACCTCAGGGGAACACAGTGACTATATATGGAATGATCATGTGGCATTGTTGGCCGAGAGGCCACTTTTGGGGAAGTTCGGCCGCAGGGTTGCAAGTCTTATTTTTTTTTTAAACTATTAAGTTATTTTTTTAAATAATTAATCCTGTTTTTTTTCCACTGAACATTTATTATAATATCAAATTAATTAAAAGCATGATGTCACATTGTCGTCCTGGATGGAAATCCTGTCAGCGTGTGATTGGCTGATTTCTTCTCACAGCCTTCTCTTCTCTATCCGTCCTGACTGGTGTGCCAGCGCTTGACTTTATACTGTAATAGTTACAGAAGGTATAAGGTTTAGAGCAGTGAAACCAAGTCTGCTATCACTATTTGTACCTCTAGTTTTCATTTCAGTAGAAACAACAGACACGTCCCATCTAAAAAAACGTAACTTCATGTTGAAAGTGAAGTTTGTTTACTTGTATAGATTGTGCAATCCGCTCATTCAGTGAGCCCTGACATTGGTGCATCCCTGGCCAGTTGCATTTTTCACATTTTATTTCATTTAATAATATACAGTATGATGTGGCAAAGTTAGGTGGGACACCCTGTAGATATAAAATATAAAGGGGATTCCATGTTTTTTGTTCAAAAGATTAAATCTCCAAAAATTGTTCACCAGGTCCTTTGAAATTTTGACAAAATGTCGTATTTGAATAAATGGATACCTACTGGAGTGCCATCGTGTCAATATTTCAAAACACTCAGTGAAGCACTTTCACAGACATAAGATTTTGAACAAATGAACCCACCACAACTTTGTTGTAGTTTGGGGAGTTACTATGTAATGTATTCAAATCATTTGATGATGACTCAGTAAGATGCTGAAACCAGTTATGATGCAGTTTGTGTGAATTGAGGCTGAAAATACAATATAAAATTTCATTTGAATTTAGAAAATCAGTATATCAGGTGGCCTGAAAAAAAATTCTGCTGGTTCCTCTGCATTTGCTCTGTACTGGTCATAAGGACAGAGAGGTCATGGTGCATATTGAAGCACGCAGACATTTCATTTTTCATTTGCTTCCTGTATAAAAGATACTGTAAAGGGGGAATGGTACCAGGTACCAAGCAGCACCCTCTGTAAGGTGACCTGCTCGAGATGTTGGATAAATACAGCCTTAGTCTGTCAGTATTTGGTGAAGGCTGTTCAAAAATCACATCTGTGGTTCCTGTTTCAGTGAGGAGGCTCTAAATCACTGAAGTATGTACAGTTTGTGATATACATGTTGCTGCAGATACTGGAAGACATCCCACTGTTATAACACATACATGTGGTACCAAAATGACAGATGTCCTGCCCATTTGACATAAATAATTACAGACATTCATAATGAAACTTTTGGATATTGTTGAATCGGGCATTCAGGAAACATGAAAAGTACCTGCATGCTCATCAGATTTAGCACCTCTCAACTTTTATCTGGGAGGAAAATGAAAACAAGAAGTCTGCAAGGAAACTGACAATTTCCGAAGCCTGTATAACATGGATCTTTGCTGCAATAATAACAAATTAAATTTGTCTTGCAGTATTGTACATTCAGAATTAGTTTATAGTGTATGTCAGTGCTCCAGGTCAACATTTTGAGCACTTGCTTTGACAGTAAAAGTAATAAACACACAAACTGTTCCTGAGTTATGTTTTTGGTTACATTCAGTACAGTAGGGACAGACATTTGTGAAACTACCTCTCCATACAGCAGTATAGTGGTTTATGACACTGTTATCTTGCTACTATTTCATCACGTTCCTCGTGTCCTCTTCAAAAGCTATTTCCAATGCCACTGTGTACACAACTGTTGCTTGCAGTCCCCTGGTTCCTGCACCCGTACATTTAGTTTTAGAGCATATAACGTGGGAGCACCCATAGTTTCCACTCAAATTCTAAAGCAAGACCCAATTTGTTGTATATAAAAATTATGTTTGTTGAGGCAGTACGCAATGCTCTACAGCGTAGCCAGCTACCAAATTGCTACACAGTGTATTCACCTTCTTGCTATCTGCTCTGGTGCATATATCTTCTCATCTCTGCATCTCAAAACTATCTGCCTGCCCGGAATGAAAGGACACTGTGCTCCAGGTAGAAGCACAGGTCACAACATCATTGAGAGAGAGCAAATAGCACTGGACCTGTTGACGTGACCAATTGAAGAAAGGTAAGCCTCAATGCCACTGTGATAGAGTCAGCTTAACATTCTCTCTCTCTTTAACTGAGGCTTCTCATTTTATCAGTTAATCATAAATATAATGTTAACAGCACAACAAATTAATGTTAAAAATGGGGCAACTTGCAGGCAGCCAGTACAAGGAATCTAAAGCAAACAGCTTGTGCACCAAACAACAGGATTGGCATAACATGACCAAATCTACAAAATTTTTACAGAAGTATGGGCAGGATATAACCAAACTTCAGTATAGAAATAACAGCAGAATCAGACACTGCAAGTATATAGTTACATAAAACAAAATAGGCTGCTGGAATCAGATGCTTCAGTGTAAGTGCTGATAAGTGGGACTCCCGTGGCAAGCTCTGCCAGCTAATCAGTCACCCCTGCGGGTCCAGGGGTTAGAATAGGCCCGAGGTATTTCTGGCTGTCGTAAGAGGTGACTAAAAGGATTCTCACGTTTCGGCCTTTATGTGATGATCCCATGTAGGGTTTGACCATTTTTCAAAATTTTCCCGAAGAGCGAGCCAATTAGGGAAGGGCGTCTTACATGGTGCATCGTGTCCATTGTGCATTGAGATCCTTAGCCCACTTTCTCCTTGTCGCCTTGCAGTCCTGCCCATTCTCCATCTCTTCGGTGAGGACACCGTCGTGGGTGCGTTTTCCACCATGTACTATGCAGTGCCACTTTCTGTGCTGACAATGACCATGGACTTCTTTGCACTTCTTATGCAGCACAGTAGCCGGTCTGTTGTGGTTGGGCCACCGTGTACCCTGTTGCTTGTAGCCCCCTTACAACACAGGGATCGCTCTGCTGATGCCTGTGCCGTTACCTCCCCACGATGCCAAGGAGTAATTGCCCGTCACCCTGGGGCATCAGGACTCCCGGCAATGGCCATCCTGCCAGGTGGCCTTTGCTGCGGCTGGGTGGCACCCATGGGGAGGGCCCCTGGTCAGAGTGGGTGGCATCAGGGCGGATGACACACCATGAAGCGTAGTATGTCATCTCTTGCTGGTGGTCGATTGCCAGCAGTCTCTAAGTGGGCAAAGTCTAACTTCAATGCTAAGAAATATGACCCCAAGTCGTTCCCATCCCTGGCCGCACTATGGAGGGAACGCCAGGCTAAGGATACCAGTGAAACTTATTCAGCCCAGTACCTCGTATGTATGAGAGTAGATGGGGAATCTCTCACATCCATGAAGCCTCAGTTTTTTGTGGAGCATTTGGAAGACAATTTGTGGAGCATTTGGAGGACAAGTTTGGGGTGGTGGAGGGCTCGTCCAAAATGTGCTCTGGTTCAGTTTTGATAAAAAAAGCATCCTCTGCCCAGTCACGGACCTTACTCGCTTGTGGCAAGTTGGGGGATGTTTCTGTTACCATTACGTCTGATAAGAGGTTAAATATAGTCCAGGGTATTATATTACACAGGGACCTTCTTTTGCAGTATGATGATGAGCTGTGCACCAATTTAGAGCGGCAAGGTATTCATTTCATCCGGCGCATCCATCGGTGTCCAAGGGATAACCAGGTTGCCACTGGTGCCTTGGTCTTGGCCTTCGAGAGTGACATATTGCCCGAGATGGTCTACCGCTGTGACGTCAAGCCATATATCCCTCCCCTAATGTGGTGCTTTAAGTGTTGGAAGTGCAGGCATATGTCTTCCCACTGTACTTCCAGCCCCACCTGTCGAGACTGTGGATGTCCATCGCATCCCAATATTCCGTGTGCCCCGCCTGCCATCTGTGTCAACTGCAGAGAGCATAATTCACCTTGCTCACCAGACTGCAGGATTTTACAGAAAGAGAGGAAAATCATGGAATATAAGACCCTGGACCTACTGACCTACACTGAAGCTAAGAGGAAATTTGTGTGCCTACATCCTGTGGCTATAACCTCGTCCTATGCCACCACTAAGAAGACAGTTGTCGCCCCATCAGTTCCTCGAGTTCCTGTTGCCTCGCTGAACCAGGAGACTACACCTGCCCCCTTGATGGTGGGGGTGCACTTCCCTCCCTGTTGCTCCCACACAACCTACTTTGGGAGCAACACCACCCCAACTATTGTGGATTTCAGTCCCCACTTCTGAACCAGAGAAGCGTATGACGTCTTCGGCTCCTCTTGCTAGGAAGGGGTCCTTTGGGTCACTCCCTTCTCAGGTTTCCGCTAGTGGGAAAGATGATGCCTGCCAGTGGCTGAAGAGCCCAAAAGCAGCTGGTTGTAGGGCTTCATGCTCATCCTCAGTCCCGGAGACCGATTTAATGAAGTCCTTGCTGCCAGGGAAACCCAAGGAACAGTGCAAGAAATTGAAAAAGAAGACCCCCAAGAACAAGGAACTTGTAGTGGCACCCACACCACCGCTACCTACAAGCTCTGCGTCTGAGAATGGGGTGGAGATTCTGGCATCCGCTGAGGACCTGGATCTCGCCGGACCCTCAGACACAATGGATATAGACTGCTCAGGCAAAAAAGTCGGTGGCAGCAGGTGACTCTGAGGTGTAAACTGCCTCATTGAATGTTCCGTGCCTTCCCAGTCCCACGATGACATCATCCTCCAGTGGAATTGCGGCGGTTTTTTCCACTGCCTGGCTGAGCTATGGCAACTGTTAAGCTTTACACCTGCTTTCTGCATTGCCCTCCAGGAAACTTGGTTCCCAGCAATGCGGACCCCTGCCCTCCACAGCTATAAGGAATATTACAGGAACCGTAGCAACTATAATCAAGTGTCAGATTGAGTCTGCGTTTATGTCCTAAACTCAGTCTGTAGTGAAACTGTGCCCCTTCAAACCCCTCTTTAAACTGTGGCTGTCAGAATACGGATGACACAGGAAATAACTGTCTGCAATTTGTATCTTCCTCCAGATGGTGCAGTACCTCTGAATGTATTAGCTGCACTGATTGATCAACTTCCTAAACCTTTCCAACTTTTGGGAGATTTTAACGCCCATAACCCCTTGTGGGGTGACACAGTGCTTACTGACCGAGGCAGAGATGTTGAAACTTCACTGTCTCAGTTCGACCTCTGCCACTTAAATACTGGGGCCGCCACACATTTCAATGTGGCTTGAGTAGTTACTTGGCCATTGATTTATCAATTTGCAGCCCAGGACTTCTCCCATCTATCCACTGGAGAGCACATGATGACCTGTGTGGTAGTGACCACTTTCTTACCTTCCTGTCACTGTCCAGGCATCAGGCCCATGGACACCTGCCCAGATGTGCTTTAAACAAGGCGGACTGGGAAACTTTCACGTTGATGTCACCGTTGGCTCTCCCCCAGATGGTAACATTGATGTGATGTTTGAGCAGGTGACTACCACAATTGTTTCTGTGGCAGAAAATGCAGTCCCTCACTCTTTAGGGTGCCCCTGATGACAGTCCCTCGGTGGTCACCGGAAGTCACTGAGGCAATAACAGCGCATTGGCGAGCTCTACAGCGACATAAGTGGCACTCTTCCCTGGAGCATCTGATAGCCTTTAAGCGGCTCCGTGCCCATGTATGCCAGCTTATAAAATGACGGAAACAGGAGTGTTGGGAGAGGTAGGTGTTGACCATTGGGTGCCATACGTCACCTCCCCAAGTCTGGACGAAGATCAGATGTCTTTTTGGGTACCAGATCCCAACAGGTGTCCCTGGCGTTACCATCAGTGGTGTGCTATGTACCGACGCAAACGCGATCACCGAGCACTTTGCTGAGCAGTATGCTCAAGCCTCTGCATCAGAGAACTACCCTCCCAGCCTTTCACACCCTCAAACGGTGGATGGAAAGGAAAGTCCTCTCGTTCACTACACGCCACAGTGAACCCTATAACGCCCCATTTATGGAGCTCCTCAGTGCACTTGCACATTGCCTTGACACAGCACCTGGGCCAGATCGGATCCACAGTCAGATGATTAAACATCTCTTGTCTGACTAGAAGCACCATCTCCTCGTCATATTCTGCTGGATCTGGTGCGAGGGGGTCTTTCCATTGCAATGGCAAGAGAGCACCATTGTTCCAGTGCTCAAACCCGGTAAAAACCCGCTTGATGTAGATAGCTATCGGCCCATCAGCCTCACCAACGTTCTTTGGAAGCTACTGGAACATATGGTGTGTCGGCGGTTGGGTTGGGTCCTGAAGTCATGTGGCCTACTGGCTCAATGTTGGGGCGGCTTCCGCCAGGGGTGCTCTACCACTGATAATCTTGTGTCCCTCGAGTCTGCCATCCGAACAGCCTTTACCAGATGCCAACACCTTGTTGCCGTCTTTTTTGATCTATGCAAAGTGTATAACATCACCTGGCGACATCATATTCTTGCCACATTATACAGGTGGGGTCTCAAAGGCTCACTTCCGTTTTTTATCCAGAATTTCCTGTTGCTTCGTACTTTCTGTGCCCAAGTTGGTGCCTCCCATAGTTGCCCCCATACCCAGGAGAATGGGGTCCCACAGGGCTCTGTATTGAGTGGCCATTAACAGTCTAGCAGCAGCTGTAGGGCCGTCCGTCTCACCCTCTCTGAATGCAGGCTACTTCTGCTCCACAAGTATGGTGTTGCTGAGCGGTGCCTACAGGTGCGGTGCCACAAGACGCAGTCATGGGCTGCACTTCTGTCGGCGTCATACCATTCATCCGGAACTAGAACTTTACCTTCATGACGATCCACTCACTGTAGTGGAGACATATCGATTCTTAGGACTGGTTTTCGATGCCTGATTGACTTGGCTACCTCACCTTCATCAGCTTAAGCGGAAGTGCTGGCAACACCTCAAGGCCCTCTGCTGCCTGAGCAACCACCAACTGGGATGCAGATTACTCTACTCTGCTGGAGCTCTAAAAAGCCCTTGTTCAATTCCGCCTTGACTGTGGGAGTCTGGTGTATGGTTTGGCGGAGCTCTCAGCGTTGCATTTAGTCGACCCAGTGCACCACTGTGGTGTTGACCTTGCGATGGGAGCTTTTCAAATGAGTCTGGTGACTAGTGTCCTGGTGGAGGCTGGAGTCCTTCCATTGCATATCCGACGTGCACAACTGCCCGCACACATTCGTAGTTCTTCTGAGCGTCCGAATTACCGTCTGATTGCGGTTCACATGCAATCCCTTCTGTCTGTACTTGGGCCCTTCCCTTTACCACCTCCCATCTAGGTCTGTCTGCATGCACCTCCATGGTGTACACCTAGGCCGCAGATTTGTCTGGACCTTTTGCATGACCCTAAGGACTCAGTTACTCCTGTCGCTCTCCGCTGTCACTTCCTCTCGATTCTTGATGTGTTCCAGGGCTCTGAAGTGATTTACACCCATGGTGCGATGGCTGATGGTCATGTTGGCTCTCCTATGTCCACAGAGGTCATTTTGAACAGCATTCCTTGCCCGATGGCTGCAGTGTATTCACAGCAGAGCTGGTGGCCATCTCCTCTGCACTTCAGTATATCCGTTCATGCCCTGGCGAATTATTTCTTCAGTGTACTGACTCCTTCAGCAGCCTACAAGCTATCGACCAGTGCTACCCTCACCATCCTTTGGTAGCATCCATCCAGGGGTCCAATCTATGCCCTGGGCCAGTCCCATCATTCAGTAGTGTTTGTGAGGACTTCAGGACATGTCGACATCCTGGGCAACGAACTTGCCGACAGGCTGGCCAAACAGGCTATATGGAAACCGCTTCTGGAAATGGGCATCTTTGAACCTGATCTGTGTAGGGTTTTTTGGCTGTGGGAAACAGAATGGCATAACAGTACACACAACAAACTGCATGTCATTAAGGAGGCTACGAATGTGTGGAAGACTCCCATGTGGGACTCTCACAGGGAATTGGCTGTCCTCTGCCAGCTCTGCATTGTCCACGCTTTGGTGACCCATGGTTACCTCCTGCGGCATGAAGACCAGCCTGAGTGTTGGTGTGGTGCCCAGTTGACAGTGGCCCATATTCTGATGCACTGTCCCACATTGAATGCCCAGTGACGAAATTTTGGGTTTTCGGACACGTTGACACTAATTTTATCTCACAACGCCATATCGGCTGATTTAGTTTTGCGTTTTATTTGTAAGGGTGGGTTTTATCATTTGATCTAAGTTTTAGCGCATTTACTTTGTTCCTCTGTGTCCTCCACACTAGTGCTTCTAGGGTGGAGGTTTTAATGTGTTGCAGAGTGGCTGGCTTCTCCTCTTTTTGTTCTCATGGTCAGCCAGCCATGGTAATCTGCTTTGCTGTTATAATCTCTGCCTCTTGTTTCTTGCATTTCTGTGGTTCTCTTGTCCTCTTTTGTCCATTTATATGTTTGTTGCCCTTCATCGTTCTTGTGATTTTTCCTTTCATTCCATTTTGAGTTGTCAGTCCCTTTTGTTTTATTCTCACACTTGTGGCATTGTTTTATTCGGAACAAGGGACTGATGACCTCATAGTTTGGTCCCTTTCTCCCTCTTTTAAACCAACCAACCAGCTAATCAGTCAATGTTTACCTTTTACCACAAAAACTGTTCACCTAAATATGAATTAGTGCAGTCATTTGAAACAGCTTTGTTAACCCCTTTTTTATGCTGTAATTTCATCTACAGCAGTCGTAGCTGATCTTGTCTCCTTGGTGTATTAAATAGGCTCAGGGAGGAATACATTTCATCTTCATAGTGTAGGACTATCTTCTTGCTGGACACAATGATGAAGTCTGGCATGAGAGCACTTGGCAGTATTTGCACCACAATAGCTTATTCTGGATGTCGTGCTTGTCAGCTTTTGCACTTTTCAATGCCAACATTAATGAGCATTGTATTTACTATATTCCGATTTCAGAAGCTTGTGAATGCCGTTTGAAAAAATATGTTGTTGCATTTGATAAAACTGTGCTTACTTCAGTATCTTGGTTGATTCAAAAATTAAAAGTATTACCCATTGGACAAAATTAGGTGTCCCTCTGCCTACAAATGTTTGCCGAAAATCTTATTTTATCATCTTGAAGCATTCATGATAATAAAAAGGATGCAAGTTTTTTGTGATCCTAAACTTTTCAAGTTTCATGAATTTTAATCACATTAATAAAGATAGAATAAATATGTATCATCACCATTGTTGTTGTTTTCATTGTCGTCATTGTATGTTGGTGAATGTTTTGACTTAAATCATTGTATCACTTATGGAAGTAGCGTTTTTGTGTCTGGTTGTAGACTGTCCTGATGTGCAGTGTCTAAGGTCATTCTAACTTATGGAGAATATAAATTCTTCCACTGCCATTTGAACACGATTTGCACCTTGACCTTGCTTAGAACGTATAGTTAGCTTATCATGTGTTTGACAGGGCTATTGTTTGGGAGGTAATATCATTAAATAACAGTAGACACAACTTCGGAGTGGCTTCATTTAATGGTGTCCTTACAATAGTAAAACCAATGTGTCGCAGGTTGTGAGACTTGACTGAGACCATTAAGTGCAGACATGGATAGCACCTTTAATTATTCAAGAATAATGTTCCACCAGAAAGAGAACATCCACTTAAGAAAATGTTTGGTGCTTCAGAGAGGTACTGTAGCATTCCATTATGAGAACTGCAGCAGTTATATAATCACATCCTGAAAAACACTAAAGCACTTGTTATCCAGTATGGAAACTATAAACCGTATGATGAATAAAGGTGAAATAACATGAAAAACTAACAGACTGTATATCAAAGACTATTTGCCACAACAAGCTTACTGAGTGCCTTTTGTTATTTTAGTGAATCCTTTAAATTTTTATTTATTAAAAAATTTGTGAAGTTAGTTTTATTGTGTAGGAAAAGCTCTTAATATGTATGACTTAGGGTACAAGTAAGAACGTCATGGCCTGTCCTGTCAGATATGTGAAGTGTGTTCTATAAAGCTTTTACCAAATATAAATTTTGATAAGGCTCTCAAATGTTTTTCTGATGGTGCTGTAAAAACTAAGGTGTAGACTGTTCTTCACGTGCTGATGTCAGTATTGATGGAAGACTCCAAATTCAGTATATGTCTTCCATCAGTAGCCAACATCGTCTTTTGAAGGTGGTGAAAAGGTACTTAATCAAAATCCAGTTTTATGACTCTATCCTACACAACACCTGAGTGCCTCAGCAGAAGGTCTTACGACCATTTTTGGTGTGCTGAATAATGGAGCAAGATGAATCGTTAATTTTTAATTAAGTTAAGAAATTGTGGTATATTGTGCAACATGTGATTTCATTTA
This sequence comes from Schistocerca piceifrons, assembly GCF_021461385.2. Lineage (NCBI taxonomy): Eukaryota > Metazoa > Arthropoda > Insecta > Orthoptera > Acrididae > Schistocerca > Schistocerca piceifrons. The sequence goes on along the minus strand of NC_060142.1, from coordinate 77,058,441 downwards.
CATACATGTAACAAGTGTTTACTTTTTTGTGACAGTTGATCCACAGTACCATCACTTTATATATGAAGGAGAGCAGTTTCTGGACTTAACTGAACGTGCCAAGTACTTGGAGGAATTAAAGAACAATAAATCAAATGTGCCAGTCTTATCACCTTCTGTTGTTCCTGTGAGTTAAGGATTTATTTGTTTTTTTATAAGTGTTGTTAAAAATTGTTTTATAATTTTTTGTTGTTGGGCTATGTTGATTTCATGTAATCTTTCTTTGTAAATAAATTATGAAACAAAAGAAATGAAATAGAGTTCTACTGTGAAATTTGGCTTTCTACGTATTTTATTTGCATTTTCATCCTGTGGTTTCTATATAGTTTTCCAGTAACTTGTTAAGTTTATTGCTATAACTGAATTTATTTTTAGTGGTCTAGGATATTGAGTCACTTTTCCTACTCTCCTACTGGTGTACATTTTGTCCTTTCCTCTTTTTCCTCACCTGTCAAGGGAACTGCACTAGTGCCCAGAAGTGAAGCATGATGAGGAAAATAGAAAAAGTGAACAGTCATTCTCAACTGAACTTGTCTCTCCTGTATAGGAAAGAAGCATCATTTGCTTTGATTAGGCAGCTGATTGAAGGACAATGAAAATCAGTGTTTTTAGAGCTAAAGCTGCAGTCAGGAGAGTATAGTACATTGATGAACTTACTTACTCAAGTTCACAATGTACACTTACTGCCACAAAAATGCATTATTGGCTATATTTTTCAGGGTAGAATCAGCAGATGCTTCGAGCAGCTCAGATGTAGACTGCAGTCTCAGCAGCAATAAGTACGTCACAAAGCGTCATTTCATGGCTTTGTTGATGGTTCTGAGAGACAGGAATGTTTTTCATGACCAAGACTAATCTTTCGGCAACAGGACTGTTATCTGGAGTTGATGTCACAATGAAATTGTGAAATAGATAGTTGTCTGCAGAGCTTTTAAGTATCTCGAAAGCAGCAAGGCAAGACCATTTGCTCTTTGTAGGAATGTGCTCTTCATCAATGAATTCTGTTGTAGTGTGCAAAATGGTTTTTATGACACATGCATGGTGAGAAAGTGGTAGGCAGTGCAGTCACAGAAACATTGAGGGAATAGACATGTTTAGTGATGGTGTCCTGGTACTGGTATGTTACATGTTGTATCGGCATTAGGTTTCCTCACGTCTCTACTACAGACTATGCTATCTCAGTCCCAACTATGTGCGACATCTAAATGTGAGCATATACTGTTGTTAAACATTTTGTTGTTGTGAAAAGTAATATCAAGTTTTGTTACTGTTTTAGTGATACTTGACTTTAATTTCAATTTTTTAAAATTTCATTTTATACACTAATAATCCAAATGTGTTGTCATTAAATTCTGTCTTATTTTGCAAACTTTCTCCATGCATAAGTGTGCAGCAAAGCTTCTGTTGGCTAGAATTTTCTTCCTGAAGTGGTTTTGAGCTCTTTGTCAGTGGTAGTGGATGGGTGCATGGAGGGGGGCAAATATTACAGATATTAGTTATCTGTTTAATTAGTGCTAACCTTCAGCCCTGCTAATTTGCAACTCTCCGATCAAATACAACTGAAGTGGTGGGAGACACTTGTAACTGCTAGAACTACAGCTCCTGTGTAAATTTTTCAGGCTGATAATCAAAATGAACTCGGACCACTTCAGGCAGATATGTAATGGTGATCAAAACATAGCAAAGCTGTCTAAGGTGGCTGCTTCAATTTTTTGGTACCAAGGACAACAGTGATGGTGATTCAGAAATTTACAAGCACTAATTGTTTCGCTGATGCCATAGATGAAAAACAAATATGGGAAGCTAAGTAAAGCTGCCCGAATACTTCAATATCAACATTTTTTCAGGTCGTGACAACAGACATGTACCTGTACATGACCTAGCTTTGCTGAGAAGGCTACAGGTGGACGGGTGGGTGAGGCAATTTCAAACGTGTAACGTAATATTGGTACATTCCATTCTGGATTTTCCATTGTTGCATATTATGTGGCTCATTTTTGTTTTAAGAAAACTCAAGATCACAGAATATCTCACTTATTTATGATCTTGACTTTTTTTCTAACTGGTTATGAATGAAAATCTGTTCAAAAATGAAGCAAAGAGAAGCATAAAAACTAAAACTTTAATGAGAAGTCAGGTAGAAACACCAAGGGACGAACCAAATCAATTTCATGAGGATGTTATTGTGAAATTTATCTCTTTTAGCAAAGCTTTTCTGTTTTTAATCATTCCAGATAAATTCTGGGATGGCTTCATGAACATGGTCACAATCAATTTTCTTCCCCTTCTCATAACCCAGTAGTTTAGTGCTCTATCTGCAATGACTTGCATCTTGACTACCCCCTCCTTAGCAATTAGGCATGTGCTGTGGGATAATTATATAATTATTATGTCATTTCATGCAAGACTATCTCTTACAGTATTCATATCTGACAAACTTGCAATGTCTTCTTGCGGAGGAGATGTATTAGGCTGATGTGTCATTATGTTGGATTATGCCTTCAAACTATTCCTAGAACAAAAATTGCCAATGATTTGCTATTGTAAATTTGTTCTTCTTGGATTATGATTTTCCTTGCATCGAAACCTTTCATTGTTTCTTATTATTCAAGGAGATTGGTTGCAGTCCATTTTTATCTGTTGTGTGGCTCAAGTGGGAAGAATGTTGTTATAGTTTGATTTCCTGGTCACTCTAGTTCTCTTTCACCACTGCTCTCTACAGTTGCTGTTCTCTCCTTTTCTTTTGTTACTAGAAAATCTTTCCCAGAAAATCATGACGTCAATGTAAATAAATTAAAATAAATTATTATAGCTTCTTAAGATGCATAACTTTATTTGGTCAGTATAGTTCAATTCAAAAACTTTGCCCTAAGTCTTTCCTTATCCACTGTTGTGATTTATACTGAGTTACTTACTTCATTATACAGTACCAATAAACAGATCTGTTTTCTTATGCCCTCCCGTTGTCTGATAACAATTGAAAGTCTAGGATTTAGCTTTGGATTGTCAAAAGAAAAGAGAGGTTAATACTAATTCGAGATAGGCATGCCGTTGTAGCAATTGCTGAAACATGAAGAGCTACAAATGCAAACAATGACACTTGAAGCAGCACATATTTCAAAACAATTGCTTCTTCATCAGGAAAAAGAGACAAACAGGAAACAAGAAAAATAAATAGAAAATCATAGGTAGTGAACACAAGCACAAATTTCTCCTTTCAGTGATGTGAGAGAGGGGTAACAGAATGAAGTAGAAATACTGACAGACAGACCAACAGTGGAGTTATGAATATTTGTAATGATCTGTGGACATTTTACAAGTCAAACTAAAGCTAATAGTGAATGAAGCAGTATTTCTACAAAATATAAAAAAAGGCCCCCCGTTGACAGCTAGTTGAAGATCAGGTTCCTGTCATTGTCAAATTAAGGTACTGTTATTAAATATTTAATGATATAATCAGCATCAGGATGTTGGAGCCTCCTGCGGTATCGGGAACTAGAATAGATCCTGATTATTCCTTGCCTGTCGTAACAGGTGACTGAGAGGAATTGTGTTGTATACCTAGTGAAGCTTAACATTGATGACTGGGCCATTATTAGGACCAGAATTAGTTTGTGTTCATTTCACCTTTCCTTCAAATTTTTGGCATAATTACTTATGGTCCCCTCTTAGGGTTCAGCCACCACTGTTCTAAATTTCACAGAAGGGCACATTATTTGGGGGAGGACATCTTACATGGCGCATAATATATCCACCATGCACTGTGACCTTCTGCACTTACTATTAGAGGAGATTTATTTTCACATCTGAAACAGAGTGCGGTAGTCTATCCTTCATTGTGTGTGGGGGGGGGGGGGGGGCCTGTAGCCTCCTGACTACACAGGGACTGCACTGCTGAAATCTGAGCTGTTACCTCCCCATGAATGGCAAGAAGTAGGTGCCTGTCCAATCTGGGACTCTGGACAATTGATACAGTGCCAGGTAACCTTTGCCTTGGTGGGGTGGCACTGGTGCTGAGTGTTCCCAGTTGGAGTGAGTGGCACCATTGTGCAAGATCTGCAATGAAGCAGGTCAAACTCATTCATCTGCAGTGAAATGGGTCAAACTCATCCAGACTGGTGGCAATGCCAACACTGCCACCTCAGTAGACAGAACGCAAAATTCTGACACAGAGACTTACAACCACGTAGTGTTTATGTCTCTGGCTATGCCATAGGATGAGATTCAGTCAAGGAGAAATGGAGGTGGACAATACACTCATCTCGTGGTATGTCCCAGAACTGACAGGAAATCTTTTGCAACACTAAAGCCATTGTTTTTCATTAAATATATTCAGGATCTGTTCAGAGAAGTCACAGCAATAGGTAATATGTGAAATGAATGTTTGTTGACCAAAGCATTATATGCTAACCCATCGCAGGCACTTCAGGCCTGTGACAAGCTCAGGGATAATACCAGTTACCATTTCTCCTCATAACAGACTCGACAGGATTTAAGGTGTCATCTTCAATCAGGACCTTTCACTACAAACAGAAGAAGAATCTTGCTTACCCAGAGCAGTGTGGAATCCGTTGTATCCAGAGGACCTAAGGACAATAGGCTGGACACTGGATCTTTCATCCTAGCCTTCAGCAGATATGTTTTACCTGAGAAAATTAAGGTAGTGGTTTTTAGGTGTCATGTAAAACCTGTTTTCGTGCTCCTGTGAGATAGAGGTTTGCACACATGTCGTCCTGTTGTACTAATGACATTACTTGTGAAACGTGTGGCGGAACAACACGACTTTCTGTGATTTCCCTAAATCACTTCAGGTAAATGCCAGGATGGTTCCTTTGAACCCCCAAACCAACCAACCAACCAACACATGACAGCAGTCCTTGTGAAAACCTCCCCACAAGTGTTAAACCACTTACAACACCTTCTCCCTCTTTTGATGATGTGTTCAGTTTTCGAGGAGGAGAAGAAAATCCAGGAATATAAAACATTCTATTGCCTGTCTTATTAAGAAGCTGAGAAAAAGTCTGAACGACTCCATCTGACCAGTATGAGCTCAAACTTTGCAAACAGTGTGTCAAAGGTCACACCTAGCATGACGACAATTGTTGGACAGTAACTGCTGGTCCTAGATATGTCAATTATCATTCAGGGGAGGGTGCACCAACTCCCTCAACTGTCACACCTACAGCACCAGTGATTACCACCCCATCGGTGCAGCCGGAGATGCCTCGTCCTCCTCTGACATCACCAGGGAAGAGGACACCTGCCAAGGTGCCCTTCTCCCAGGACAAAACATACCAACAGTGTACCACCAACCAATGGCTGACAGAGCCACAGACTGCAGGTCATAGAAACAAATGGTCCTTACTGTCCCAGAAGTAAAGGCTGGAAAATCCTCACAGAAATAGAAACCTCACTGAAACAAGGAGGATAAAGTGAAAGTTAACTCTGCTCCTCTGGTCGATTCAGTCCCCATCTCCTCGAGTTCAACCCATTGAAAACCATTGAAGAACTACTCATTTAGATGGAGCACCACTCAGCAGCAGAGTAACTCATATGCCTGTTTCTGATTCACTACTTTCTGAGGTGAAATGTAACTGTAACAGCTACCATTGCCACATGATCAAACCCCGTGATCAAACTCTGTGACCCAAGCACTATAGGATTAAGTATGTTGCATGTGATGCTGAAAAACGCTTAAGTGAGTTCCACTGAAATGTTTAGAGAATGACTACAGATTTCATTGTGCCAAGTTACTGGGACCAGCGAGTGGGTTTAGCTGGTGTATGAATTAACAGATTCTGATACTAGATGACAGCATGAATGTGTATTGCATACTGGATAAGTTACATTACATACCTGGATGTGCAGGTTCAGATAGCATTGGTAGCTGCTGCAATCTTCCTTTGCTTCCTATAATGATGGAAGCAGTGATCATAATGGGGTGAGATGAACAGCTGATGGCATTTACATCTGTAACAGCTGGATTAACAGGTGTTGCTGTTGTTAGTGACGTACAGGTACTAAAAGTAGGGCTCAATGGGTATATACATTGAAGGAGGCTTAATGTGTAAAGTTTGTGAGCATCCAGATGGATAACAAACTGAGATGGTACCAGGACTTGCGTAAGTTCTACTTGCTTTGCACGTAGAAATCTGTCTCAGTCTGTTGACTTAATGATGGTACTGATTGAATACTTTGGATACATTCTCTCAGTAGTGTTCCATGACATAATCTTGTGCAGCAAATTTTCCTGCTATTGGGAAACACAAAGCCAGTTGTGCATGTGATGTTTGTTTAGCCAGTCATGCCAGAGTCCAGTAGTATTTCAGCATTTTAAGTATTTTATGACTGGAATAATCTCTTTCAAATTCTGAAGGTGGCAGGGGTAAAATACCGGGAGCGAAAGGCTATTTACAATTTGTACAGAAACCAGATGGCAGTTATAAGAGTCGAGGGACATGAAAGGGAAGCAGTGGTTGGCAAGGGAGTGAGACAGGGTTGTAGCCTCTCCCCGATGTTATTCAATCTGTATATTGAGCAAGCAGTAAAGGAAACAAAAGAAAAATTCGGAGTAGGTATTAAAATCCATGGAGAAGAAGTAAAATCTTTGAGGTTCACCGATGACATTGTGATTGTCAGAGACGGTGAAGGACTTGGAAGAGCAGTTGAACGGAATGGACAGTGTCTTGAAAGGAGGGTATAAGATGAACATCAATAAAAGCAAAACGAGGATAATGGAATGTAGTCGAATTAAGTCGGGCGCTGCTGAGGGAATTAGATTAGGAAATGACACTTACAGTAGTAAAGGAATTTTGCTATTTGGGGAGCAAAGTAACAGATGATGGTCAAAGTAGAAAGGATATAGAATGTAGACTGGCAATGGCAAGGAAAGCATTTCTGAAGAAGAGAAATTCGTTAACATCGAGTATAGATTTAAATGTCAGGAAGTCGTTTCTGAAAGTATTTGTTTGGAGTGTAGCCATGTATGGAAGTGAAACATGGACAATAAATAGTTTGGACAAGAAGAGAATAGAAGCCTTTGAAATGTGGTGCTACAGAAGAATGCTGAAGATTAGATGGGTATATCACGTGACTAATGAGGAAGTATTGAATAGGATTGGGGAGAAGAGGAGTTTGTGGCACAACTTGACAAGAAGAAGGGATCGGTTGGTAGGACATGTTCTGAGGCATCAAGGGATCACCTATTTAGTATTGGAGGGCAGCGTGGAGGGTAAAAATCGTAGAGGGAGACCAAGAGGTGAATACACTAAGCAGATTCAGAAGGATGTGGGCTGCAGTACATATTGGGAGATGAAGAAGCTTGCACAGGATAGAATAGCATGGAGAGCTGCGTCAAACCAGTCTCAGGACTGAAGACCACAACAATGACAACAACAACAACAACAACAACAAGTATTTTATAAGAGGGTGTGTTGTTACACACACACACACACACGCACACACACACACACACACACACACACACACACACACACACACACACACACACACACGAGGAGGATTTTAACAACTGTTGGTCCAGAGATATATTTTTAAACACTTTTTTTTGTGACAATACTGACAGTAATGGGGGCAGGATTTGTATTCAAAATTAGAAACTTTTTTGTCGTCATTTATCAGATGTTTGATGTAGCTCACTGAGTTTCCTTCTTCATTTCAGAGTAATCTCTACACCTGACATCCTAATCTCCATCTCATTCTACAGGTTTTGCCCTGCATGGGTCCCTCTGATACCATGGAAGCTATTCCCTGATATCGTAATACATGTTCTGCAATCCTATAAGTTCTTCTAACCATTGTTTTCCATATAATCCTTTCTTCGCTCTTATCTAGTTTTTCCAAAGTCCATGTTTCACATCCATACAATATTATGCTTCAGATGTATATTCTCAGAAATTGCTTTCTCAGATTAAGGCATTATTAATACATTTCATTTAGTGAGAAATAGTTTCTTTTCCTCTGGTAATTGGCATCCACTGCACCTTGCCTTGTCCTTGACGCGTTATTTCACTTGAAAAATAGCAGAATACCTGTACTTTGCATACTATGTGGCCTGCACTTTTGATATTAAATTTGTCATTAATGTCATATCTACTACTTCTCCATACTTTTATCTTTCTTTGGTTTACTGTCTGTCCTTATTCTGTGCTCAGAAGACTGTTAACCCCTTTCAGAAGATCATATCAATCTTACTTGCTTTCACTGAGGTAATTGATGTCGTTAATTTTTTGATTGATCCCAGAACTGTAACCCCTCTCCTGAATCATTCTTTTATTTTTGTCATTGCTTCAGAAGGTAAATGTTTAACAGAAGGAAAGAGAGAGTGGATACTTGCCATAATCCTTTATAATTCAAGCACTTCTCTGTTGGTTTCTCATTCTTATATTACCTTTTGGTTCTTGTACATATTGCACCTGTCTGCTGTTGACCATTTCCTTTTTGATTTCTTCACATTTTTCCTGCAGCCATTTTGCTTTAGCTTTCTTGCTCTTCCCACTGATTTCATTTTTATGCGAGTTACATTGCTCTATGTATTTTCCTTTCTGAACATTTCTATGTCCTTTTCTTTTGTCAATCAATTGAATTGTTTCTTCTTTCACTCTAGATTTCTTTTTTGGATATTTTCTTTGTATCAAAACAAGAATTGGTACGTGGAATGTTAGAACTCTGGTACAAGCAGGAAAACTAGACAACCTTAAAAGAGAGATGGAAAGGAATCTTATGGACCTCATAGGAGTTGCTGAGGTAAGATGGAATGGATGTGGAGAGTTACAGTCAGATGAATGTGTATTGTACTACTCAGGAGGAGAAGTAAAAGGAATGAATGGAGTAGAAATGATTATGACAAAGGAATTGGCTAAATGTGTGGAATATGTGGACTATGCAAATGACCTGGTTATTGGTGTAAGGCTGAAAGGAGCACAAAAAGATTTACTGATTGTTCAGGTGTATATGCCAACTTCAGAACATGATGACCAAATTGTAGAGGAAACATACAATGTAATAATGAGAATAATGGACGAAAATAAAAAATGCTGCAAAATAGTAATGGGAGACTGGAACGCCATTGTGGGAAAAGGGAAAGAGGGAAACATAGTAGGCAGTCATGGTCTTGGAAGGAGAATTGACAGAGGTGAATGGCTAATTGACTTCTGCAGGGAAAGGCAGATGATAGTGGCAAATGCATGATTCAAAACCACAAGAGGAGGCTCTACACTTGGAAATCACCAGGGGATAAATACAGAAACCAAATCGATTTTATACTGGTAGAAGAAAGATACAGGAATGGAACCAGGAAGATGCACACATTACCAGGTGCAGATATTAATAGCGACCACAACTTACTTATGGCAGATATAGAAATAAGAATGAAAAAACTGAAGAAGGTGACCATGCTGGAGAAGTGGGATCTAGAGAAGATAAGATCCAACAAAGAACAAATTACAGAAATGCTGTCACTTGAGTTTCTAAACACATTATGACACAAAGAACCACCTGATAACGTCAACGAGTACTGGAATATGCTGAAAGAAGGCATCATTAAAGCAGGACAGCAAAATATAGAATATGTTAAAGGGAAAAGGGCAAAAAAATCATGGGTCACATAAGAAATGATTTCCAAGATGGAGGAGAGAAGAAAATTTTAAAACAAGAACACTGAAAATGCAAGAATGATGTACTGAAGGTTAAATAATGAAATGTGAAGAGAAACAGAACAGGCTAGGAAAAAAAAGGCTAAAGGAGGAATGTGATGCAATTGAAGAACTGGACAGGAAGGGAAGATACAACTTATGATAAAACAGAGTAAAGACTATGACATGGGAACAAAACAGAGCAGGAAGTGCTACTATGGAAATTTTGAGTAAAGACGAAGAGGTAGTGTACAAAGATCGTGATGATGTCCTCCAGAGATGGGAAGAAAGTGTAAAAGAGCTATATGACACAGATCGCAATCCAGAAACTCTGGAACTTGAATCACTGAACAGTGTAAGTGATGACTAGAAAGGACCAACCATCATAGTGGAAGAAGTAAAATCTGCCATAGCTGCAATGAAAAATGGCAAAGGTACAGATACAATACCAGGAGAAATATTAAAATGCTTGAACCAAGATGGAATAAGAGAAATATTAAGGTTATATAATAAAATATGACAGTGGTAATAGCCTGAGGACTTTCTGACAACAGTAATGATTCCATTATTGAAAAAACAAGGGACCAAGAAATGCAGTGAGTACAGGACAATGAGCCTCATTTCACATGCAGCCAAAGTGATGTTAAGAATAATTAATAAGGAACTTGAAAAAGTAATGGAGGATAATCTTGGAGAGGAGCAGTTTGGCTTCAGATGGAATTCGGGCACCAGAGATGCAGTAGGGTTCCTACGAATCTTGGGAGAAAGGTTTATTGAAAAAGGAAGAGACCTCTATATGTGCTTCATCGATCTAGAAAAGGCATTTGACAATGTGGATTGGGACAAGCTGGCGACTATAATGAGGGAAAAGAGAGTGGACTGGAAAACCAGAAGACTTGTAAACTTGTTATATCTGAATAACAAAGCCTCAGTTAAAGTGAGAGGAGAAAGTACAAACTGGATTGGACTAGGAAAAGGAGTAAGACAAGGATTCTGTCTATCACCTACCCTTTTCAACCTCTACTTGGAAAGTATGATTGACCAATGCTCATTATATGACAAAGGAGTAGAAATTGGAGGAAGAAGAGTAGGGTGTTTGAGGTTTCCTGATGACATGGTCCTTCTAACCACAGGGGAAAAAGAATTACAGGATTTAGTGGACACCATTGAAGCTAATGGAAAAAAATTAGGGAATGAAAATTAACACAAAGTAAAACAAAAGTGTTGGCACTATGTTGTTGTTGTTGTGGTCTTCAGTCCTGAGACTGGTTTGATGCAGCTCTCCATGCCACTCTATCCTGTGCAAGCTTTTTCATCTCCCAGTACCTACTGCAACCTACATCCTTCTGAATCTGCTTAGTGTATTCATCTCTTGGTCTCCCTCTACGATTGTTACCCTCTACGCTGCCCTCCAATACTAAATTGGTGATCCCTTGATGCCTCAGAACATGTCCTACCAACCGATCCCTTCTTCTGGTCAAGTTGTGCCACAAACTTCTCTTCTCCCCAATCCTATTCAATACTTCCTCATTAGTTATGTGATCTACCCATCTAATCTTCAGCATTCTTCTGTAGCACCACATTTCGAAAGCTTCTATTCTCTTCTTGTCCAAACTATTTATCGTCCATGTTTCACTTCCATACATGGCTACACTCCATACGAATACTTTCAGAAATGACTTCCTGACACTTAAATCAATACTGGATGTTAACAAATTTCTCTTCTTCAGAAACGCTTTCCTTGCCATTGCCAGCCTACATTTTATATCCTCTCTACTTCGACCATCATCAGTTATTTTGCTCCTCAAATAGCAAAACTCCTTTACTACTTTAAGTGCCTCATTTCCTAATCTAATTCCCTCAGCATCACCCGACTTAATTAGACTACATTCCATTATCCTTGTTTTGCTTTTGTTGATGTTCATCTTATATCCTCCTTTCAAGACACTGTCCATTCCATTCAACTGCTCTTCCAAGTCCTTTGCTGTCTCTGACAGAATTACAATGTCATCGGCGAACCTCAAAGTTTTTATTTCTTCTCCATGAATTTTAATACCTACCCCGAATTTTTCTTTTGTTTCCTTTACTGCTTGCTCAATATACAGATTGAACAACATCGGGGAGAGGCTACAACCCTGTCTTACTCCCTTCCCAACCACTGCTTCCCTTTCATGTCCCTCGACTCTTATAACTGCCATCTGGTTTCTGTACAAATTGTAAATAGCCTTTCGCTCCCTGTATTTTACCCTTGCCACCTTTAGAATTTGAAAGAGAGTATTCCAGTCAACATTGTCAAAAGCTTTCTCTAAGTCTACAAATGCTAGAAATGTGGGTTTGCCTTTCCTTAATCTTTCTTCTAAGATAAGTCGTAAGGTCAGTATTGCCTCACGTGTTCCAGTGTTTCTACGGAATCCAAACTGATCTTCCCCGAGGTTGGCTTCTACTAGTTTTTCCATTCGTCTGTAAAGAATTCGTGTTAGTATTTTGCAGCTGTGACTTATTAAGCTGATAGTTAGGTAATTTTCACATCTGTCAACACCTGCTTTCTTTGGGATTGGAATTATTATATTCTTCTTGAAGTTTGAGGGTATTTCGCCTGTTTCATACATCTTGCTCACCAGATGGTAGAGTTTTGTCAGGACTGGCTCTCCCACGGCCTTCAGTAGTTCCAATGGAATATTGTCTACTCCGGGGGCCTTGTTTCGACTCAGGTCCTTCAGTGCTCTGTCAAACTCTTCACGCAGTATCGTATCTCCCATTTCATCTTCATCTACATCCTCTTCCATTTCCATAATATTGTCCTCAAGTACATCGCCCTTGTATAGACCCTCTATATACTCCTTCCACCTTTCTGCTTTCCCTTCTTTGCTTAGAACTAGGTTTCCATCTGAGCTCTTGATATTCATACCAGTCGTTCTCTTATCTCCAAAGGTCTCTTTAATTTTTCTGTAGGCGGTATCTACCTTACCCCTAGTGAGATAGGCCTCTACATCCTTACATTTGTCCTCTAGCCATCCCTGCTTAGCCATTTTGCACTTCCTGTCGATCTCATTTTTGAGACGTTTGTATTCCTTTTTGCCTGCTTCATTCACTGCATTTTTATATTTTCTCCTTTCATCAATTAAATTCAATATTTCTTCTGTTACCCAAGGATTTCTACTAGCCCTCGTCTTTTTACCTACTTGATCCTCTGCTGCCTTCACTACTTCATCCCTCAAAGCTACCCATTCTTCTTCTACTGTATTTATTTCCCCCATTCCTGTCAATTGCTCCCTTATGCTCTCCCTGAATCTCTGTACAACCTCTGGTTCTTTTAGTTTATCCAGGTCCCATCTCCTTAAATTCCCACCTTTTTGCAGTTTCTTCAGTTTCAATCTGCAGTTCATAACCAATAGATTGTGGTCAGAATCCACATCTGCCCCTGGAAATGTCTTACAGTTTAAAACCTGGTTCCTAAATCTCTGTCTTACCATTATATAATCTATCTGATACCTTTTAGTATCTCCAGGGTTCTTCCATGTATACAACCTTCTTTCATGATTCTTAAACCAAGTGTTAGTTATGATTATGTTGTGCTCTGTGCAAAATTCTACCAGATGGCTTCCTCTTTCATTTCTGTCCCCCAATCCATATTCACCTACTATGTTTCCTTCTCTCCCTTTTCCTACACTCGAATTCCAGTCACCCATGACTATTAAATTTTCGTCTCCCTTCACAATCTAAATAATTTCTTTTATTTCATCATACATTTCTTCAATTTCTTTGTCATCTGCAGAGCTAGTTGGCATATAAACTTGTACTACTGTAGTAGGTGTGGGCTTCGTATCTATCTTGGCCACAATAATGCGTTCACTATGCTGTTTGTAGTAGCTTACCTGCATTCCTATTTTCCTATTCATTATTAAACCTACTCCTGCATTACCCCTATTTGATTTTGTGTTTATAACCCTGTAGTCACCTGACCAGAAGTCTTGTTCCTCCTGCCACCGAACTTCACTAATTCCCACTATATCTAACTTCAACCTATCCATTTCCCTTTTTAAATTTTCTAACCTACCTGCCCGATTAAGGGATCTGACATTCCACGCTCCGATCCGTAGAACGCCAGTTTTCTTTCTCCTGATAACGACATCCTCTTGAGTAGTCCCCGCCCGGAGATCCGAATGGGGGACTATTTTACCTCCGGAATATTTTACCCAAGAGGACGCCATCATCATGTAATCATACAGTAAAGCTGCATGCCCTCGGGAAAAATTACGGCTGTAGTTTCCCCTTGCTTTCAGCCGTTCGCAGTACCAGCACAGCAAGGCCGTTTTGGTTATTGTTACCAGGCCAGATCAGTCAATCATCCAGACTGTTGCCCTTGCAACTACTGAAAAGGCTGCTGCCCCTCTTCAGGAACCACACGTTTGTCTGGCCTCTCAACAGATACCCCTCCGTTGTGGTTGCACCTACGGTACGGCTATCTGTATCGCTGAGGCACGCAAGCCTCCCCACCAACGGCAAGGTCCATGGTTCATGGGGGGGGTATTGGCACTAGGAGGAAATAAAGAAATAAAAAAAATTATGCTGAATGGAGAAATATTAGGTGCAAAATTTTAAGTATTTTGGAAGCAGGATAGACACCAGCTGGAAGTGCAGAATAGAAATTAAAACAAGGATAGCAATGGCAAAAGAGGCATTTCATAAGAAAAGGAGAATTTTCTGCAGCAGTCTGGACAGAGAACCGAGGAAAAGACTCATAAAGTGTTTTGTATGGAGTGTTCTTCTGTATGGTGCTGAAACATGGACTTTGAGGAAGAAAGACAGAGAAAGGCTGGAGGCTTTTGAGATGTGGACATGGTGGCAGAGGATGGAAAGAATAAGTTGGATGGACTGAGTAAAAAATGCATAGGTACTGAGAAGAGTGGGAGAGAAAAGACAGTTACTAGATGTAATAAAAAGAAGAAAAAGAAATTGGATTGGACATATATTAAGAAAGAATGATGGACTGATAAAAAGAGCTTTAGAAGGTTATGTAGAAGGGAAAAGGAAGCGAGGAAGGAAGAGATTTCAGATACTGGATGACGTGATGGATGGTACAACATACAACAGCCTTAAGAAGGAAGCAATGGATCACAGAAAATGGAGAGGCAGAGGACCTGCTAATATAGGAGAAAACTTGGTGGTGGTGGTGATCTATATTTGTCTGTCTATTGTCTGTGATCACTCTTTTTAGAAATGTCCATTCCTTGACAACTGAACAGCGTGCTGTGTTACTCATTACTGCAGTATTTACAACCTCAGAGAACTTAAAATTCGCATCTCTATTCCTCAGTTCTTCAGTATTCCATTTCCTTGCACACTGATTTTTCTTCCCCTTTGTCTTAAAACTCAACCCACTCTTAAACATTATTAAATTCCAATCTCAGTTTGTGTCTGCTCTGGGATATGCCTTACAATCCAGTTTCAGATTTTGGAATCTGTCTCAGCATGATGTAACCCAGATGGAATCTCCCTGTTATGAGCACACCAATGGTTTTACAGGTTTTTTTGGTGTGGTCAGTACACAACTTAATTTGCTAATTTGATTTATGATTATCAGATGGGTTAGTCATGCACCATCAAACATAATGCAGAATTTACAGGATAGATCCTGTACAATTAATGATTCTGACAAAACTGGAGTATTATATTTTAAACGAAATGAATATTTGTATGAACAGTGACCTCACATAAATTGCAGATTCAAATGGAGAATGTGAACAGAGAATTAAATACAAAAACACACATGGATAAATTTCATTTAACTGCACAGTTACTAAAAATCAACTGCAAACATCAATAGGCCAAAAGTCCTGTTTCCCAATACTGACTGTGACATAAAATTAAAGTTTGGTACCCTGAATACACATCAATGGTAGCAATACTTACAATTCATAGCAGCCACAAATCCTGTAAACAAAGTTTAAGCTTGTACAGTTGCACAAAATCAGTTGTCAAAAGCACCATCAAATAATTTAAGTCGTGAAAAGTCAATCTGAAACTCATACACACAGAGTATTTAAAGTCCAGTGAAATGTTAGACTATTTAACTCACACAGGTGCTTGATCAGACAGCCACTCGACAAAAGTACACTCACCAACATCGACGAACGACGACAATTGGCTATGCGTGCTCTATAACTCTCCTGTAAGCACTAACTGTAATGTGTCATTGGAGTGTTCTGTAGTGGTGTGTTTAAATAAAACTTTCATGGTTTACAAGCCACGTCACTTCAAATAAGGCACTGAAGCTTTCGATAACTGTCTCCACCATCATCATCTGGAGTTAAGTGATGCACACACTATTGAATCCAAGTTAGACAAATAATGACCAGCATTCATATCAAAAGGTAACTACACATGCATATAAGATACTAGAAAACAGAATACAATTATTGTGGTCATTTTATGATCTCTTACTAAAATAACAACGCAGCATTAACAATTTATTAACAGCTCATGAAGAATGTCTAAACCCAATTTTTCAGTGTGAGTAAACTACGTAAATTTATAAATACATACAAAATAGTAAATTGTGGGTACTGATACACTATGATGATTGAGTAAGGACCTGGGAAACTCAAACTGGCTTAATATTACATGTAACTATGAAGAATTTATAGACTGGTATATTTGCATATCAAGTTTTAATAAATGTGTCTGTAATTCTTTATACATATCCATCACACTAGCTTGTTGTGGTGTTTACTGATTTCATCAGCTTTCGTTTTATACTTCATATGATTAGATCACTCTAATAGTTCAGTTGTTATTAGTTTTATCATGTGCTTTATGTAAACAGTTTCAACTTTTGAAATATTAGTACTAAAATTATCCTTAAAGTTGCAATGAGATCATCTCATCATGGTGATTTTTCATGTTTCTGAATCACGTGTGTAGAGTCTGTAATGTAACTTCATTGAAAATATAATATTTTTCTTTCATTTTGACCATTTTAGCTGCCATTATGTAATCTGGAACCTATGACCTCCACCCTTCAGCAAAGCAAGCACAACCCCGGCTTTGAGAAAAGCCCCACATCTGGCACTCAGCCACAGGCTGCCTACATTCTTCTCCCAGTTAGTTAGCCACTTTAAGGTGCCAAAACACTAACAATTGCCTCTTGCTCCACAAGTCAGCTTCTTATAATGTTGTTCAGTGTCTGCAGCATTTTCCGAGTATATTGTCTTTCCTTGTGATTCCTGAACAATGACTAGCTGAAATTTGTTGCACAACTCTGAGTCTTCCTCCTCTCTCATTCCTTCAGCTAATCCTTACTCTCCTGTAACTGTCTTCTATTCATTCCACAGGGCTATTAGATTTTTACTTAATTTTTCATAGAGAGTTTTCTGTTCAGTGCCCTCATATACTCACTTTCTCTCTCCCCATCTTGTGTTTGTGACAATGTCATAGGTTTACTGATGATGTGATGAGAATGATCCTATCATTGAACTATTCACAGTAATTCACTGTTAGTTATACCTTTCTTTTCATAACAAACATTCTCCCACTATACCATTTTCTGCTGCTGTCAAAATTCTGTTGTAGCTGAAATGGGCAATTATCTTTCAAACAATTTATTCCACCCAAGCAGAGTAGGTTTGGCATGAAAACATATATGCTCAGAAACAGTTGAACTAGTTACATCTTGGGTGTTATTGGGGATACAAGTACAGCAGCAGAAATTGAGTTCAACAAACCAGCAAAGAGCAGTGAAGTTGTGGCAGCAGAGATTAAGTCCTACTAGGAGTGGGTGCATACACTTTATTTCAGTAACTTATGTGGTAGTGTTGTCTTGTTTCTGTGGCATCACAATTATGGGCCAGTGACATGTAGCACTGAAACGGGCAAAAGAATCAAAACTTCAGAAGAAAGTAGAATGAGGATAAGTTATATTAACTGGTGCTCAGGCAACAGCATGCGCTACCTTATATGTCCCAAAACATGAAACATATGAACAGGATTCTCCTAGGCTCATATGTCTGGTTGTATTAGTGGTAGAAAGATAGGATCCATTGTTGTGGATGGCCCTTGGGCTATGGACCATCACAAGGATCATCTTAGTGTCACTATCCTACAGTACAGTCAGAATATGAATATTACATACTTCCTCCTGCTTAGACAAATGGAGCAATTTGGTTATTACTTTTGCACTTTATGTGGTCTGTGGTAGGCCTTGAGGTGCTCATGGAGGCCCAATAGTTCATGGGCTGTCCCCTACCAATTTTTTTTAATAAAAAAAAAGGAGGCTCTTTATCATTTTCTCATACCAAAACTGAGCCATGGATTCCCAGGCAGCTATGCACAGCAAATTACTGAAATTTGTGCGATGTGCTCTTAAGATCCCATTCTCAAACAGCATTGAAAACTTTGTTGCTATCTTTATTTTTTATTGAGGTACAGTATTTCAAAGTTACCCTACTTTTGCACATAAAATACAGTATGAGGCGAAATCTAAATAATAAATAACCACAGCAGATTTTCAAATTTAAATTTCTGGCCCAGAAATGTGGTTTCTGGCCCAGAAATGTGGTTTCTGGACCAGAAATCCAGAAATGTGGTTTCTGGACCAGAAATGTGGTACCAAAACCAAGCCACAGATTCCCAGACAGCTATGCACAGCAAGTGGGTGTAATTTTTTTCAATATATTCATAGATCCAGATCTCGGACAACCTTGAAAATTGCCTTGATATCTTTGCCCATTTCTGAGATACAGATGTTCATAGTTACTCTACTAGTAAACTAAATTACGCATGTAAAACCTGATGTGAGGTGAAAATGTAGTTCATAAAGTGGTGCAGCATGGAGAAATATGCTGTAAAGTGTCACCGTTACTTTAATTTCACGTAAGTAAACTATCAAAATTTTACTGACTCTTATGAGTGACATCCCTTGTTGTGAGAGGGAGAAAACAACAGAATCAGCAGAGAAATGTCCCTATTGGAGCACAAAAAAGTGAATATGTTCCTGTTTAAAGGACTCTGACTAAAAAGCAGGATACCATAGTGGGATACCATGTGTCTCATTCTACCCTTCTCAGCACCTATAAAAAAATTTCCAAAAAGTTTGGTCTGCAAACATATTTGCACTTTTCTGTGCTGAGAGAGGAGGATACAGTGGCAGTGGAAAAGACAGAAAAGTAACAAATACTGGATGATAGTAAACAGTGGTTGTGGTATAGAAAGAATGGAGGAGACAATGGCAGTATGAGAGAAAGAGAGGGACACAGTGCCAGTGGAACATTGGTGACAGTGATAGAAGAGTGCTAGGAAAAGAGTGAAGTGGGCAGTGCCAGTGGGAGAGGAATAAAGGGAAGAATAAAATGGAAGTGGGTGAGAGCCAGTGATAATGAAAGACTGTTTATGGCAATAACAACATGGAAGAGAGAGATAATGACAGTGAAAGAGAAAACAGCTGTGGTAAGGAATGAATGGTATAGTGGCAGTAAGAGAGAGCAAAGGGGAAACATTGACTCTGGGAAGAGATAGCAGAGGTAGGTCAAAATAAAGCAGACTGTGGCTGTGAGACAGTGACAGGGAGACACACAAAGATAATGACAATGAGTCTGGCTGAATGAGTGACTGAGAATGGGTAAGAGAGGGTGGATGATAAGCGACTTGCAATGGACTAATGGCTGTGAGCATGTTACAGTTGGGGGTGCATGTGGAAGTAAGAGGTAAGTTGCATGTTAAAAAGAGTGCAAATAAGTTTGCATGCTAAACATTTTGGGGAAGTTTTTAGAGGTGCTGAGGAATGTAGACTGAGGCACAAGTAACCCACTTTTCAATCCGTGTCTTTTAAACAGGAGCATGTTTATGCTCAGATAGGAAGATTTTTTCCTCTGGTTGACAGTGCTTTAGAATCAACTTGTATTATCAGTCTCTGTAACATCACAGAAAGGTTAGATTTAGAAAGGATTGAAAGGAAGAGTGGTCAAAAATTGAAAAACTGCAAGTTGTGTTTGCTAAATGCAAGTTTAGTGGTAACTGATTGCTCTGAAATGCTATTGAAATGATCAGTACTTAAATCTATGAAATGGTAGCAAAGTTATTTTTTCACATTCTGAATGTGTATACAGGGTGGCACTCGATAAGTCACCCAGTTGAATTTTGATCCTACAAGTATACTGTTGGGGCTGCAGCTTTCAAATTGTGCGTTCAGCTGCAGTGCAGTTCATGGAAATTACGCCAGATGTCATTGCGAGTTCATCGCTTCCATTATGAGTCCATCATTTCAGGTTGCAGCGATGGCGGCGAAAGGATTGTTGACCGTCACACAAAAACGAGCGAGTTGGTGCAGTGGTTAGACACTGGACTCGCTTTCGGGAGTACGACGGTTCAATCCCACGTCCGGACATTCTGATTTAGGTTTTCCGTGATTTCCCTAAATCGCTCCAGGCAAATACCGAGATGGTTCCTTTCAAAGGGCACGGCCGACTTCCTTCCCCGTCCTTCCATAATTCGATGAGACCGATGACCTCGCTGTCTGGTCTCCTTCCCCAAACAACCCAACCCAACCATCACACAAAAGACGGAGATTGTGTTACTGTTTGCAGTGACGAACAGTGTTACATTTCAGCACACAGTGGGCTTGCAGTCCACAGACAACATGCAGATTACATCAAAAATTTGAAGGTATTGGATCTGTTTTGAAATGTCAGCAGCCACATGCATGGACCATACATTTGTTGCAAAACATTGAAGCAGTTTGTGGCTTTGACTCATAGTCTGAGTAAATCAACAAGAAGACCCAGTGCAGAGTTGGGAATTTCACGCCGATCTGTACAAAGAATTATTCAATCTGACTTCCGCTTGTATCCATACAAGATGACTGTGGTGCATAAGCTTACTGACAGAGATAAGGAGCGGAGACCGCAGTTTGGAATGTGGGCAGTTGAGCAAGACCAAGAGGCAGTGCTACACAACACATGGTTTTCTGAAAAAGCTTATTTTTATGTGAACAGTGTTGTGAATGAACAGAATGTTCAATTCTGGGCATGTGAACCTTCACGAATAATCCACACAAAAGACACCTACAGGGAGAAAGTATGCATGTGGTTCGCGATGTCGAGCCATGGAATCATAGGTCCATTCTTCTTCAATGCTACAGTAACTGGTGAACGCTATTTACACATGCTGCAAAACCAGTTCTTTCCTCAACTCGTGGTCTCATGTCTTCCAGTGCAGACACAGTGGTTCATGTGGAATGGAGTATGCCCCCTCTACTGTCAAAGGTGTGCATGATTTCCTACACTTAGGGTATTGTCAGATAGATTTCCAGAATGTTACGTAGGAGGAGGAATGTGGCTGCCCCACAGCCTGGATTAACCCATGTGACTTCTTCCTTTGGGAGTTCCTTAAAGTGAAGGTGTACCACAGAAAACCCGAAAATGCCGTGCAACTTAGGGCCATCATTGTGGAGTTACGGTGCACCATTCCAGAAGATTTGTGTTGAAGAGTCATCACAAATGCATGTGTGCGGCTTGAAGAAGTTGTAGACCAAAATGGCAGTCATATTGAACATGTAATTCTTTAGATTGTATTTCCAAGCTGTATTCTTTACTTCTACATCAATAAGTTACAGATCTTGTCAACAACAAATGTGTTATTCATGTAA
The DNA here is from genome assembly GCF_021461385.2 of Schistocerca piceifrons. Lineage (NCBI taxonomy): Eukaryota > Metazoa > Arthropoda > Insecta > Orthoptera > Acrididae > Schistocerca > Schistocerca piceifrons. The sequence goes on along the minus strand of NC_060142.1, from coordinate 77,037,108 downwards.
CAAATGTGTTATTCATGTAACAAATCAAGTGACTTATTGTGCGCCCCCCTGTAGTTTAATTTTACATCAACTGAGTGAAATAGGTTGGTAATTGTGATTCACATAAGAAAACATGTTGAAGCTTAAGCAGTAAAATGGAGGAATGACAGAGGAAGACATTTGTTGACTCAACTTCTTTACCGGGAGGGGGGGTTGTATTTAACAAATATTATTGTGATGGTTTACTCCAAGAAAATTGTGCTAATGCATAGATGTATGATTCATTCAACACCTACTACACAAAGAAACATTGCTAGTCATTGCCAACTGGACAGGGAAGATGAAAGCAAATTTATCCTAAGTAATTATAAAAAAAAGAGTCTATAATGAATGAAAACAAAGTAAAAGTGTGATTCTAATTTTGACAGTGCAATTCCAAAGGCACAAACATAACAAAAGATGTAATATACTTATAGAGTTCTGTTATGTACATTTATTTGGAGACACACAAATTCTATTTTTGTCATTTCACTTGACATGAATGACTACACTGACTGTAGGATTAAAATACCTAACTTGTATATGATATTTTTAAAAAACTGGAAATTTGACATAACATTATTTATCATCTATTTCGTCATCGATGCCCAGATCTCTCTCTCTCTCTCTCTCTGTGTGTGTGTGTGTGTGTGTGTGTGTGTGTGTGTGTGTGTGTGTGTGTGTGTGTGTGTGTGTGTGTTTTTTTTTTTCTTTTCTTAGTGCATGGAAAGACTTTGTCTGACATCTAAGTCAACTTGTAAGTGTACTTGATTTGTGCCTGTCTGTTGCTCAATGTCTCCTCTATGTCATGAGTAGCAATCTACTCTGCTTCAAGGTTGTTGATTGAAAAATCTGAGCCGGAGCATCAGAAATCTTCAGCACAGGCCAAAGTGGACCAGTTGGGAAAATCTCTACTTTATAGAAACCAGAACACAAGTACTCAGTACAGGCAGATAGTTGGATTAGGTGGTGATGACTCAGCATTGAATGGTATTTGTAACAATCACATCTGTAACAGTCAAATGATTGATAGTTGCTTCATTCTAGTTGAAAGTTTCTTTTGTTTTCTTTAGCCTTATTCGTACATCCAGCATTTTTTATTTGATTTTGTAATACACTGAGCTTGTTGCTTTATTTATTCCTAAATACATTCTAATTTTCTATCTGACAAGGGTTTTTTTGTTTTACTCTTCATCTTACCACTCTACAATCACTTGAGATTCAAGTATGTTTTAGGACATTCACATCCTGTATTATTTTCATTACTGTTTGATAAAATGGGTCATTTACATCCTACACAATTTCTTTATTGTTTATAAATATAATCTGTCTTAGTTTTAGTTATATTTAAGCTTCCCTAAGTAATTTTGTATTTGTTTTCATCTTAAAAATTGTGTTAAAGATAAGTGGGTTATCTTCTCATCAGTTTATACTAATGGGTGACCTCTGTCATTTCTAATACAATACCCAAAATTTCTTGCCAAGAATCATTCTTTACTTTTTGCATTAAAATTACCCAGTATCATTTTGTAATGAGTTTTTATGATATCAGTTTGAGCGACTTTTTGTATAGGTCTTTCACCTCAGCCTCATAATGTCAGCACGTGGTGCACAGACTTGGATGATTTCTGTAGAATATCTTGCGTGGCTTTTTAAAACTACACTTTATTTTCTGTCTGAAGTTTCTTGATTATCTGTAAAACTATGTTTAAGTTTTCTGTTTGCAGTCAGACCTGCACCTGTATTTCCTCACTGTTCTGTTATTCTGTAATGAAACATCATAATTTTAATTCTAGTTTGTCTTTACATGTTTGCTTTACATTGGGTAACCAAATTGTGTATAATATAAGTTACACAAAGTGCAGAAAACATGTGAAAACTAAACAGAGTTAAAATTATGATGTGATATTTAATTTGCCCTCTGATTCCACTGAGCTGAAAATGACACTCAGTGGCTAGCATATTGGGCTTGCATTCTGGAGGAAGACAGTTCAAACCCCTGGCCAGCCATCCAGATATAAATTTTCTGTAATTTCCTTAAGCTGCTGTATGCATATGTTGGGTTGTTTCCTTTGAAAATGGCATGGCCAGTTTCCTTCCTCATCTTTTTGTAATCAGAGCTTCTGTCCTGTCTTTAATGACCACGCTGTCGACAGGACATTAAACTCTAATCTTTGTTCATTTCCTTCTTTGAAAATGTTAGACTGATTGGCTTTTTTCTTTTCTGTGGATTGGTTGGCAGCTAACCACATATAAAGTCTCTACATCCACTGTTGTTGCTTGCTAATGTGAATCACATTGGTGAGTAAAGCCTGCTTTATCTGATCCAACAGTAAAAATAGCTGATATAGGATGTAGTGCACTGGTTTTTTTCCATTACTGGTCTACAAAGATGCAGTACTGTCATTTCAGTGACGTGCTCCTCATTTGTGAGCATCAGTAATCAGAAATTAAAATAAAAACTGTCATTCAAACAAAATAAATTTGTGACTGGGAGTGGTGTTTTGAATGATATGTAGCATGTCACATTCTAATGTAATTGACATAAATCACCCCACATTTGGTTCTTCATCTCCAACAACCTAACGAGGTAACGCAGTGGTTAGCACACTGCTCTCGCATTTGAGAGGATGACAGTTCAAATCCCCATCCAGCCATCCACATTCAGGTTTTCTAGCTACACCTACATCAATACTCTGCAAGCCACGTCATGGTGTATGGTGGAGAATATTTCTGGTACCACTAACTAATCCCTCCTTCCCTGTTCCACTCGCAAATGGCACATGGAAGAAATGATTTTGATAAGCCTTTGTGTTAGCTCTAGTTTCTTGGATTTTCTTGTCATAGTTATCGTAAGAGATGTATGTGGGAGAAAGTAATATGTTGTCTAACTCTTCCCGCAAAGTAGTCACTCAAAATTTCAATAGTAAACATCTCTGTGATGCACAATGCCTCTCTTGTAGTGTCTGCCACTGGAGTTTGTTGAGCACCTCTGTAATGCTGTTGCATTGACCAAATGATTCCATGACAAAACATGCCCTTCTTTATTAGATCTCCTGTGTCTTCTCTGTCAGTTCTGTCTGATGATTTCCCTAAATGGCTCCAGGCAAATTCTGGGATGGTTCCTTTGGAAAGGATGCGGCTGATTTCCTTCCCCATCCTTTCATAATCTCAGCTTGTGGTCTATCTCTAATGACCATGCTGTCAGTGGGACATTGCCTCCTTCTGGTTCTTGTACTCCCACCCCCATCCACTCTTCCAAGAAAATCATCAACAGGCAGTACACTGGGAAGCAATTGTTTAAGCCTCAGTGCTTTAAAATGTCTCCCTAGTACTGTTAGCAAGGACCAACTGACATTGTTCCATGTGCTAATACTACAATATCTGCTTCTACTTGAAAAAAATGTGTGATTTGCACTTGACAAATACAGGAACAAAGAATCAAAGGCTCCCTCCACCTCCTCTTAGATTCTCGATTCACTCCTTCTAACTGTTGTGCCTGAACCCTCTTTCTTTTTTTCTGTTTATCATTTGTATCATCTTGATTCTAATATGTTTGCCAGGAGTCTTGAAGTAATTACAGGAATTTTTTGGTTTGTTTTGTATTATGAATCTTATCTGTGGTTCATTTGCCAAACAACAGTGGTGAGGAAAGGAGCATTTTTCATCATATACCTGCCTTTATTCTGCTAGACTTAAAGAAACATATCACTGTGTGTCTTCAGCTCTAGGGTTTATGGTACTCCTTTTACTTTTGTTTGTGGTGTAGCTTGGTACTTCAGTAATAGTTACTGATAGTTACTGTTACAATAGCTTGAATGTTACTGAACTATTATTTTTGAATAGCTTGCATAACAATGGATGATAACCATGGTAATTTTTCTGGATATGTTGAAAGATGAAACTGACTATCAATATTAAAGTTCTCACAGAAAGTGTCAGACTGTGAAGAAAAGGAATGTGGTACAGACATTCTTTCCTTTTCAAGCTGCTCACAGTAAGAACTACAGTATCTTGCTCTTGAGAATGCACTTTAGTTCATGTTCATCATCATCATCATCATCATCATCATCATCATCATTTAAGACTGATTATGCCTTTCAGCGTTCAGTCTGGAGCATAGTCCCCATTATAAAATTCCTCCATGATCCCCTATTCAGTGCTAACATTGGTGCCTCTTCTGATGTTAAGCCTATTACTTCAAAATCATTCTTAACCGAATCCAGGTACCTTCTCCTTGGTCTACCCTGACTCCTCCTACCCTCTACTGCTGAACCCATGAGTCTCTTGGGTAACCTTGCTTCTCCCATGCGTGTAACATGACCCCACCATCTAAGCCTGTTCGCCCTGACTGCTACATCTATAGAGTTCATTCCCAGTTTTTCTTTGATTTCCTCGTTGTGCACACCCTCCTGCCATTGTTCCCATCTACTAGTACCTGCAATCATCCTAGCTACTTTCATATCCGTAACCTCAACCTTATTGATAAGGTAACCTGAATCCACCCAGCTTTCACTCCCACACAACAAAGTTGGTTGAAAGATTGAACGGTGCATAGATAACTTAGTCTTGGTACTGACTTCCTTCTTGCAGAAGAGAGTAGATCATAGCTGAGTGCTCACTGCATTAGCTCTGCTACACCTTGCTTCCAGTTCTTTCACTATGTTGCCATCCTGTGAGAATATGCATCCTAAGTACTTGAAACTGTCCACCTGTTCTAACTTTGTTCCTCCTATTTGGCACTCAATCCGTTTATATTTCTTTCCCACTGACATTACTTTTGTTTTGGAGATGCTAATCTTCATACCATAGTCCTTACATTTCTGATCTAGCTCTGAAATATTACTTTGCAAACTTTCAATAGAATCTGCCATCACAACTAAGTCATCCGCATATGCGAGACTGCTTATTTTGTGTTCACCTATCTTAACCTCACCCAGCCAGTCTATTGTTTTCAACATATGGTCCATAAATAATATGAACAACAGTGGAGATAGGTTACAGCCTTGTCTTACCCCTGAAACTACTCTGAACCATGGACTCAGTTACCGTCAACTCTAACTGCTGTCTGACTATCTATGTAAAGACCTTTAATTGCTTGCAAAAGTTTGCCTCCTATTCCATAATCACGTAGAACAGACAATAACTTCCTCCTAGGAACCCGGTCATATGCCTTTTCTAGATCTATAAAACATAGATACAATTCCCTGTTCCACTCGTAACACTTCTCCATTATTTGCCGTAAGCTAAAGATCTGGTCCTGACAACCTCTAAGAGGCCTAAACCCACACTGATTTTCATCCAATTTGTCCTCAACTAATACTCTCACTTTCCTTTCAACAATACCTGAGAAGATTTTACCCACAACGCTGATCAAAGAGATACCTCTGTAGTTGTTAGAATCTTTTCTGCTTCCATGTTTAAAGATTGGCGTGATTACTGCTTTCGTCCAGTGTGATGGAACCTGTCCCGACTCCCACACCATTTCAGTTATCCTGTGTAGCCATTTAAGACCTGACATTCCACTGTATTTGATGAGTTCCGACTTAATTTCATCCACCCTAGCTGCTTTATTGCACTGCAATCTATTGACCATTTTCTCCACTTCCTCAAATGTGATCCTATTTCCATCATCATTCCTGTCCCATTGTACATCGAAATCTGAAACATTACTGATCGTATTTTCACCTACATTGAGCAACTCTTCAAAATATTTCCTCCATCTGCCCAAGGCATCAACAGGATTCACCAGCAGTTTTCCTGACCTGTCCAAAATACTTGTCATTTCCTTCTTACCTCCCTTTCGGAGACTGCTAATTACACTCCAGAATGGTTTTCCAGCAGCTTGACCCAAGGTCTCCAACCTGTTTCCAAAGTCTTCCCAAGATTTCTTCTTGGATGCTGTAATTATCTGTTCGGCTTTGTTTCTTTCTTCAACATAACTTTCTCTGTCTACCTGAGTTCTAGTGTGTAGCCATTTTTGATATGCCTTCTTTTTCCTTTTACAGGCTGCCTTGACTGTGTCATTCCACCAAGCTGTTTGCTTCATCCTACCTTTACACACTACTGTTCAAAGACATTCTTTGGCTACTTCTAGTACCGTGTCCTTGTACCTTGTACCTTTCCAGTGACTGCAATTGACTGCATTCAACTAACTGGTACCTTTCTGAGATCACTGTTATGTACTTGTGTCTGATTTCCCTATCCTGAAGTTTCTCCACTCTTATCCTCCTACACATGGACCTGACCTCCTGCACTTTCGGCCTCACAATACCAATTTCACTGCAGATTAAATAGTGATCAGTGTCATCAAAGAATCCCCTGAATACTCGTGTGTCCCTCACAGCCTTCCTGAATTCCTGATCTGTTATTATATAGTCAATGACAGATCTGGTTCCCCTACCTTCCCAAGTATACCGGTGAATGTTCTTATGTTTAAAAAAGGAGTTGGTGATTACTAAGCCCATACTGGCACAGAAATCCAGGAGTTGTTTCCTGTTCCTGTTGGCCTCCATATGCTCTCCAAATTTACCCATAACCTTTTCATACCCTTCTGTTCGATTTCCAATTCTGGCATTAAAATCACCCATGAGCAGAACACTGTCCTTGTCCTTTACTCGTAACAACTACATCACTGAGTGTGTTATAAAAACTATCCATCTTATCTTGATCTGTCCCTTCACAATGCAAATATACTGACACAATCCTAATTTTCTTGCTAGACACTGTCAAATCTATCCACATCAGTCGTTCGTTTACATACCTTATTGCAACTATGCTGGGTACCATTTCTTCCCTGATGAAAAGCCCTACACCTCATTGTGGTATTCCTGCTTTGACTCCTGACAGGTAGACCTTGTATTCTCCCATTTCCTCTTCTTTCTCACCCCTTACCCGACTGTCACTAACAGCTAAAACATCCAACCCCATCTTACTTGCAGCCTCTGCCAGCTCTACCTTCTTCCCAGAATAGCCCCCATTGATATTAATAGCTCCCCATCTTGTTACCGTTTGTTTACCAAGTCGTATCTTAGGAGTCCCTGGTTTGTCAATTAGAGGTGGGACTCCGTCACCTCCAAAGCTCCGAGGCATTTTGCTCTGATTGTTGCCAGCATCATATTTATAGTACCAGGGAAGCAGGTTGCTAGCCTTACTTGCCTCGGGTCCCATTGAGTTTTACCCCTAACGGTTGAGGGACTAACCGGTGGATTTGGTAGTCTTTGCCGTCTGAGCACAAAGGTGGCCACGACTCGGAATATGTCCGAGATGCCCAGCCTTATTCCAAACAAACTGGTATCCCGACTGTCAGGACCACTTACTTGGCCACTCATACGTTGCCCATGGTTCATGAACTAGGACATGATACCAGGAACCCACACCATGTTCCTCAAACTACTGGAATTCTGTGGCTGCTAACAGCAGCTCTGTTGGAGAAAACTGCTTTAGTTGCCATTTAACCTACATTTTATGTATACAACTGATTTCAATGTGTATTGTCAGCTGGAGTGCAACTGTCAGGAGTGAAAATATAATACCAAATTTCTTCAACTAATGATTTATATCTTTGAGTGAAAATGTTTTAATATATCCTAATGCCATCTTTGGCATAAATCTTTGTAATATGTTTGCAAATGATTCATAAATGAACAAAAATTGGTTCTGTAAATAAAAGATGGCATAATTTCTTACTGGAGCAATTTATTTCAACACACATTTGAAGCCAGCTGTTTTCTTCCAGTAGTACTTATTCCATTCCCATTACTGTGCATTGTAAAAAGTAAAGCGGACAGTAACCTGAGCAAGCACACATATAGTTTCTCAACTACCTCTGTGTGTGCTTTTTCAGTTTTTTATTTATTAACATGACCACAGAGAGGAGTTCCCCTTTTACTGACAAATGCACATTGCTTTCAAAATATGCAGAAAACTGCTGTGAGTAATGTAAAATAAATGTTTATTTAAATTGTTAACTAGATGAAAAACATAGAAACAAAATAAAGTCTTTCTCTCATAAGATATTATAGCAGTGGAAGACATGTTCAGTTGAATGAACAATAGTTGTTGCCTAAACTTAATTTTTATTTTTGATGGCAGATTTTTTTAGACGGACCTTTTTAGCTTAACCCATTTACTTTCATGTGAACTACAGGAACAAACTATCAAATACACTAAAATATTGAAAAGCAACTGAGGTTTGCTATTTTTATCAATTTTTTGTTTGCACAGAGACCTAAATTTTCTTTAAATGAAGCATAAATGTCAATGTAATAACCATTATAAACGGGCATATCTGTTACAAAAATGCTATTGAAAAACACACATTACATTAATCTGCAGCCATCTGGCATAGACAGGCATATAAGGAGATTAACATTTTGTGTGGAATTGTAAATCTTGTACACAAATTTTATTTCTCAGATGTTTTGTGTGTGTTTCTCAGTAATAATTTTGTGCCTGAAGTGTCTATATTAAATTTTTGATTAATATTTATACTTTATTTGAAGTAAGGCTTTGCTAATTAGAAGCTGGTAAAATGACTAACTTGTTTCTTAGCGTTGGTTTCTGTATGTTCAATAGTTTCTGCAAGTAGTTTCCTAGAGAAGAACTGAGCTGTCATAACAATTAATTTAATTTGCATATTGTGCTACTGTTCAAGAGCAGATTGATTTATCTCTTTTTATGTCATTCACAGCAAGCAAATTCCAGTGTTGCTGACAAGGACTTGCATGTTGGAATTCATAACCTGAATCTTCCATCTGAGGCAGCTAGGAGGCCTGCATCCAAACTTATCTTCCCACCTACCACTTCATCCTCAGAAGCCAAAGCACCAAACACAGTGGTGCAACAAACAGAACAATCAGGAAACATCTCCAATGACAACAATGAATATGCTACTGTGGAAGCAGGTGCTGTCAATGCGGGCAGCCCAGCTGTGAACACGCCTGCTGCACCTGAAGTTGCTGCAGCTGCTGAGCCAGAGAATAAGGACAGCAATGTTCCAGGGATAAATACACAGCGCAAAATGTCCAGTGAGTTCAGTAGCTACCTGTTATTTTTTGCATTATTTTCATCACTCAAACAAATATACATAAATGACCTTGTTGATAACATTGGAAGTTCACTGAGGCTTTTTGTGGATGATGCTGTGGTATATCAAGAGGTTGTAACAATGGAAAATTGCACTGAAATGCAGGAGGATCTGCAGCAAATTGACGCATAGTGCAGGGAATGGCAATTGAATCTCAATGTAGACAAGTGTTATGAGCTGCGAATAGATAGAAAGAAAGATCCCTTATCATTTAGCTACAATATAGCAGGTCAGCAACTGGAAGCAGTTAATTCCATAAATTATCTGGGAGTAGGCATTAGGAGTGATTTAAAATGGAATGATCATATAAAGTTGATCATCGGTAAAGTAGATGCCAGACCGAGATTCATTGGAAGAATCCTAAGAAAATGCAATCCAAAAACAAAGGAAGTAGGTTACAGTACACTTGTTCGCGAGCCCACTGCTTGAATATTGCTCAGCAGTGTGGGATCCGTACCAGATAGGGTTGATAGAAGAGATAGAGAAGATCCAATGGAGATCAGCGCGCTTCGTTACAGGATCATTTAGTGATTGCAAAAGCGTTACGGAGATGATAGATAAACTCCAGTGGAAGACTCTGCAGGAGAGTTGCTCAGTAGCTCGGTACGGGCCTTTGTTGAAGTTTTGAGAACATACCTTCACCAAGGAGTCAAGCAGTATATTGCTCCTTCCTACGTATATCTCGTGAAGAGACCATGAGGATAAAATCAGAGAGATTAGAGCCCACACAGAGGCATACTGACAATCTTTCTTTTCACAAACAATACGAGACTGGAATAGAAGGGAGAACCGATAGAGGTACTCAAGGTACCCTCCGCCACACACCGTCAGGTGACTTGCAGAGTATGGATGTAGATGTAGATGTAGACATGTACTGCCATTGTGTTTGTTACCCCAACAGCTAATTTTAAAAAAATATTTGGATCAGCTACAGCAGCAATGTTAAACAGTATTTCAGGCGTAATTGTAAATCAAGGTGCACACAGCAAAATGACTTTGATGTTGCATGTATCCAAGAATTTCTGTCAAAGTCAAGATGGTTTGGTTTCTTTCACTTTCAAAATATTAACATTTCTTTTAGATGTCTGTTATAATATTTGAAAGAACTGTTACCTGTCTTTAAATAGTACCATAATCATGACGTATGATTGTGAAGATTTCCTCACTTGAAGATTACATAATCATTGTCATAATGATTGTCGCCATTGTTGTTATCATGTTTGTCATTATCATCATTATCAGGAGGAGGAGGAGGAGGAGGAGGAGGAGGAGAAAAAGAAGAAGAAAGTACCACAGGAGGATGATAGTGATAGCAGTATTAAATTCAGAGTTGAACCCTTTTTGCAAGCTTATGATTCTGCATTTATTTGAGCATGCCGTTGCGCAGATTACATGACAATTAACATGTACTTGTCACAAGATCATATAAACTAAAGCATGTTCAGATATATTGAATCCATTATTTACCCACTGTACAGCCCTGCCACATTATATCTGATCTGTACAAGCCACCGTCTGTTCAGAGGGATTATAGGTAGTCTGCTATTGATAATTTAATTTTTTTCTCATCAGTGGTTTTCCAGTCTAAGCGGCACTCTTTTATGTGCCTACGTACCAAGATAGTCTGTGTATCAGGACAGAAGCAGTTTATCTCAGTGAAGGTTTGCTGACAATTCAGTTCTTTCCACATTATTCCTGTACGCAATTAGTAGGGTGCTTGGGAGCAGAATCACATGCTATTTGGAGAGATGCAGCCAGAGTAGTGACTGAGCGAACGTCTGGCCATCCTGATTTAGGTTTTCTGTGATTTCCCTAAGTCACTTCAGGCAAATGCCAGGATGGTTCCATTGAAAGGGTACTGCTGACTTCCTTCCCTAATCCGATGAGACTGATGACCTCGCTGTTTGGTCTTGTCCCCAAAATCAACCCAACCCAGAGTAGCGAGCAGGAGGCATTCATTCTCTCTGGACTCAGTTCTTGAGATGGAAAGATGTATTTTTCCTCCCTCCTGCTCCTTTCCTTCTTTCTGGACTGTGGTGTACACCAACTAAGCTGCGATAGCACCTCCAGTGGTAGGTGGCTGGTACACCTTCCATCCCCTGTGCATCCTGCATCAGAAATATACCCTTCATGTTTACTTCTCAAATCTCCTGTCTTTATTATACTGATAGTGTACACCCATTTCCCGTTCATCATGGAACCTGTACAAGTCTTTGCCATTATTATTATTATTATTATTATTCAGTTTGTGTTAGTAATGAGCTTTTCAAAACAAGTATTTCTTAATATGTTCTTTATTTGTGCAGATGCTTCAGATGTGTCATCAATTGCTGAATCCTGTGGCACCATACCTGATATTCCATACAAAGAGCTGATGGTTGCTACAAACGGTTGGGACAAACATACAATTCTTGGAAAGGGTGGATTTGGCACAGTGTTTAAAGGAATATGGAAAAATACACCTGTAGCAATCAAAAGACTTGAACAGGTAACTCGTGCAATCTCATTCGCCCCTTCCTCTCCCTTTCTTAAAATACTTCTTGTGTAAATCTCAGATATTAACGTTGTCCCACACTTAAGACAGAATGTGTACTGAAACTTAGAATAATTTTAATTAACTTATCAGTCCTATTATTCATTTACAATCCTCTGTATCATTATGGTTGCTGTACTAAATTTTCTCTATACTTACAGAGAACAGAATCTGATGAGAGTTACCAGGCTCAGATCGAGCAATCATTGCGTGAGCTGAGAGTTCTGAATGCATGCCGACATGACAACATATTACCTATTTATGGCTTCAGCATGGGTGGAGATGAGCCTTGTCTTGTGTACCAGTACATGCCTAATGGATCTGTTGAAGATCGTCTTCTTTGTCGAGTAAGTTGTGCTCTTTGTAATTACTCAAAAATTGCAGAAGTATTATTGTTCATACCTTGCAGTATGAGTAATTGGTAAATTGAAGACTTGTCAATCATTTGTATTCTTTTACATTCTGCTCTTCAGGTTGCATTTATAGAAAGAGAAAATTTTGATATGAAGTGTGTCAGTAAAGGCATTGAGTTGAGATGAAAAATCACACATTTTTGAGTGCTGCTGTGGACTCAGACTATTTATATCCCTCACACTTCAAATGAATGTGCTTTGCTTTTGGTGTAAACATTGTGGAACTGGTTTGCATTAAATTCTAGCCTCTGAAACCCTATCTACTTTGGAAAGACAAAAATGATGGTTATATTCATACTATAATACTGATTATTGCTAAAAAATTTTAAGTTTGTTCTCTCCCCTCCCCTCCCTCCCCTCCCTCCCCTCCCTCCCCTCCCTCCCCTCCCTCCCCTCCCTCCCCTCCCTCCCCTCCCTCCCCTCCCTCCCCTCCCTCCCCTCCCTCCCCTCCCTCCCCTCCCTCCCCTCCCTCCACTCCCTCCACTCCCTCCCCTCCCTCCACTCCCTCGCCTCCCCCGCCTCCCACCGCCTCCCACCGCCTCCCCCCGCCTCCCCCCGCCTCCCCCCGCCTCCCCCCGCCTCCCCCCGCCTCCCCCCCGCCTCCCCCCCGCCTCCCCCCCGCCTCCCCCCCGCCTCCCCCGCCTCACCCGCCTCACTCGCCTCACTGTTTTACTTGGCACAATGAAATGATTTCCTGGATCTAGTCGTACATCTCTGCTCACCCATCCTCCCATCAATTTGCTTCCTTGTGGTCCTCTGCGTTTTAGTACTGATCCTGTTTTCTTTGATAGGTAAAACATCAGTATTCTCCGCCGGACATCCAGAAGTGAGAGCTTCTCATTAGAGTTAGCAAATTGGTATGCACGCCATGTGTTTACTAGACAGATATCTAACGTCTGTGTGAATAATGGCCACCACCATTTCTTTGACCTTATCCTCGTCCTACAAAGTGATATCTGCTTGTCCAATAGATCTACGCCACCCATATGGGCATTGTATTCTTCAATGAGATGTGGCATTGTAACACATATTTCCTTTTTATTTGCCCATGAGTATCTTTTAGTAGAACTCAGATGAGTAATAGTACTGTAATTTATCGCTACACATGCTTGTTTGTTGTCACTCCATTTCACAACCAGAACTTTGTTCTCTTTGTCAAACATGTTGTCATAGAATCCTCATTCCTTTTCTTTTGCCATTCTTTTTGAGTCAATCAAAGGACATGCATTAGTTCGGATCTCTCTTATTGTTCCTGTAGCTTTCATTTTACTCTTCCCGAGTGTGATCAGTGTGTCTACACTGGTGAAAATGTTGCCAAAGAAAAGCTTATAATTCGGATACTCTGATTCTGGAATCATGCTGGTTAGTTCATTTATTACCCTTGCACCTAAAGGCTCCTGTTTGTTGTCAGTCTTGCCACAGTACGGCGAAAAATTATAAAGAAAGCCATTGAACTTCTAAGACACTGAATTTTATATCCAAATTTGATAGGCTTCCCCCTCAGGAACATTTTAGCTTAATGTCTGCCATAATAACATACCATCATTTCATCAGTTGAGAGTTCTGAATGAAATACACCAAATTTACCAAATTCCTTTTTCAGCATTTCAAAGTACAACTTCAGTTTGTACATCTTGTCATTTCTATCTATTTTGGAATTGTCACTGAGATGAATGAATCTCTTTATTTCCCAAAACCTATTTGTTGACGTGGAGTTGAAGACTAAAGGAACATCGACATCAGGAGCCTGTTCCCAGTACATATTCTCATGGGGATGCTTATAATAACCCCTCAGAAGTAGTATGCCAATAAATGATTTTAGTTCTCCTTTGGTTAGCAGAAAATTTATTTTGTTATGTTGGCATGCATAGATGTCACTTTGTTCAGTAATAGTATCAATTAGTTTCTTAGAAAAAGAATCCTCAAACACCTGGGGCACTGTCTTATTTGCCAGACATTCCGCAACATAACTTTTGTTGCTCTTCCCTTGTTCACTAGTGTTTGTGTATATTGGTTGACTCTTATACCACTTCAATTTAAATTTTTTTGTAGATAATGTACCACTTTCTGCTCCATCTCCTAACGCTTTCCTTCTTTTGGCTTCTAGAGGTACAACTGTAGCATTAGTTTCATCTCGGCTGGTTATGAGCTCTAAAGTACCGGCTACATCTTTTACAGCACATTTTCGTCAATATCTTCTTCATCTGTTATTACATCTGCATCAGGTGGAATAATCGCCAATTCTATGCCATCATCTTCATCGTCACTCTCTTGATGGTTCTCTATTTCTGCTGGAATTTCTTAAAGTGTAAGTCAACGCGGCATGTTTTTATTCTGTTGGAATCGTAAAATTCTAATAGAATATGAAAAAATACAGACATAAAGAACATAAAATGCAATTCTTCTCTTCAACAATAAATGATAGTGTAACATGCCATTGTCGCATTATTGGGATGCATAACATATATCGATGTTGCACTTACTTGAAAAAAATCTGAAGTATACTTAATCTTACACGGACACCCATATGTTCATAACAAACATGCCCAGACAACTAAATCACAGCTCATTGTCATCCAGGAACTACCAGCAGACATACAGTGTTGCCAAGTGCGAGAACAAAAAATTGGCAAGTTTATAATTTTCCTGACGTGAAGTACTTAGAAAAAAGTTATTTATTTTACATTTACAGGCATTATAGCAGCTAGTTGAACCTACAGGTGCAACAATAAAGGCTAAAAGCTCCATTGCTTATGTAGAAATAAGTAAAATATATGCGTCCCAAAAAAGGGACAATGGCCAGTAATGGGATAATAGTGCTGGGTGTGGCAGCAAGGGAAGTGAAAGTGAAAAGATAATAATAGTAGCAGTGTGTGTAACTGGGGCTGGCTGATTAGCAGAAACATAATGTGGCCCACTATGTCTCAAAAGAGAAGGCTCAGATCTTAGCCAAATAGGCCTGCAGCTGGTTTACACAAACAATTTCAATCTGACTCGCACAAAGACTCATGTCAAGTCATTTAAAAAAGAATGAAATAATGCCAGGTATTACCAGAAGTGGACATTAATGGCCATACATTCATTGAAACACTTTCTTTAACATTCCTTGAGGTCCAGCTGAATGAAAAGTTAAAATGAAACCAGTACTTAGGTAAACTATTACAAAAAGCTCAATTTGGCATATATTCCACTTAGAGGTATAGCAAATTCTGTTGACATCATGGCAAGAGGCTGGTTTATTTTACATATTTGTGCTCCTCTGGGACAGTTCATCTAAAGTAAATGAATCAGTTATGACAGAATGCAAAAGGAGTAATGGAGACCACTCACCAAATAGCAGAACCATTGAGTCGCCTACAGGCACATACAAAAGAGAATGAAAAGTTTGGCAGCTTTCAGAAGCAATCACATTGTGCCGGTTGGACACACACTGAGTTTCCGGTACCCATGTGCTGCACACCGAGACCATGCTGCTTCTGACACTGTTCCATTCCTCATTCAGAGCCTGGGCACCTACTGCCTCCCCTGAACTTGCTAGCTACTCATTCCCGACTTCTCCGAAGGTACAGGCACCTCACAGGATGTACTGTCTGCATTACTCCCCCACTCCCCCCCCCCTCCCCCCCCCCCCCCCCCACCACCACCACCACCACCACCACCACCACCACCACCCTCATCTTTCCTAGTTTTGGGCGACTTCAATGCCCATAACCTATTGTGGGTTGGAACAGAGGTCACTGGCCATCGTAAAGACATCAAAACTTCACTGTTACCACTCAACCTTTGGCTCTTGAACTCTGGTGCCCCCACACACTTCAGTGTGGCACATGGAACATATTCGGCCATTGATATCTCCTTTTACAGTCCTGGTCTTCTATCATCTGTCGACTGGAGGGTTCACAATGACCTGTGTGGTAGTGACCTCTTCCCGATTTTCATGTCCCTCCCTCAGCATTGCTCCCGTGCATACCTGCCCATGTGGATTCTCCATAATAGTGACTGGGATGGGTTCATCTCTGCTGTCATCCTTAGCTCCCCATCACAAAGCAGTATTGATGCTACTGTTCATCATACTATGGCAGCCTTCTTTTGGCAGTCAACCAAGCCATCCTCTCTTCCGGGGGATCACCCATCAGAGAACGGTACCCTGGTGACCCCAGAGATTGCTGTGGTCATTAGAGATTGTAAGTGGGCTCTCAAACAACATAAGCGGCACCCTTCAGCAAAGCACCTCATTTCTTTAAATGGCTCCGTGCCTGCATCCACTACTTCGTAAAAGCAAGAATCCAGGAAATGTTAAGTTTCCACCATTGGATCACGTACTTCTCCATCACAGATACAGGCAAAGATCAGACGACTCTACAGCTTCCATTCCCATGCAGGTATACCAAGTATTTCCTTAGATGGTGCCATTTATACTGATCCATTTATACTGATTTTTGCTGAGCATTACGCTTGTACATCTGCATCTAAGAACTACTATCCACACCTTTTGGCTCATAAATCAGCAGGTGGAGTGAATGCGCTTAGCTTTTACAACCCAGTACCTGGAGGCATATAGTGCCCTATTCAGTGAATGGGAACTCTCCAATGCTTTAGCCCATTGTCGTGTTGTGGCCCCAGTGCCAGACTGCATCCACAACCAAATGCTGAAACAGCTCTTAGTGAACTGCCAGATCACATCTTTCCTCTCTTCTATCAGATCTGGAACAAAGGTGAGTTCCTATCTGAGTGGTAAGAAAGTGCGATAGTTCCAGTATTGAAACTGGGTAAGAACCCTCTCAAGATGGACAGTTATGCTGAATGGTTATTGCTGAGTGTCACCTGCCATATGGAAGGTACAGTCATGGGCTCTCACTCACGACTTTCAGTGTTCAGTCATCAAGACTTGTGTCGTGCACTTCTTTTGCCATTGTATTGCCCACCTACACGCAGACTTTACCTAGCTGATCAATTACTTAATGTAGATGACACACACTGCAGGCTGTACACCTTCGTAGCTTTCCCTGAACATACAAATTACGGTGTTCTTTTCTCTGGAAGGGAGCTCCACCTCCACAGCAGTGACCCAGAACTGGGTTTATAACTTCTTCACGCTCCCAGTGTCTGTTTGGAACTGTAGCTTCCTCCACTGTCACCTCTGTTCAGGGAGACATCACTTCTGCCCCCCATGGCATTCGCCTTGAAGCCTCCTTTGGTCCAAAAGGTTGCAATTGACACCACGATTTTTCATTGCCTGTTCTTTGCTGTCCTTGAAAAGTGTCCAGGTTCGGAAGTAGTACTCAACAATGGCTCAGTAGTTGACGGACTGCGTACACACATGCATGATGCAGTTAACTCCACTCTCCACCATGTGGCTGCAATGATTTCACTACTGAATTGATGGCCATTAAATTAGCCCTTAGTCATGTTCGTTCTTGCACTGGCAAGAGTATCGCAATGTGCAGTGACTCCCTTAGCAGACTTCAGGTATAGACCATTGCTACTGTCATCACCGACTGGTTATGGCTATCCAGAGTCTTGTCTCTGACCTCCATCAAGCTAGGCAGCCAGTCCCTTTTCGGCTGGACCCCCAGTCGTGTTGTGATTTTGAGAAATGAACGTGATGACTGGTTGGCCAAGCTGGCCAGCAGGATGCTGATTCTGGAAATGGAGGTCCCAGAACTGGATACCTTTGGTCATTTATATGCCATTGATTGCTGGAAATCTGGAACTCAGATTGGTGTGTCCTGATCTCCCCATATAAAATGAGGACAATTGAGGAGACCAAGACCAGCGGCAATTGTCCCCAGTGTGTTTTTGCAGGGAATCCACCGTCCACTATAGACTCCACATTGACCATACTTGGCTGACCCATGGCCATACTCTCGTATGTGAGGGCCCTCCTCACTGCAATGCAAATCTCACCTGACAATGACCCACTTAGTTCATAGATCCGTAATTTGGCTGCTTTGAGGTGACAGCTTAATCCTCTTGACACAGTACCTCTGGTGCTAGCAGATATCGCCAACTCGGCTGAACTGGTGTTACATTTTGACCACAGAGGTGGTTTCTATTTACCCCTGTAAGGTAGGACTTTTTGGCTCATTGTCCACCTGAGGGGTTGGTGGGAGACCTCTTTTGCTGGGTGCTCAGCCTGGCCTCTACTCTTTCCACATTTTTCTTCTCTTTATTCTATTTCAGTTGATTTTTAGTGCCCTGTCTTGACTGATCTTTTTACTACTTGTCTGCGGTTTTTATTGTGTTAATTACACTTAGGCTTGCCAGGGGAATTTTGCCTTGTGCCTCCTTCCTTTGACACCTACTCCTGATTTGCCACTTGATTGATGACGGGACTGATTACCTTGCAGTTTAGTCTCATTCACTCCAAACCAAAGGTTTTTCCCAAAAGATAGCAAGCTTTCATTCTCTCTCTTGTGTGTGGCTGTCGGTTAATCAATGCTTCTGCTGTTTGGTGAATGGTCTTCTTTACTCCTATATTATAGAAAACTGCTATTACAGTGTTAATGATTTATGTGCACTGCAGTTCAAAAACAACTGCAATACCATTATTGTATCAAAAGAAAAATTCCACAAAATCTAATTTAATATGAAACATATTTTTGTTAAACAGTAGACAGTAAAAACTATGTACCTGTCGGTGCATGAAATGAAAATATATCTTGATCCAAACAATGTAATTTTACGAAAGATAAATAAATAAATAAAGTATTAATTTTGTAGAAGTAAGCAGTAAGAATATTATGCAAAATACGTAACTACACATCTTGCAGAGTCCTCTTCAAGGATCTTGTGATTTATTTCTTACCATCTGTTGAATAAATGCTGTTAGGTGATGTCCAAATGTACATGCTAACTTCATGTGAACTCGCTACAAAAATGGAACACGTACAAAATTGACACACAGAATAATCCATATAAGGTGATACAATATACACGCATGCTTTTACTCCATAAATTCATAAGCAAAATTTTAACAACAAAAATAATGAATTATTGACTGTATAATGTAAATGGATAGATAAAAAAAAAATCTACTCAACAAGCGGCGGCGGGAGAACACACACACACACACACACACACACACACACACACACACACACACACAGGTTTTACTTTTACAAGTTTTCGGAGCCAGTGGCTCCTCCTCCTGGGAGAAGGATTGAATTTGAAGGGGGAGTGTGAGGGAAAAGGACTGGAGAGATTTAGGAAAAATGATAGAGTTCAGAAAAAGTCACCCAGAACACTGGGTCACGGGAGACTTGCCAGATGGGATGAGAAGGAAAGATTGATTGTTGGGGACTGCACAGATGAGATTTGAAAACCTGATACCTTAAAGGTGGAAGGCAGGGTAATATGCAAAACAGAGACTATTACCCAAATCGTTGTGTATGAGTTAATAAGCATGAAAATCTAAGTGCAATTGTATGTAACAGATGTGGGAGGGGGGAAGGTGAAAAATAGACAAGTCACAAAATGGTAGATGTAGAAAACTAAAATGAAGAGAGGAATAGTTACTGCAAGAAATGATGAGATGGAAGGAATTAATGTAAATTAAGGCCAGTTGGGTGGCGAGAATCAAGGACATGTTGTAGCACTAGTTCCCATCTGTGAAGTTCTGAGAAGCTGGTGTCTGGGGAAAGCATCCAGATGCCATGTGTGGTGAAACAAGCATTGAGGTTATGATTGTCACTTTTTGGAGCATACTTTTGTAACAGGATATTGTGTTACCAGTATATGCCCTCTGCCTATGCCACTTCAATCTGACTGAGCGGTAGTTCATGCTGATGTAAAAGGCCAAACAGTGTTTACATAACAGCTGTTACAGGCTGGAATAGCTGGTGGTAAGGGGATGCATAGGGCAAGTCTTGCGCCAACGATGGTCACAGAGGGTAAGCCACCATAGGGTGGGGAGATGGTTGCAGAAGGAGCATATGGTCTGACAAGGATATTGCAGAGATTTGGAGGGTGATGAAAAGGTATTCTAGGTGTGGTGGCAAAACCTCAGACAGAATGGATCTGATTTCAGGCCACTATTTAAGAATCATGGCCTTGTTGAAGTAGCTGATTAATACATTCAAGATCAGGATAATACTGAGTGACAAGTGGTGTGCCCCAAGTTGTCTTTTCGAAGGGATCAGCAGTACCAGGATTGGATGTGATAGCCCA